>NC_140584.1:167700743-168300743 GCF_964204655.1 Triturus cristatus | reverse complement strand
ATTATCATTTCTGACCATCTGGAGAAAGGTTGACAGGTCACGGGTCATCATTTGTAATCAGAAAACAGATTTTTTGGCCTGTAGAAAAATTGATTCAAAATGTCATTTGGATTGTGCCTCATGTTCAATAACTACTTTTGAAAGCCTCAATGTGACCAAAATTGCAATTTTTACAGACTTTTTCTCCTACTCAGTTGCTTCTATTTCGACCAATTTCAGGCATTAAAATGACTTTAAACACACCTATTTTAGTTCCAAAAGTGATAATTCACATGCAATAGTCATTTACAGTACAAAAATTAAACAGTAAAAAATTACCATTTCTGACCATCTGGAGAAAGTTCGACAGCTCACGGATCATCGTTTTTCATCAGAAAATTGATTTTTTGCACTGTAGAAAAATTGATTCAGAATGTCATTTGGATTGTGCCTCATATTGAATAACTACTTTTTAAAGTCTCAATGTGACCAAAATTGCCATTTTGACAGACTTTTTTTCGACCACATAAGCTTCTATTTCGACCAATTTCAGGCATTAAAATGACTCTAAACACCTTTATTTTAGTTCCAAAAGTGATAATTCACATGCAATAGTCATTTACAGTCAAAAAAATAAACTGCAAAAAATTATAATTTCTGACCATCTGGAGAAAGTTCGACAGGTCACGGGTCATCGTTTTCCATCAGAAAATTAATTTTTTGGACTGTAGAAAAATTGATTCAAAATGTCATTTCGATTGTGCCTCATGTTGAATAACTCCTTTTTAAAGCCTTAATGTGACCAAAATTTCAATTTTTACAAACTTTTTCTCCTACTCAGAAGCTTCTATTTCGACCAATTTCAGGCATTAAAATTACTCTAAACACACTTATTTTGGTTCCAAAAGCGATAATTCACATGCAAAAGTCATTTACAGTCAAAAAATTAAACATTAAAAAAATTAACATTTCTGACCATCTGGAGAAAGTTCGACAGGTCACGGGTCATTGTTTTTCATCAGAAAATTGATTTTTTGGACTGTAGAAAAATTGTTTCAAATGTCATTTGCATTGTGCCTCACTTTGAATAACTACTTTTTAAAGCCTCAATGTGACCAAAATTGCAAATTTTACAAACTTTTTCTTGTACTCAGAAGCTTCTATTTCAACCAATTTCAGGCATTAAAATGACTCTGAACACACTTATGTTAGTTCCAAAAGTGATAATTCACATGCAATATTCATTTACAGTCAAAAAAGTAAACAGTAAAAAATTAACATTTCTGACCATCTGGAGAAAGTTGGACAGGTCACGGGTCATCGTTTTCCATCAGAAAATTGATTTTTTGGTCTGTAGAAAAATTGATTCAAAATGTCATTTGGATTGTGCCCCATGTTAAATAACTACTTTTTAAAGCCTCAATGTGACCAAAATTGCAATTAAAACAGACTTTTTCTCCTACTCAGAAGCTTCTATTTTGACCAATTACAGGCATTAAAATGACTCTTAACACACTTATTTTAGTTCCAAAAGTGATAATTCACATACAATAGTCATTTACAGTCAAAAAACTCAACATTAAAAAATTACCATTTCTGACCATCTGGAGAAAGTTGGACAGGTCACGGGTCACCGTTTTTCATCAAAAAATTTATTTTTTCGACTGTGGAAAAATTGATTCAAAATGTCATTTCGATTGTGCCTCATGTTGAATAACTACTTTTTAAATCGTTAATGTGACCAAAATTTCAATTTTTACAAACTTTTTCTCCTACTCAGAAGCTTCTATTTCGACCAATTTCAGGCATTAAAATTACTCTAAACACACTTAGTTTAGTTCCAAAAGCGATAATTCACATGCAATAGTCATTTACAAGCAAAAAATTAAACAGTAAAAAATTACCATTTCTGACCATCTGGAGAAAGTTGGACAGGTCACGGGTCACCGTTTTTCATCGGAAAATTAATTTTTTCGACTGTAGAGAAATTGATTCAAAATGTCATTTGGATTCTGCCTCATGTTGAATAACTACTTTTTAAAGCCTCAATGAGACCAAAATTGCCATTTTTACTGACTTTTTCTCCTACTCAGAAGCTTCTATTTCGACCAATTTCAGGCATTAAAATGACTCTAAACACACTTATTTTAGTTCCAAAAGTGATAATTCACATGCAATAGTCATTTACAGTCAAAAAATTAAACAGTAAAAAATTACCATTTCTGACCATCTGGAGAAAGTTGGACAGGTCACGGGTCATCGTTTTCCATCAGAAAATTGATTTTTTGGACTGTAGAAAAATTGATTTAAAATGTCATTTGGATTGTGCCTCATGTGAATAACGACTTTTTAAAGCCTCAATGTGACCAAAATTGCCATTTTTACAGACTTTTTCTCAAACACATAAGCTTCTATTTCGACCAATTTCAGGCATTAAAATGACTCTAAACACACTTATTTTAGTTCCAAGATTTCTGATTCACATCCAATAGTCATTTACAGTCAATAAATTAAACATTAAAAAATTATCATTTCTGACCATCTGGAGAAAGGTTGACAGGTCACGGGTCATCATTTGTAATCAGAAAACAGATTTTTTGGCCTGTAGAAAAATTGATTCAAAATGTCATTTGGATTGTGCCTCATGTTCAATAACTACTTTTGAAAGCCTCAATGTGACCAAAATTGCCATTTTGACAGACTTTTTTTCGACCACATAAGCTTCTATTTCGACCAATTTCAGGCATTAAAATGACTTTAAACACACCTATTTTAGTTCCAAAAGTGATAATTCACATGCAATAGTCATTTACAGTACAAAAATTAAACAGTAAAAAATTACCATTTCTGACCATCTGGAGAAAGTTCGACAGCTCACGGATCATCGTTTTTCATCAGAAAATTGATTTTTTGCACTGTAGAAAAATTGATTCAGAATGTCATTTGGATTGTGCCTCATATTGAATAACTACTTTTTAAAGTCTCAATGTGACCAAAATTGCCATTTTGACAGACTTTTTTTCGACCACATAAGCTTCTATTTCGACCAATTTCAGGCATTAAAATGACTCTAAACACCTTTATTTTAGTTCCAAAAGTGATAATTCACATGCAATAGTCATTTACAGTCAAAAAATTAAACTGCAAAAAATTATAATTTCTGACCATCTGGAGAAAGTTCGACAGGTCACGGGTCATCGTTTTCCATCAGAAAATTAATTTTTTGGACTGTAGAAAAATTGATTCAAAATGTCATTTCGATTGTGCCTCATGTTGAATAACTCCTTTTTAAAGCCTTAATGTGACCAAAATTTCAATTTTTACAAACTTTTTCTCCTACTCAGAAGCTTCTATTTCGACCAATTTCAGGCATTAAAATTACTCTAAACACACTCATTTTGGTTCCAAAAGCGATAATTCACATGCAAAAGTCATTTACAGTCAAAAAATTAAACATTAAAAAAATTAACATTTCTGACCATCTGGAGAAAGTTCGACAGGTCACGGGTCATCGTTTTCCATCGGAAAATTGATTTTTTGGTCTGTAGAAAAATTGGTTCAAAATGTCATTTGGATTGTGCCTCATGTTGATTAACTACTTTTTAAAGCCTCAAAGTGACCAAAATTGCCATTATTACAGACTTTTTCTCGTACTCAGAAGCTTCTATTTTAACCAATTACAGGCATTAAAAAATGACTCTTAACACACTTATTTTAGTTCCAAAAGCGATAATTCGCATGCAAAAGTCATTTACAGTCAAAAAATTAAACATTAAAAAAATTACCATTTCTGACCATCTGGATAAAGTTCGACAGGTGACGGGTCATAGTTTTTCATCAGAAAATTGATTTTTTGGACTGTAGAAAAATTGATTCAAAATATCATTTGAATTGTGCCTCATGTTGAATAACTACTTTTTAAAGCCTCAATGTGACCAAAATTTCAATTTTTACAAACTTTTTCTCGTACTCAGAAGCTTCTATTTCGACCAATTACAGGCATTAAAATGACTCTTAACACACTTATTTTAGTTCCAAAAGTGATAATTCACATACAATAGTCATTTACAGTCAAAAAACACAACATTAAAAAATTACCATTTTTGACCATCTGGAGAAAGTTCGACAGGTGACGGGTCATAGTTTTTCATCAGAAAATTGATTTTTTGGACTGTAGAAAAATGTATTCAAAATATCATTTGGATTGTGCCTCATGTTGAATAACTACTTTTTAAAGCCTCAATGTGACCAAAATTTCAATTTTTACAAACTTTTTCTCCTACTCAGAAGCTTCTATTTCGACCAATTTCAGACTTTAAAATGACTCTAAACACACTTATTTTAGTTCCAAAAGTGATAATTCACATGCAATAGTCATATACAAGCAAAAAATTAAACAGTAAAAAATTAACATTTCTGACCATCTGGAGAAAGTTCGACAGGTCACGGGTCATCATTTTCCATCAGAAAATTGATTTTTTGGACTGTAGAAAAATTGATTTAAAATGTCATTTCGATAGTGCCTCATGTTGAATAACTCCTTTTTAAAGCCCTAATGTGACCAAAATTGCTATTTTTTCAAACTTTTTCTCCTACTCAGAAGCTTCTATTTCGACCAATTTCAGGCATTAAAATGACTCTAAACACACTTATTTTGGTTCCAAAAGTGATAATTCACATGCAACTGTCATTTACAGTCAATAAAATAAAAATAACAAAATTACCATTTCTGACCATCTGGAGAAAGTTGGACAGGTCACGGGTCATTGTTTTTCATCAGAAAATTGATTTTTTGGACTGTAGAAAAATTGTTTCAAATGTCATTTGCATTGTGCCTCACTTTGAATGACTACTTTTTAAAGCCTCAAAGTGACCAAAATTGCCATTATTACAGACTTTTTCTCGTACTCAGAAGCTTCTATTTTGACCAATTACAGGCATTAAAATGACTCTTAACACACTTATTTTAGTTCCAAAAGTGATAATTCACATACAATAGTCATTTACAGTAAAAAAACTCAACATTAAAAAATTACCATTTCTGACCATCTGGAGAAAGTTGGACAGGTCACGGGTCACCGTTTTTCATCAAAAAATTAATTTTTTGGACTGTAAAAAAATTGATTCAAAATGTCATTTCGATTGTGCCTCATGTTGAATAACTCCTTTTTAAAGCCTTATTGTGACCAAAATTTCAATTTTTACAAACTTTTTCTCCTACTCAGAAGCTTCTATTTCGACCAATTTCAGGCATTAATATTACTCTAAACATACTTATTTTGGTTCCAAAAGCGATAATTCACATGCAAAAGTCGTTTACAGTCAAAAAATTAAACATTAAAAAAATTAACATTTCTGACCATCTGGAGAAAGTTCGACAGGTCACGGGTCATCGTTTTCCATCGGAAAATTGATTTTTTGGTCTGTAGAAAAATTGATTCAAAATGTCATTTGCCTCATGTTGATTAACTACTTTTTAAAGCCTCAAAGTGACCAAAATTGCCATTATTACAGACTTTTTCTCGTACTCAGAAGCTTCTATTTTGACCAATTACAGGCATTAAAATGACTCTTAACACACTTATTTTAGTTCCAAAAGTGATAATTCACATACAATAGTCATTTACAAGCAAAAAACTCAACATTAAAAAATTACTTTTTCTGACCATCTGGAGAAAGTTGGACAGGTGACGGGTCATCATTTTTCATTAGAAAATTGATTTTTTGGACTTTAGAAAAATTGATTCAAAATATCATTTGGATTGTGCCTCATGTTGAATAACTACTTTTTAAAGCCTTAATGTGACCAAAATTTCAATTTTTACAAACTTTTTCTCCTACTCAGAAGCTTCTATTTCGACCAATTTCAGGCATTAAAATTACTCTAAACACACTTAGTTTAGTTCCAAAAGCGATAATTCACATGCAAAAGTCATTTACAGTCAAAAAATTAAACATTAAAAAAATTACCATTTCTGACCATCTGGAGAAAGTTCGACAGGTCACGGGTCATCGTTTTTCATCAGAAAATTGATTTTTTGGACTGTAGAAATATGTATTCAATTGTCATTTGGATTGTGCCTCATGTTGAATAACTACTTTTTAAAGCCTCAATGTGACCAAAATTGCAAATTTTACAGACTTTTTTTCGACCACATAAGCTTCTATTTCGACCAATTTCAGGCATTGAAATGACTCTAAACACCTTTATTTTAGTTCCAAAAGTGATAATTCACATGCAATAGTCATTTACAGTCAAAAAATTAAACTGTAAATAATTATAATTTCTGACAATCTGGAGAAAGTTCGACAGGTCACGGGTCATCGTTTTCCATCAGAAAATTGATTTTTTGGACTGTAGAAAAATTGATTCAGCATGTCATTTGGATTGTGTCTCATATTGAATAACTACTTTTTAAAGCCTCAATGTGACCAAAATTGCCATTATTACAGACTTTTTTTCGACCACATAAGCTTCTATTTCGACCAATTTCAGGCATTGAAATGACTCTAAACACCTTTATTTTAGTTCCAAAAGTGATAATTCACATGCAATAGTCATTTACAGTCAAAAAATTAAACTGTAAATAATTATAATTTCTCACCATCTGGAGAAAGTTCGACAGGTCACGGGTCATCGTTTTCCATCAGAAAATTGATTTTTTGGACTGTAGAAAAATTGATTCAAAATGTCATTTCGATTGTGCCTCATGTTGAATCACTCCTTTTTAAAGCCTTAATGTGACCAAAATTTCAATTTTTACAAACTTTTTCTCCTACTCAGAAGCTTCTATTTCGACCAATTTCAGGCATTAATATTACTCTAAACACACTTATTTTGGTTCCAAAAGCGATAATTCACATGCAAAAGTCGTTTACAGTCAAAAAATTAAACATTAAAAAAATTAACATTTCTGACCATCTGGAGAAAGTTCGACAGGTCACGGGTCATCGTTTTCCATCGGAAAATTGATTTTTTGGTCTGTAGAAAAATTGATTCAAAATGTCATTTGCCTCATGTTGATTAACTACTTTTTAAAGCCTCAAAGTGACCAAAATTGCCATTATTACAGACTTTTTCTCGTACTCAGAAGCTTCTATTTTGACCAATTACAGGCATTAAAATGACTCTTAACACACTTATTTTAGTTCCAAAAGTGATAATTCACATACAATAGTCATTTACAAGCAAAAAACTCAACATTAAAAAATTACTTTTTCTGACCATCTGGAGAAAGTTGGACAGGTGACGGGTCATCATTTTTCATTAGAAAATTGATTTTTTGGACTTTAGAAAAATTGATTCAAAATATCATTTGGATTGTGCCTCATGTTGAATAACTACTTTTTAAAGCCTTAATGTGACCAAAATTTCAATTTTTACAAACTTTTTCTCCTACTCAGAAGCTTCTATTTCGACCAATTTCAGGCATTAAAATTACTCTAAACACACTTAGTTTAGTTCCAAAAGCGATAATTCACATGTAAAAGTCATTTACAGTCAAAAAATTAAACATTAAAAAAATTACCATTTCTGACCATCTGGAGAAAGTTCGACAGGTCACGGGTCATCGTTTTTCATCAGAAAATTGATTTTTTGGACTGTAAAAATATGTATTCAATTGTCATTTGGAATGTGCCTCATGTTGAATAACTACTTTTTAAAGCCTCAATGTGACCAAAATTGCAAATTTTACAGACTTTTTTTCGACCACATAAGCTTCTATTTCGACCAATTTCAGGCATTGAAATGACTCTAAACACCTTTATTTTAGTTCCAAAAGTGATAATTCACATGCAATAGTCATTTACAGTCAAAAAATTAAACTGTAAATAATTATAATTTCTGACAATCTGGAGAAAGTTCGACAGGTCACGGGTCATCGTTTTCCATCAGAAAATTGATTTTTTGGACTGTAGAAAAATTGATTCAGCATGTCATTTGGATTGTGTCTCATATTGAATAACTACTTTTTAAAGCCTCAATGTGACCAAAATTGCCCTTATTACAGACTTTTTTTCGACCACATAAGCTTCTATTTCGACCAATTTCAGGCATTGAAATGACTCTAAACACCTTTATTTTAGTTCCAAAAGTGATAATTCACATGCAATAGTCATTTACAGTCAAAAAATTAAACATTAAAAAATTATCATTTCTGACCATCTGGAGAAAGCTCGACAGGTCACGGGTCATCGTTTTTCATCAGAAAATAGATTTTTTGGCCTGTAGAAAAATTGATTCAAAATGTCATTTGGATTGTGCCTCATGTTCAATAATACTTTTGAAAGCCTCAATGTGACCAAAATTGCCATTTTTACAGACTTTTTCTCGAACTCATAAGCTTCTATTTCGACCAATTTCAGGCATTAAAATGACTCTAAACACACGTATTTTACTTCCAAAAGTGATAATTCACATGCAATATTCATTTACAGTCAAAAAATTAAACAGTAAAAAATTACAATTCCTGACCATCTGGAGAAAGTTGGACAGGTCTTGGGTCACCGTTTTTCATCAGAAAATTGATTTTTTGGACTGAAGAAAAATTGATTCAAAATGTCATTTGCATTCTGCCTCATGTTGAATAACTACTTTTTAAACCCTCAATGTGATCAAAATTGCCATTTTTACAGACTTTTTCTCCTACTCATTTGCTTCTATTTCGACCAATTTCAGGCATTAAAATGACTCTAAACACACCTATTTTAGTTCCAAAAGTGATAATTTACATGCAATAGTCATTTACAGTTCAAAAATTAAACAGTAAAAAATTACCATTTCTGACCATCTGGAGAAAGTTCCACAGCTCACGGATCATCGTTTTTCATCAGAAAATTGATTTTTTGCACTGTAGAAAAATTGATTCAGAATGTCATTTGGATTGTGCCTCGTATTGAATACCTACTTTTTAAAGTCTCAATGTGACCAAAATTGCCATTTTGACAGACTTTTTTTCGACCACATAAGCTTCTATTTCGACCAATTTCAGGCATTAAAATGACTCTAAACAGCTTTATTTTAGTTCCAAAAGTGATAATTCACATGCAATAGGAATTTACAGTCAAAAAATTAAACTGCAAAAAATTATAATTTCTGACCATCTGGAGAAAGCTCGACAGGTCACGGGTCATCATTTTTAATCAGAAAATAGATTTTTTGGCCTGTAGAAAAATTGATTCAAAATGTCATTTGGATTGTGCCTCATGTTGAATAACTACTTTTTAAAGCCTTAATGTGACCAAAATTTCAATTTTTACAAACTGTTTCTCCTACTCAGAAGCTTCTATTTCGACCAATTTCTGGCATTAAAATTACTCTAAACACACTTACTTTAGTTCCAAAAGCGATAATTCACATGCAAGTCATTTACAGTCAAAAAATAAACATTAAAAAAATTACCATTTCTGACCATCTGGAGAAAGTTCGACAGGTGACGGGTCATAGTTTTTCATCAGAAAATTGATTTCTTGGACTGTAGAAATATGTATTCAAATGTCATTTGGATTGTGCCTCATGTTGAATAACTACTTTTTAAAGCCTCAATGTGACCAAAATTGCAAATTTTACAGACTTTTTCTTGTACTCAAAAGCTTCTATTTCAACCAATTCCAGGCATTAAAATGACTCTAAACACACTTATTTAAGTTCCAAAAGTGAGAATGCACATGCAATAGTCATTTACAAGCATAAAATTAAACAGTAAAAAATTACCATTTCTGACCATCTGGAGAAAGTTGGACAGGTCACGGGTCACCGTTTATCATCAGAAAATTGATTTTTTCGACTATATAAAAATTGATTCAAAATGTCATTTGGATTCTGCCTCATGTTGAATAACTACTTTTTAAAGCCTCAATGTGACCAAAATTGCCATTATTACAGACTTTTTCTCCTACTCAGAAGCTTCTATTTCAACCAATTTCAGGCATTAAAATTACTCTAAACACACTTAGTTTAGTTCCAAAAGCGATAATTCGCATGCAAAAGTCATTTACAGTCAATAAATTAAACATTAAAAAATTATCATTTCTGACCATCTGGAGAAAGCTCGACAGATCACGGGTCATTGTTTTTCATCAGAAAATTGATTTTTTGGCCTGTAGAAAAATTGATTCAAAATGTCATTTGGATTGTGCCTCATGTTCAATAATACTTTTGAAAGCCTCAATGTGACCAAAATTGCCATTTTTACAGACTTTTTCTCGAACTCATAAGCTTCTATTTCGACCAATTTCATGCATTAAAATGACTCTAAACACACGTATTTTACTTCCAAAAGTGATAATTCACATGCAATATTCATTTACAGTCAAAAAATTAAACAGTAAAAAATTACAATTCCTGACCATCTGGAGAAAGTTGGACAGGTCTTGGGTCACCGTTTTTCATCAGAAAATTGATTTTTTGGACTGAAGAAAAATTGATTCAAAATGTCATTTGCATTCTGCCTCATGTTGAATAACTACTTTTTAAACCCTCAATGTGATCAAAATTGCCATTTTTACAGACTTTTTCTCCTACTCATTTGCTTCTATTTCGACCAATTTCAGGCATTAAAATGACTCTAAACACACCTATTTTAGTTCCAAAAGTGATAATTTACATGCAATAGTCATTTACAGTTCAAAAATTAAACAGTAAAAAATTACCATTTCTGACCATCTGGAGAAAGTTCCACAGCTCACAGATCATCGTTTTTCATCAGAAAATTGATTTTTTGCACTGTAGAAAAATTGATTCAGAATGTCATTTGGATTGTGCCTCATATTGAATACCTACTTTTTAAAGTCTCAATGTGACCAAAATTGCCATTTTGACAGACTTTTTTTCGACCACATAAGCTTCTATTTCGACCAATTTCAGGCATTAAAATGACTCTAAACAGCTTTATTTTAGTTCCAAAAGTGATAATTCACATGCAATAGGAATTTACAGTCAAAAAATTAAACTGCAAAAAATTATAATTTCTGACCATCTGGAGAAAGCTTGACAGGTCACGGGTCATCATTTTTAATCAGAAAATAGATTTTTTTGTCCTGTAGAAAAATTGATTCAAAATGTCATTTGGATTGTGCCTCATGTTCAATAACTACTTTTGAAAGCCTCAATGTGAACAAAATTGCCATTTTTACAGACTTTTTCTCCTACTCAGTTGCTTCTATTTCGACCAATTTCAGGCAGTAAAATGACTCTAAACACACCTATTTTAGTTCCAAAAGTGATAATTCACATGCAATAGTCATTTACAGTTCAAAAATTAGACAGTAAAAAATTACCATTTCTGACCAACAGGAGAAAGTTCGACAGCTCACGGATCATCGTTTTTCATCAGAAAATTGATTTTTTGCACTGTAGAAAAATTGATTCAAAATGTCATTTGGATTGTGCCTCATATTGAATAACTACTTTTTAAAGCCTCAATGTGACCAAAATTGCCATTTTAACAGACTTTTTTTCGACCACATAAGCTTCTATTTCGACCAATTTCAGGCATTAAAATGACTCTAAACACCTTTATTTTAGTTCCAAAAGTGATAATTCACATGCAATAGTCATTTACAGTCAAAAAATTTAACTGTAAATAATTATAATTTCTGACCATCTGTAGAAAGTTCGACAGGTCACCGGTCATCGTTTTCCATCAGAAAATTGATTTTTTGGGACTGTAGAAAAATGTATTCAAAATATCATTTGGATTGTGCCTCATGTTGGATAACTACTTTTTAAAGCCTCAATGTGACCAAAATTTCAACTTTTACAAACTTTTTCTCCTACTCAGGAGCTTCTATTTCGACCAATTTCAGACATTAAAATGACTCTAAACACACTTATTTTAGTTCCAAAAGAGATAATTCACATGCAAAAGTCATTTACAGTAAAAAATTAAACATTAAAAAAATTACCATTTCTGACCATCTGGAGAAAGTTCGACAGGTGACGGGTCATAGTTTTTCATCAGAAAATTGATTTTTTGGACTGTAGAAATATGTATTCAAATGTCATTTGGATTGTGCCTCATGTTGAATAACTACTTTTTAAAGCCTCAATGTGACCAAAATTGCAAATTTTACAGACTTTTTCTTGTACTCAGAAGCTTCTATTTCAACCAATTCCAGGCATTAAAATGACTCTAAACACACTTATTTAAGTTCCAAAAGTGAGAATTCACATGCAATAGTCATTTACAAGCATAAAATTAAACAGTAAAAAATTACCATTTCTGACCATCTGGAGAAAGTTGGACAGGTCACGGGTCACCGTTTATCATCAGAAAATTGATTTTTTTGACTATATAAAAATTGATTCAAAATGTCATTTGGATTCTGCCTCATGTTGAATAACTACTTTTTAAAGCCTCAATGTGATCAAAATTGCCATTTTTACAGACTTTTTCTCCTACTCATTTGCTTCTATTTCGACCAATTTCAGGCATTAAAATGACTCTAAACACACCTATTTTAGTTCCAAAAGTGATAATTTACATGCAATAGTCATTTACAGTTCAAAAATTAAACAGTAAAAAATTACCATTTCTGACCATCTGGAGAAAGTTCCACAGCTCACAGATCATCGTTTTTCATCAGAAAATTGATTTTTTGCACTGTAGAAAAATTGATTCAGAATGTCATTTGGATTGTGCCTCATATTGAATACCTACTTTTTAAAGTCTCAATGTGACCAAAATTGCCATTTTGACAGACTTTTTTTCGACCACATAAGCTTCTATTTCGACCAATTTCAGGCATTAAAATGACTCTAAACAGCTTTATTTTAGTTCCAAAAGTGATAATTCACATGCAATAGGAATTTACAGTCAAAAAATTAAACTGCAAAAAATTATAATTTCTGACCATCTGGAGAAAGCTTGACAGGTCACGGGTCATCATTTTTAATCAGAAAATAGATTTTTTTGTCCTGTAGAAAAATTGATTCAAAATGTCATTTGGATTGTGCCTCAGGTTGAATAACTACTTTTTAAAGCCTTAATGTGACCAAAATTTCAATTTTTACAAACTGTTTCTCCTACTCAGAAGCTTCTATTTCGACCAATTTCAGGCATTAAAATTACTCTAAACACACTTACTTTAGTTCCAAAAGCGATAATTTACATGCAAAAGTCATTTACAGTAAAAAAGTTAAACATTAAAAAAATTACCATTTCTGACCATCTGGAGAAAGTTCGACAGGTGACGGGTCATAGTTTTTCATCAGAAAATTGATTTTTTGGACTGTAGAAATATGTATTAAAATGTCATTTGGATTGTGCCTCATGTTGAATAACTACTTTTTAAAGCCTCAATGTGACCAAAATTGCAAATTTTACAGACTTTTTCTTGTACTCAGAAGCTTCTATTTCAACCAATTCCAGGCATTAAAATGACTCTAAACACACTTATTTAAGTTCCAAAAGTGAGAATTCACATGCAAAAGTCATTTACAAGCATAAAATTAAACAGTAAAAAATTACCATTTCTGACCATCTGGAGAAAGTTGGACAGGTCACGGGTCACTGTTTATCATCAGAAAATTGATTTTTTTGACTATATAAAAATTGATTCAAAATGTCATTTGGATTCTGCCTCATGTTGAATAATGACTTTTTAAAGCCTCAATGTGACCATAATTGCAATTTTTGCTGACTTTTTCTCCTACTCAGAAGCTTCTTTTTCGACCAATTTCAGGCATTAAAATGACTCTAAACACACTTATTTTAGTACCAAAAGTGATAATTCACATGCAATAGTCATTTACAGTCAAAAAATTAAACAGTAAAAAATTACCATTTCTGACCATCTGGAGAAAGTTGGACAGGTCAAGGGTCATCGTTTTCCATCAGAAAATTGATTTTTTGGACTGTGGAAAAAATGATTTAAACTGTCATTTGGATTGTGCCTCATGTGAATAACGACTTTTTAAAGCCTCAATGTGACCAAAATTGCCATTTTTACAGACTTTTTCTCAAACTCATAAGCTTCTATTTCGACCAATTTCAGGCATTAAAATGACTCTAAACACACTTGTTTTAGTTCCAAGATTTCTAATTCACATCCAATAGTCATTTACAGTCAATAAATTAAACATTACAAAATTATCATTTCTGACCATCTGGAGAAAGCTCGACAGGTCACGGGTCATCATTTTTCCCCAGAAAATAGTTTTTTTGGCCTGTAGAAACATTGATTCAAAATAACATTTGGATTGTGCCTCATGTTCAATAACTACTTTTGAAAGCCTCAATGTGAACAAAATTGCCATTTTTACAGACTTTTTCTCCTACTCAGTTGCTTCTATTTCGACCAATTTCAGGCAGTAAAATGACTCTAAACACACCTATTTTAGTTCCAAAAGTGATAATTCACATGCAATAGTCATTTACAGTTCAAAAATTAGACAGTAAAAAATTACCATTTCTGACCAACAGGAGAAAGTTCGACAGCTCACGGATCATCGTTTTTCATCAGAAAATTGATTTTTTGCACTGTTGAAAAATTGATTCAAAATGTCATTTGGATTGTGCCTCATATTGAATAACTACTTTTTAAAGCCTCAATGTGACCAAAATTGCCATTTTAACAGACTTTTTTTCGACCACATAAGCTTCTATTTCGACCAATTTCAGGCATTAAAATGACTCTAAACACCTTTATTTTAGTTCCAAAAGTGATAATTCACATGCAATAGTCATTTACAGTCAAAAAATTTAACTGTAAATAATTATAATTTCTGACCATCTGTAGAAAGTTCGACAGGTCACCGGTCATTGTTTTCCATCAGAAAATTGATTTTTTGGGACTGTAGAAAAATGTATTCAAAATATCATTTGGATTGTGCCTCATGTTGGATAACTACTTTTTAAAGCCTCAATGTGACCAAAATTTCAACTTTTACAAACTTTTTCTCCTACTCAGGAGCTTCTATTTCGACCAATTTCAGACATTAAAATGACTCTAAACACACTTATTTTAGTTCCAAAAGAGATAATTCACATGCAAAAGTCATTTACAGTAAAAAATTAAACATTAAAAAAATTACCATTTCTGACCATCTGGAGAAAGTTCGACAGGTGACGGGTCATAGTTTTTCATCAGAAAATTGATTTTTTGGACTGTAGAAATATGTATTCAAATGTCATTTGGATTGTGCCTCATGTTGAATAACTACTTTTTAAAGCCTCAATGTGACCAAAATTGCAAATTTTACAGACTTTTTCTTGTACTCAGAAGCTTCTATTTCAACCAATTCCAGGCATTAAAATGACTCTAAACACACTTATTTAAGTTCCAAAAGTGAGAATTCACATGCAATAGTCATTTACAAGCATAAAATTAAACAGTAAAAAATTACCATTTCTGACCATCTGGAGAAAGTTGGACAGGTCACGGGTCACCGTTTATCATCAGAAAATTGATTTTTTTGACTATATAAAAATTGATTCAAAATGTCATTTGGATTCTGCCTCATGTTGAATAACTACTTTTTAAAGCCTCAATGTGACCAAAATTGCCATTTTTACTGACTTTTTCTCCTACTCAGAAGCTTCTGTTTCGACCAATTTCAGGCATTAAAATGACTCTAAACACTCTTGTTTTAGTTCCAAAAGTGATAATTCACATGCAATAGTCATTTACAGTCAAAAAACTTAAACATTAAAAAATTACCATTTCTGACCATCTGGAGAAAGTTGGACAGGTCACGGGTCATCGTTTTCCATCAGAAAATTGATTTTTTGGACTGTGGAAAAATTGATTTAAACTGTCATTTGGATTGTGCCTCATGTGAATAACGACTTTTTAAAGCCTCAATGTGACCAAAATTGCCATTTTTACAGACTTTTTCTCAAACTCATAAGCTTCTATTTCGACCAATTTCAGGCATTAAAATGACTCTAAACACACTTGTTTTAGTTCCAAGATTTCTAATTCACATCCAATAGTCATTTACAGTCAATAAATTAAACATTACAAAATTATAATTTCTGACCATCTGGAGAAAGCTCGACAGGTCACGGGTCATCATTTTTCCTCAGAAAATAGATTTTTTGGCCTGTAGAAACATTGATTCAAAATAACATTTGGATTGTGCCTCATGTTCAATAACTACTTTTGAAAGCCTCAATGTGAACAAAATTGCCATTTTACAGACTTTTTCTCCTACTCAGTTGCTTCTATTTCGACCAATTTTAGGCAGTAAAATGACTCTAAACACACCTATTTTAGTTCCAAAAGTGATAATTCACATGCAATAGTCATTTACAGTTCAAAAATTAGACAGTAAAAAATTACCATTTCTGACCAACTGGAGAAAGTTCGACAGCTCACGGATGATCGTTTTTCATCAGAAAATTGATTTTTTTGCACTGTAGAAAAATTGATTCAAAATGTCATTTGGATTGTGCCTCATATTGAATAACTACTTTTTAAAGCCTCAATGTGACCAAAATTGCCATTTTAACAGACTTTTTTTCGACCACATAAGCTTCTATTTCGACCAATTTCAGGCATTAAAATGACTCTAAACACCTTTATTTTAGTTCCAAAAGTGATAATTCACATGCAATAGTCATTTACAGTCAAAAAATTTAACTGTAAATAATTATAATTTCTGACCATCTGTAGAAAGTTCGACAGGTCACCGGTCATCGTTTTCCATCAGAAAATTGATTTTTTGGGACTGTAGAAAAATGTATTCAAAATATCATTTGGATTGTGCCTCATGTTGGATAACTACTTTTTAAAGCCTCAATGTGACCAAAATTTCAACTTTTACAAACTTTTTCTCCTACTCAGGAGCTTCTATTTCGACCAATTTCAGACATTAAAATGACTCTAAACACACTTATTTTAGTTCCAAAAGTGATAATTCACATGCAATAGTCATTTACAAGCAAAAAATTAAACAGTAAAAAATTACCATTTCTGACCATCTGGAGAAAGTTGGACAGGTCACGGGTCATCATTTTTCATCAGAAAATTGATTTTTTGGACTGTAGAAAAATTGTTTCAAATGTCATTTGGATTGTGCCTCATTTTGAATAACTACTTTTTAAAGCCTCAAAGTGACCAAAATTGCAATTATTACAGACTTTTTCTCCTACTCAGAAGCTTCTATTTTGACCAATTACAGGCATTAAAATGACTCTTAACACACTTATTTTAGTTCCAAAAGTGATAATTCACATACAATAGTCATTTACAAGCAAAAAACTCAACATTAAAAAATTACTTTTTCTGACCATCTGGAGAAAGTTCGACAGGTGACGGGTCATCGTTTTTCATCAGAAAATTGATTTTTTGGACTGTAGAAAAATTGATTCAAAATATCATTTGAATTGTGCCTCAAGTTGAATAACTACTTTTTAAAGCCTTAATGTGACCAAAATGTAAATTTTTACAAACTGTTTCTCCTACTCAGAAGCTTCTATTTCGACCAATTTCAGGCATTAAAATTACTCTAAACACACTTACTTTAGTTCCAAAAGCGATAATTCACATGCAAAAGTCATTTACAGTAAAAAAATAAACATTAAAAAAATTACCATTTCTGACCATCTGGAGAAAGTTCGACAGGTGACGGGTCATAGTTTTTCATCAGAAAATTGATTTTTTGGACTGTAGAAATATATATTCAAATGTCATTTGGATTGTGCCTCATGTTGAATAACTACTTTTTAAAGCCTCAATGTGACCAAAATTGCAAATTTTACAGACTTTTTCTTGTACTCAGAAGCTTCTATTTCAACCAATTCCAGGCATTAAAATGACTCTAAACACACTTATTTAAGTTCCAAAAGTGAGAATTCACATGCAATAGTCATTTACAAGCATAAAATTAAACAGTAAAAAATTACCATTTCTGACCATCTGGAGAAAGTTGGACAGGTCACGGGTCACCGTTTATCATCAGAAAATTGATTTTTTCGACTATATAAAAATTGATTCAAAATGTCATTTGGATTCTGCCTCATGTTGAATAACTACTTTTTAAAGCCTCAATGTGACCAAAATTGCCATTATTACAGACTTTTTCTCCTACTCAGAAGCTTCTATTTCGACCAATTTCAGGCATTAAAATGACTCTAAACACACTTATTTTAGTTCCAAAAGTGATAATTCACATGCAATAGTCATTTACAGTCAAAAAATTAAACAGTAAAAAATTACCATTTCTGACCATCTGGAGAAAGTTGGACAGGTCACGGGTCATCGTTTTCCATCAGAAAATTGATTTTTTGGACTGTAGAAAAATTGATTTAAAATGTCATTTGGATTGTGCCTCATGTGAATAACGACTTTTTAAAGCCTCAATGTGACCAAAATTGCCATTTTTACAGACTTTTTCTCAAACACATAAGCTTCTATTTCGACCAATTTCAGGCATTAAAATGACTCTAAACACACTTATTTTAGTTCCAAGATTTCTGATTCACATCCAATAGTCATTTACAGTCAATAAATTAAACATTAAAAAATTATCATTTCTGACCATCTGGAGAAAGGTTGACAGGTCACGGGTCATCATTTGTAATCAGAAAACAGATTTTTTGGCCTGTAGAAAAATTGATTCAAAATGTCATTTGGATTGTGCCTCATGTTCAATAACTACTTTTGAAAGCCTCAATGTGACCAAAATTGCCATTTTGACAGACTTTTTTTCGACCACATAAGCTTCTATTTCGACCAATTTCAGGCATTAAAATGACTTTAAACACACCTATTTTAGTTCCAAAAGTGATAATTCACATGCAATAGTCATTTACAGTACAAAAATTAAACAGTAAAAAATTACCATTTCTGACCATCTGGAGAAAGTTCGACAGCTCACGGATCATCGTTTTTCATCAGAAAATTGATTTTTTGCACTGTAGAAAAATTGATTCAGAATGTCATTTGGATTGTGCCTCATATTGAATAACTACTTTTTAAAGTCTCAATGTGACCAAAATTGCCATTTTGACAGACTTTTTTTCGACCACATAAGCTTCTATTTCGACCAATTTCAGGCATTAAAATGACTCTAAACACCTTTATTTTAGTTCCAAAAGTGATAATTCACATGCAATAGTCATTTACAGTCAAAAAATTAAACTGCAAAAAATTATAATTTCTGACCATCTGGAGAAAGTTCGACAGGTCACGGGTCATCGTTTTCCATCAGAAAATTAATTTTTTGGACTGTAGAAAAATTGATTCAAAATGTCATTTCGATTGTGCCTCATGTTGAATAACTCCTTTTTAAAGCCTTAATGTGACCAAAATTTCAATTTTTACAAACTTTTTCTCCTACTCAGAAGCTTCTATTTCGACCAATTTCAGGCATTAAAATTACTCTAAACACACTCATTTTGGTTCCAAAAGCGATAATTCACATGCAAAAGTCATTTACAGTCAAAAAATTAAACATTAAAAAAATTAACATTTCTGACCATCTGGAGAAAGTTCGACAGGTCACGGGTCATCGTTTTCCATCGGAAAATTGATTTTTTGGTCTGTAGAAAAATTGGTTCAAAATGTCATTTGGATTGTGCCTCATGTTGATTAACTACTTTTTAAAGCCTCAAAGTGACCAAAATTGCCATTATTACAGACTTTTTCTCGTACTCAGAAGCTTCTATTTTAACCAATTACAG
The DNA here is from genome assembly GCF_964204655.1 of Triturus cristatus. Classification (NCBI taxonomy): domain Eukaryota; kingdom Metazoa; phylum Chordata; class Amphibia; order Caudata; family Salamandridae; genus Triturus; species Triturus cristatus. Next base: position 168,281,133 of record NC_140584.1, on the reverse strand, counting down.
GCATTAAAAAATGACTCTTAACACACTTATTTTAGTTCCAAAAGCGATAATTCGCATGCAAAAGTCATTTACAGTCAAAAAATTAAACATTAAAAAAATTACCATTTCTGACCATCTGGATAAAGTTCGACAGGTGACGGGTCATAGTTTTTCATCAGAAAATTGATTTTTTGGACTGTAGAAAAATTGATTCAAAATATCATTTGAATTGTGCCTCATGTTGAATAACTACTTTTTAAAGCCTCAATGTGACCAAAATTTCAATTTTTACAAACTTTTTCTCGTACTCAGAAGCTTCTATTTCGACCAATTACAGGCATTAAAATGACTCTTAACACACTTATTTTAGTTCCAAAAGTGATAATTCACATACAATAGTCATTTACAGTCAAAAAACACAACATTAAAAAATTACCATTTTTGACCATCTGGAGAAAGTTCGACAGGTGACGGGTCATAGTTTTTCATCAGAAAATTGATTTTTTGGACTGTAGAAAAATGTATTCAAAATATCATTTGGATTGTGCCTCATGTTGAATAACTACTTTTTAAAGCCTCAATGTGACCAAAATTTCAATTTTTACAAACTTTTTCTCCTACTCAGAAGCTTCTATTTCGACCAATTTCAGACTTTAAAATGACTCTAAACACACTTATTTTAGTTCCAAAAGTGATAATTCACATGCAATAGTCATATACAAGCAAAAAATTAAACAGTAAAAAATTAACATTTCTGACCATCTGGAGAAAGTTCGACAGGTCACGGGTCATCATTTTCCATCAGAAAATTGATTTTTTGGACTGTAGAAAAATTGATTTAAAATGTCATTTCGATAGTGCCTCATGTTGAATAACTCCTTTTTAAAGCCCTAATGTGACCAAAATTGCTATTTTTTCAAACTTTTTCTCCTACTCAGAAGCTTCTATTTCGACCAATTTCAGGCATTAAAATGACTCTAAACACACTTATTTTGGTTCCAAAAGTGATAATTCACATGCAACTGTCATTTACAGTCAATAAAATAAAAATAACAAAATTACCATTTCTGACCATCTGGAGAAAGTTGGACAGGTCACGGGTCATTGTTTTTCATCAGAAAATTGATTTTTTGGACTGTAGAAAAATTGTTTCAAATGTCATTTGCATTGTGCCTCACTTTGAATGACTACTTTTTAAAGCCTCAAAGTGACCAAAATTGCCATTATTACAGACTTTTTCTCGTACTCAGAAGCTTCTATTTTGACCAATTACAGGCATTAAAATGACTCTTAACACACTTATTTTAGTTCCAAAAGTGATAATTCACATACAATAGTCATTTACAGTAAAAAAACTCAACATTAAAAAATTACCATTTCTGACCATCTGGAGAAAGTTGGACAGGTCACGGGTCACCGTTTTTCATCAAAAAATTAATTTTTTGGACTGTAAAAAAATTGATTCAAAATGTCATTTCGATTGTGCCTCATGTTGAATAACTCCTTTTTAAAGCCTTATTGTGACCAAAATTTCAATTTTTACAAACTTTTTCTCCTACTCAGAAGCTTCTATTTCGACCAATTTCAGGCATTAATATTACTCTAAACATACTTATTTTGGTTCCAAAAGCGATAATTCACATGCAAAAGTCGTTTACAGTCAAAAAATTAAACATTAAAAAAATTAACATTTCTGACCATCTGGAGAAAGTTCGACAGGTCACGGGTCATCGTTTTCCATCGGAAAATTGATTTTTTGGTCTGTAGAAAAATTGATTCAAAATGTCATTTGCCTCATGTTGATTAACTACTTTTTAAAGCCTCAAAGTGACCAAAATTGCCATTATTACAGACTTTTTCTCGTACTCAGAAGCTTCTATTTTGACCAATTACAGGCATTAAAATGACTCTTAACACACTTATTTTAGTTCCAAAAGTGATAATTCACATACAATAGTCATTTACAAGCAAAAAACTCAACATTAAAAAATTACTTTTTCTGACCATCTGGAGAAAGTTGGACAGGTGACGGGTCATCATTTTTCATTAGAAAATTGATTTTTTGGACTTTAGAAAAATTGATTCAAAATATCATTTGGATTGTGCCTCATGTTGAATAACTACTTTTTAAAGCCTTAATGTGACCAAAATTTCAATTTTTACAAACTTTTTCTCCTACTCAGAAGCTTCTATTTCGACCAATTTCAGGCATTAAAATTACTCTAAACACACTTAGTTTAGTTCCAAAAGCGATAATTCACATGCAAAAGTCATTTACAGTCAAAAAATTAAACATTAAAAAAATTACCATTTCTGACCATCTGGAGAAAGTTCGACAGGTCACGGGTCATCGTTTTTCATCAGAAAATTGATTTTTTGGACTGTAGAAATATGTATTCAATTGTCATTTGGATTGTGCCTCATGTTGAATAACTACTTTTTAAAGCCTCAATGTGACCAAAATTGCAAATTTTACAGACTTTTTTTCGACCACATAAGCTTCTATTTCGACCAATTTCAGGCATTGAAATGACTCTAAACACCTTTATTTTAGTTCCAAAAGTGATAATTCACATGCAATAGTCATTTACAGTCAAAAAATTAAACTGTAAATAATTATAATTTCTGACAATCTGGAGAAAGTTCGACAGGTCACGGGTCATCGTTTTCCATCAGAAAATTGATTTTTTGGACTGTAGAAAAATTGATTCAGCATGTCATTTGGATTGTGTCTCATATTGAATAACTACTTTTTAAAGCCTCAATGTGACCAAAATTGCCATTATTACAGACTTTTTTTCGACCACATAAGCTTCTATTTCGACCAATTTCAGGCATTGAAATGACTCTAAACACCTTTATTTTAGTTCCAAAAGTGATAATTCACATGCAATAGTCATTTACAGTCAAAAAATTAAACTGTAAATAATTATAATTTCTCACCATCTGGAGAAAGTTCGACAGGTCACGGGTCATCGTTTTCCATCAGAAAATTGATTTTTTGGACTGTAGAAAAATTGATTCAAAATGTCATTTCGATTGTGCCTCATGTTGAATCACTCCTTTTTAAAGCCTTAATGTGACCAAAATTTCAATTTTTACAAACTTTTTCTCCTACTCAGAAGCTTCTATTTCGACCAATTTCAGGCATTAATATTACTCTAAACACACTTATTTTGGTTCCAAAAGCGATAATTCACATGCAAAAGTCGTTTACAGTCAAAAAATTAAACATTAAAAAAATTAACATTTCTGACCATCTGGAGAAAGTTCGACAGGTCACGGGTCATCGTTTTCCATCGGAAAATTGATTTTTTGGTCTGTAGAAAAATTGATTCAAAATGTCATTTGCCTCATGTTGATTAACTACTTTTTAAAGCCTCAAAGTGACCAAAATTGCCATTATTACAGACTTTTTCTCGTACTCAGAAGCTTCTATTTTGACCAATTACAGGCATTAAAATGACTCTTAACACACTTATTTTAGTTCCAAAAGTGATAATTCACATACAATAGTCATTTACAAGCAAAAAACTCAACATTAAAAAATTACTTTTTCTGACCATCTGGAGAAAGTTGGACAGGTGACGGGTCATCATTTTTCATTAGAAAATTGATTTTTTGGACTTTAGAAAAATTGATTCAAAATATCATTTGGATTGTGCCTCATGTTGAATAACTACTTTTTAAAGCCTTAATGTGACCAAAATTTCAATTTTTACAAACTTTTTCTCCTACTCAGAAGCTTCTATTTCGACCAATTTCAGGCATTAAAATTACTCTAAACACACTTAGTTTAGTTCCAAAAGCGATAATTCACATGTAAAAGTCATTTACAGTCAAAAAATTAAACATTAAAAAAATTACCATTTCTGACCATCTGGAGAAAGTTCGACAGGTCACGGGTCATCGTTTTTCATCAGAAAATTGATTTTTTGGACTGTAAAAATATGTATTCAATTGTCATTTGGAATGTGCCTCATGTTGAATAACTACTTTTTAAAGCCTCAATGTGACCAAAATTGCAAATTTTACAGACTTTTTTTCGACCACATAAGCTTCTATTTCGACCAATTTCAGGCATTGAAATGACTCTAAACACCTTTATTTTAGTTCCAAAAGTGATAATTCACATGCAATAGTCATTTACAGTCAAAAAATTAAACTGTAAATAATTATAATTTCTGACAATCTGGAGAAAGTTCGACAGGTCACGGGTCATCGTTTTCCATCAGAAAATTGATTTTTTGGACTGTAGAAAAATTGATTCAGCATGTCATTTGGATTGTGTCTCATATTGAATAACTACTTTTTAAAGCCTCAATGTGACCAAAATTGCCCTTATTACAGACTTTTTTTCGACCACATAAGCTTCTATTTCGACCAATTTCAGGCATTGAAATGACTCTAAACACCTTTATTTTAGTTCCAAAAGTGATAATTCACATGCAATAGTCATTTACAGTCAAAAAATTAAACATTAAAAAATTATCATTTCTGACCATCTGGAGAAAGCTCGACAGGTCACGGGTCATCGTTTTTCATCAGAAAATAGATTTTTTGGCCTGTAGAAAAATTGATTCAAAATGTCATTTGGATTGTGCCTCATGTTCAATAATACTTTTGAAAGCCTCAATGTGACCAAAATTGCCATTTTTACAGACTTTTTCTCGAACTCATAAGCTTCTATTTCGACCAATTTCAGGCATTAAAATGACTCTAAACACACGTATTTTACTTCCAAAAGTGATAATTCACATGCAATATTCATTTACAGTCAAAAAATTAAACAGTAAAAAATTACAATTCCTGACCATCTGGAGAAAGTTGGACAGGTCTTGGGTCACCGTTTTTCATCAGAAAATTGATTTTTTGGACTGAAGAAAAATTGATTCAAAATGTCATTTGCATTCTGCCTCATGTTGAATAACTACTTTTTAAACCCTCAATGTGATCAAAATTGCCATTTTTACAGACTTTTTCTCCTACTCATTTGCTTCTATTTCGACCAATTTCAGGCATTAAAATGACTCTAAACACACCTATTTTAGTTCCAAAAGTGATAATTTACATGCAATAGTCATTTACAGTTCAAAAATTAAACAGTAAAAAATTACCATTTCTGACCATCTGGAGAAAGTTCCACAGCTCACGGATCATCGTTTTTCATCAGAAAATTGATTTTTTGCACTGTAGAAAAATTGATTCAGAATGTCATTTGGATTGTGCCTCGTATTGAATACCTACTTTTTAAAGTCTCAATGTGACCAAAATTGCCATTTTGACAGACTTTTTTTCGACCACATAAGCTTCTATTTCGACCAATTTCAGGCATTAAAATGACTCTAAACAGCTTTATTTTAGTTCCAAAAGTGATAATTCACATGCAATAGGAATTTACAGTCAAAAAATTAAACTGCAAAAAATTATAATTTCTGACCATCTGGAGAAAGCTCGACAGGTCACGGGTCATCATTTTTAATCAGAAAATAGATTTTTTGGCCTGTAGAAAAATTGATTCAAAATGTCATTTGGATTGTGCCTCATGTTGAATAACTACTTTTTAAAGCCTTAATGTGACCAAAATTTCAATTTTTACAAACTGTTTCTCCTACTCAGAAGCTTCTATTTCGACCAATTTCTGGCATTAAAATTACTCTAAACACACTTACTTTAGTTCCAAAAGCGATAATTCACATGCAAGTCATTTACAGTCAAAAAATAAACATTAAAAAAATTACCATTTCTGACCATCTGGAGAAAGTTCGACAGGTGACGAGTCATAGTTTTTCATCAGAAAATTGATTTCTTGGACTGTAGAAATATGTATTCAAATGTCATTTGGATTGTGCCTCATGTTGAATAACTACTTTTTAAAGCCTCAATGTGACCAAAATTGCAAATTTTACAGACTTTTTCTTGTACTCAAAAGCTTCTATTTCAACCAATTCCAGGCATTAAAATGACTCTAAACACACTTATTTAAGTTCCAAAAGTGAGAATGCACATGCAATAGTCATTTACAAGCATAAAATTAAACAGTAAAAAATTACCATTTCTGACCATCTGGAGAAAGTTGGACAGGTCACGGGTCACCGTTTATCATCAGAAAATTGATTTTTTCGACTATATAAAAATTGATTCAAAATGTCATTTGGATTCTGCCTCATGTTGAATAACTACTTTTTAAAGCCTCAATGTGACCAAAATTGCCATTATTACAGACTTTTTCTCCTACTCAGAAGCTTCTATTTCAACCAATTTCAGGCATTAAAATTACTCTAAACACACTTAGTTTAGTTCCAAAAGCGATAATTCGCATGCAAAAGTCATTTACAGTCAATAAATTAAACATTAAAAAATTATCATTTCTGACCATCTGGAGAAAGCTCGACAGATCACGGGTCATTGTTTTTCATCAGAAAATTGATTTTTTGGCCTGTAGAAAAATTGATTCAAAATGTCATTTGGATTGTGCCTCATGTTCAATAATACTTTTGAAAGCCTCAATGTGACCAAAATTGCCATTTTTACAGACTTTTTCTCGAACTCATAAGCTTCTATTTCGACCAATTTCATGCATTAAAATGACTCTAAACACACGTATTTTACTTCCAAAAGTGATAATTCACATGCAATATTCATTTACAGTCAAAAAATTAAACAGTAAAAAATTACAATTCCTGACCATCTGGAGAAAGTTGGACAGGTCTTGGGTCACCGTTTTTCATCAGAAAATTGATTTTTTGGACTGAAGAAAAATTGATTCAAAATGTCATTTGCATTCTGCCTCATGTTGAATAACTACTTTTTAAACCCTCAATGTGATCAAAATTGCCATTTTTACAGACTTTTTCTCCTACTCATTTGCTTCTATTTCGACCAATTTCAGGCATTAAAATGACTCTAAACACACCTATTTTAGTTCCAAAAGTGATAATTTACATGCAATAGTCATTTACAGTTCAAAAATTAAACAGTAAAAAATTACCATTTCTGACCATCTGGAGAAAGTTCCACAGCTCACAGATCATCGTTTTTCATCAGAAAATTGATTTTTTGCACTGTAGAAAAATTGATTCAGAATGTCATTTGGATTGTGCCTCATATTGAATACCTACTTTTTAAAGTCTCAATGTGACCAAAATTGCCATTTTGACAGACTTTTTTTCGACCACATAAGCTTCTATTTCGACCAATTTCAGGCATTAAAATGACTCTAAACAGCTTTATTTTAGTTCCAAAAGTGATAATTCACATGCAATAGGAATTTACAGTCAAAAAATTAAACTGCAAAAAATTATAATTTCTGACCATCTGGAGAAAGCTTGACAGGTCACGGGTCATCATTTTTAATCAGAAAATAGATTTTTTTGTCCTGTAGAAAAATTGATTCAAAATGTCATTTGGATTGTGCCTCATGTTCAATAACTACTTTTGAAAGCCTCAATGTGAACAAAATTGCCATTTTTACAGACTTTTTCTCCTACTCAGTTGCTTCTATTTCGACCAATTTCAGGCAGTAAAATGACTCTAAACACACCTATTTTAGTTCCAAAAGTGATAATTCACATGCAATAGTCATTTACAGTTCAAAAATTAGACAGTAAAAAATTACCATTTCTGACCAACAGGAGAAAGTTCGACAGCTCACGGATCATCGTTTTTCATCAGAAAATTGATTTTTTGCACTGTAGAAAAATTGATTCAAAATGTCATTTGGATTGTGCCTCATATTGAATAACTACTTTTTAAAGCCTCAATGTGACCAAAATTGCCATTTTAACAGACTTTTTTTCGACCACATAAGCTTCTATTTCGACCAATTTCAGGCATTAAAATGACTCTAAACACCTTTATTTTAGTTCCAAAAGTGATAATTCACATGCAATAGTCATTTACAGTCAAAAAATTTAACTGTAAATAATTATAATTTCTGACCATCTGTAGAAAGTTCGACAGGTCACCGGTCATCGTTTTCCATCAGAAAATTGATTTTTTGGGACTGTAGAAAAATGTATTCAAAATATCATTTGGATTGTGCCTCATGTTGGATAACTACTTTTTAAAGCCTCAATGTGACCAAAATTTCAACTTTTACAAACTTTTTCTCCTACTCAGGAGCTTCTATTTCGACCAATTTCAGACATTAAAATGACTCTAAACACACTTACTTTAGTTCCAAAAGCGATAATTCACATGCAAGTCATTTACAGTCAAAAAATAAACATTAAAAAAATTACCATTTCTGACCATCTGGAGAAAGTTCGACAGGTGACGGGTCATAGTTTTTCATCAGAAAATTGATTTCTTGGACTGTAGAAATATGTATTCAAATGTCATTTGGATTGTGCCTCATGTTGAATAACTACTTTTTAAAGCCTCAATGTGACCAAAATTGCAAATTTTACAGACTTTTTCTTGTACTCAGAAGCTTCTATTTCAACCAATTCCAGGCATTAAAATGACTCTAAACACACTTATTTAAGTTCCAAAAGTGAGAATTCACATGCAATAGTCATTTACAAGCATAAAATTAAACAGTAAAAAATTACCATTTCTGACCATCTGGAGAAAGTTGGACAGGTCACGGGTCACCGTTTATCATCAGAAAATTGATTTTTTCGACTATATAAAAATTGATTCAAAATGTCATTTGGATTCTGCCTCATGTTGAATAACTACTTTTTAAAGCCTCAATGTGACCAAAATTGCCATTATTACAGACTTTTTCTCCTACTCAGAAGCTTCTATTTCGACCAATTTCAGGCATTAAAATTACTGTAAACACACTTAGTTTAGTTCCAAAAGCGATAATTCGCATGCAAAAGTCATTTACAGTCAATAAATTAAACATTAAAAAATTATCATTTCTGACCATCTGGAGAAAGCTCGACAGGTCACGGGTCATCATTTTTCATCAGAAAATTGATTTTTTGGCCTGTAGAAAAATTGATTCAAAATGTCATTTGGATTGTGCCTCATGTTCAATAATACTTTTGAAAGCCTCAATGTGACCAAAATTGCCATTTTTACAGACTTTTTCTCGAACTCATAAGCTTCTATTTCGACCAATTTCAGGCATTAAAATGACTCTAAACACACGTATTTTACTTCCAAAAGTGATAATTCACATGCAATATTCATTTACAGTCAAAAAATTAAACAGTAAAAAATTACAATTCCTGACCATCTGGAGAAAGTTGGACAGGTCTTGGGTCACCGTTTTTCATCAGAAAATTGATTTTTTGGACTGAAGAAAAATTGATTCAAAATGTCATTTGCATTCTGCCTCATGTTGAATAACTACTTTTGAAAGCCTCAATGTGACCAAAATTGCCATTTTTACAGACTTTTTCTCCTACTCAGTTGCTTCTATTTCGACCAATTTTAGGCAGTAAAATGACTCTAAACACACCTATTTTAGTTCCAAAAGTGATAATTCACATGCAATAGTCATTTACAGTTCAAAAATTAGACAGTAAAAAATTACCATTTCTGACCAACTGGAGAAAGTTCGACAGCTCACGGATCATCGTTTTTCATCAGAAAATTGATTTTTTGCACTGTAGAAAAATTGATTCAAAATGTCATTTGGATTGTGCCTCATATTGAATAACTACTTTTTAAAGCCTCAATGTGACCAAAATTGCCATTTTAACAGACTTTTTTTCGACCACATAAGCTTCTATTTCGACCAATTTCAGGCATTAAAATGACTCTAAACACCTTTATTTTAGTTCCAAAAGTGATAATTCACATGCAATAGTCATTTACAGTCAAAAAATTTAACTGTAAATAATTATAATTTCTGACCATCTGTAGAAAGTTCGACAGGTCACCGGTCATCGTTTTCCATCAGAAAATTGATTTTTTGGGACTGTAGAAAAATGTATTCAAAATATCATTTGGATTGTGCCTCATGTTGGATAACTACTTTTTAAAGCCTCAATGTGACCAAAATTTCAACTTTTACAAACTTTTTCTCCTACTCAGGAGCTTCTATTTCGACCAATTTCAGACATTAAAATGACTCTAAACACACTTATTTTAGTTCCAAAAGTGATAATTCACATGCAATAGTCATTTACAAGCAAAAAATTTAACAGTAAAAAATTACCATTTCTGACCATCTGGAGAAAGTTGGACAGGTCACGGGTCATCATTTTTCATCAGAAAATTGATTTTTTGGACTGTAGAAAAATTGTTTCAAATGTCATTTGGATTGTGCCTCATTTTGAATAACTACTTTTTAAAGCCTCAAAGTGACCAAAATTGCAATTATTACAGACTTTTTCTCCTACTTAGAAGCTTCTATTTTGACCAATTACAGGCATTAAAATGACTCTTAACACACTTATTTTAGTTCCAAAAGTGATAATTCACATACAATAGTCATTTACAAGCAAAAAACTCAACATTAAAAAATTACTTTTTCTGACCATCTGGAGAAAGTTCGACAGGTGACGGGTCATCGTTTTTCATCAGAAAATTGATTTTTTGGACTGTAGAAAAATTGATTCAAAATATCATTTGGATTGTGCCTCAAGTTGAATAACTACTTTTTAAAGCCTTAATGTGACCAAAATGTAAATTTTTACAAACTGTTTCTCCTACTCAGAAGCTTCTATTTCGACCAATTTCAGGCATTAAAATTACTCTAAACACACTTACTTTAGTTCCAAAAGCGATAATTCACATGCAAAAGTCATTTACAGTAAAAAAATAAACATTAAAAAAATTACCATTTCTGACCATCTGGAGAAAGTTCGACAGGTGACGGGTCATAGTTTTTCATCAGAAAATTGATTTTTTGGACTGTAGAAATATGTATTCAAATGTCATTTGGATTGTGCCTCATGTTGAATAACTACTTTTTAAAGCCTCAATGTGACCAAAATTGCAAATTTTACAGACTTTTTCTTGTACTCAGAAGCTTCTATTTCAACCAATTCCAGGCATTAAAATGACTCTAAACACACTTATTTAAGTTCCAAAAGTGAGAATTCACATGCAATAGTCATTTACAAGCATAAAATTAAACAGTAAAAAATTACCATTTCTGACCATCTGGAGAAAGTTGGACAGGTCACGGGTCACCGTTTATCATCAGAAAATTGATTTTTTCGACTATATAAAAATTGATTCAAAATGTCATTTGGATTCTGCCTCATGTTGAATAACTACTTTTTAAAGCCTCAATGTGACCAAAATTGCCATTATTACAGACTTTTTCTCCTACTCAGAAGCTTCTATTTCGACCAATTTCAGGCATTAAAATTACTGTAAACACACTTAGTTTAGTTCCAAAAGCGATAATTCGCATGCAAAAGTCATTTACAGTCAATAAATTAAACATTAAAAAATTATCATTTCTGACCATCTGGAGAAAGCTCGACAGGTCACGGGTCATCATTTTTCATCAGAAAATTGATTTTTTGGCCTGTAGAAAAATTGATTCAAAATGTCATTTGAATTGTGCCTCATGTTCAATAATACTTTTGAAAGCCTCAATGTGACCAAAATTGCCATTTTTACAGACTTTTTCTCGAACTCATAAGCTTCTATTTCGACCAATTTCAGGCATTAAAATGACTCTAAACACACGTATTTTACTTCCAAAAGTGATAATTCACATGCAATATTCATTTACAGTCAAAAAATTAAACAGTAAAAAATTACAATTCCTGACCATCTGGAGAAAGTTGGACAGGTCTTGGGTCACCGTTTTTCATCAGAAAATTGATTTTTTGGACTGAAGAAAAATTGATTCAAAATGTCATTTGCATTCTGCCTCATGTTGAATAACTCCTTTTGAAAGCCTCAATGTGACCAAAATTGCCATTTTACAGACTTTTTCTCCTACTCAGTTGCTTCTATTTCGACCAATTTTAGGCAGTAAAATGACTCTAAACACACCTATTTTAGTTCCAAAAGTGATAATTCACATGCAATAGTCATTTACAGTTCAAAAATTAGACAGTAAAAAATTACCATTTCTGACCAACTGGAGAAAGTTCGACAGCTCACGGATCATCGTTTTTCATCAGAAAATTGATTTTTTTGCACTGTAGAAAAATTGATTCAAAATGTCATTTGGATTGTGCCTCATATTGAATAACTACTTTTTAAAGCCTCAATGTGACCAAAATTGCCATTTTAACAGACTTTTTTTCGACCACATAAGCTTCTATTTCGACCAATTTCAGGCATTAAAATGACTCTAAACACCTTTATTTTAGTTCCAAAAGTGATAATTCACATGCAATAGTCATTTACAGTCAAAAAATTTAACTGTAAATAATTATAATTTCTGACCATCTGTAGAAAGTTCGACAGGTCACCGGTCATCGTTTTCCATCAGAAAATTGATTTTTTGGGACTGTAGAAAAATGTATTCAAAATATCATTTGGATTGTGCCTCATGTTGGATAACTACTTTTTAAAGCCTCAATGTGACCAAAATTTCAACTTTTAAAAACTTTTTCTCCTACTCAGGAGCTTCTATTTCGACCAATTTCAGACATTAAAATGACTCTAAACACACTTATTTTAGTTCCAAAAGTGATAATTCACATGCAATAGTCATTTACAAGCAAAAAATTAAACAGTAAAAAATTACCATTTCTGACCATCTGGAGAAAGTTGGACAGGTCACGGGTCATCATTTTTCATCAGAAAATTGATTTTTTGGACTGTAGAAAAATTGTTTCAAATGTCATTTGGATTGTGCCTCATTTTGAATAACTACTTTTTAAAGCCTCAAAGTGACCAAAATTGCAATTATTACAGACTTTTTCTCCTACTCAGAAGCTTCTATTTTGACCAATTACAGGCATTAAAATGACTCTTAACACACTTATTTTAGTTCCAAAAGTGATAATTCACATACAATAGTCATTTACAAGCAAAAAACTCAACATTAAAAAATTACTTTTTCTGACCATCTGGAGAAAGTTCGACAGGTGACGGGTCATCGTTTTTCATCAGAAAATTGATTTTTTGGACTGTAGAAAAATTGATTCAAAATATCATTTGGATTGTGCCTCAAGTTGAATAACTACTTTTTAAAGCCTTAATGTGACCAAAATTTCAATTTTTACAAACTGTTTCTCCTACTCAGAAGCTTCTATTTCGACCAATTTCAGGCATTAAAATTACTCTAAACACACTTACTTTAGTTCCAAAAGCGATAATTCACATGCAAAAGTCATTTACAGTAAAAAAATAAACATTAAAAAAATTACCATTTCTGACCATCTGGAGAAAGTTCGACAGGTGACGGGTCATAGTTTTTCATCAGAAAATTGATTTTTTGGACTGTAGAAATATGTATTCAAATGTCATTTGGATTGTGCCTCATGTTGAATAACTACTTTTTAAAGCCTCAATGTGACCAAAATTGCAAATTTTACAGACTTTTTCTTGTACTCAGAAGCTTCTATTTCAACCAATTCCAGGCATTAAAATGACTCTAAACACACTTATTTAAGTTCCAAAAGTGAGAATTCACATGCAATAGTCATTTACAAGCATAAAATTAAACAGTAAAAAATTACCATTTCTGACCATCTGGAGAAAGTTGGACAGGTCACGGGTCACCATTTATCATCAGAAAATTGATTTTTTCGACTATATAAAAATTGATTCAAAATGTCATTTGGATTCTGCCTCATGTTGAATAACTACTTTTTAAAGCCTCAATGTGACCAAAATTGCCATTATTACAGACTTTTTCTCCTACTCAGAAGCTTCTATTTCGACCAATTTCAGGCATTAAAATTACTGTAAACACACTTAGTTTAGTTCCAAAAGCGATAATTCGCATGCAAAAGTCATTTACAGTCAATAAATTAAACATTAAAAAATTATCATTTCTGACCATCTGGAGAAAGCTCGACAGGTCACGGGTCATCATTTTTCATCAGAAAATTGATTTTTTGGCCTGTAGAAAAATTGATTCAAAATGTCATTTGGATTGTGCCTCATGTTCAATAATACTTTTGAAAGCCTCAATGTGACCAAAATTGCCATTTTTACAGACTTTTTCTCGAACTCATAAGCTTCTATTTCGACCAATTTCAGGCATTAAAATGACTCTAAACACACGTATTTTACTTCCAAAAGTGATAATTCACATGCAATATTCATTTACAGTCAAAAAATTAAACAGTAAAAAATTACAATTCCTGACCATCTGGAGAAAGTTGGACAGGTCTTGGGTCACCGTTTTTCATCAGAAAATTGATTTTTTGGACTGAAGAAAAATTGATTCAAAATGTCATTTGCATTCTGCCTCATGTTGAATAACTTCTTTTGAAAGCCTCAATGTGACCAAAATTGCCATTTTTACAGACTTTTTCTCCTACTCAGTTGCTTCTATTTCGACCAATTTTAGGCAGTAAAATGACTCTAAACACACCTATTTTAGTTCCAAAAGTGATAATTCACATGCAATAGTCATTTACAGTTCAAAAATTAGACAGTAAAAAATTACCATTTCTGACCAACTGGAGAAAGTTCGACAGCTCACGGATCATCGTTTTTCATCAGAAAATTGATTTTTTGCACTGTAGAAAAATTGATTCAAAATGTCATTTGGATTGTGCCTCATATTGAATAACTACTTTTTAAAGCCTCAATGTGACCAAAATTGCCATTTTAACAGACTTTTTTTCGACCACATAAGCTTCTATTTCGACCAATTTCAGGCATTAAAATGACTCTAAACACCTTTATTTTAGTTCCAAAAGTGATAATTCACATGCAATAGTCATTTACAGTCAAAAAATTTAACTGTAAATAATTATAATTTCTGACCATCTGTAGAAAGTTCGACAGGTCACCGGTCATCGTTTTCCATCAGAAAATTGATTTTTTGGGACTGTAGAAAAATGTATTCAAAATATCATTTGGATTGTGCCTCATGTTGGATAACTACTTTTTAAAGCCTCAATGTGACCAAAATTTCAACTTTTACAAACTTTTTCTCCTACTCAGGAGCTTCTATTTCGACCAATTTCAGACATTAAAATGACTCTAAACACACTTATTTTAGTTCCAAAAGTGATAATTCACATGCAATAGTCATTTACAAGCAAAAAATTAAACAGTAAAAAATTACCATTTCTGACCATCTGGAGAAAGTTGGACAGGTCACGGGTCATCATTTTTCATCAGAAAATTGATTTTTTGGACTGTAGAAAAATTGTTTCAAATGTCATTTGGATTGTGCCTCATTTTGAATAACTACTTTTTAAAGCCTCAAAGTGACCAAAATTGCAATTATTACAGACTTTTTCTCCTACTTAGAAGCTTCTATTTTGACCAATTACAGGCATTAAAATGACTCTTAACACACTTATTTTAGTTCCAAATGTGATAATTCACATACAATAGTCATTTACAAGCAAAAAACTCAACATTAAAAAATTACTTTTTCTGACCATCTGGAGAAAGTTCGACAGGTGACGGGTCATCGTTTTTCATCAGAAAATTGATTTTTTGGACTGTAGAAAAATTGATTCAAAATATCATTTGGATTGTGCCTCAAGTTGAATAACTACTTTTTAAAGCCTTAATGTGACCAAAATGTAAATTTTTACAAACTGTTTCTCCTACTCAGAAGCTTCTATTTCGACCAATTTCAGGCATTAAAATTACTCTAAACACACTTACTTTAGTTCCAAAAGCGATAATTCACATGCAAAAGTCATTTACAGTAAAAAAATAAACATTAAAAAAATTACCATTTCTGACCATCTGGAGAAAGTTCGACAGGTGACGGGTCATAGTTTTTCATCAGAAAATTGATTTTTTGGACTGTAGAAATATGTATTCAAATGTCATTTGGATTGTGCCTCATGTTGAATAACTACTTTTTAAAGCCTCAATGTGACCAAAATTGCAAATTTTACAGACTTTTTCTTGTACTCAGAAGCTTCTATTTCAACCAATTCCAGGCATTAAAATGACTCTAAACACACTTATTTAAGTTCCAAAAGTGAGAATTCACATGCAATAGTCATTTACAAGCATAAAATTAAACAGTAAAAAATTACCATTTCTGACCATCTGGAGAAAGTTGGACAGGTCACGGGTCACCGTTTATCATCAGAAAATTGATTTTTTCGACTATATAAAAATTGATTCAAAATGTCATTTGGATTCTGCCTCATGTTGAATAACTTCTTTTTAAAGCCTCAATGTGACCAAAATTGCCATTATTACAGACTTTTTGTCCTACTCAGAAGCTTCTATTTCGACCAATTTCAGGCATTAAAATTACTCTAAACACACTTAGTTTAGTTCCAAAAGCGATAATTCGCATGCAAAAGTCATTTACAGTCAATAAATTAAACATTAAAAAATTATCATTTCTGACCATCTGGAGAAAGCTCGACAGGTCACGGGTCATCGTTTTTCATCAGAAAATTGATTTTTTGGCCTGTAGAAAAATTGATTCAAAATGTCATTTGGATTGTGCCTCATGTTCAATAATACTTTTGAAAGCCTCAATGTGACCAAAATTGCCATTTTTACAGACTTTTTCTCGAACTCATAAGCTTCTATTTCGACCAATTTCAGGCATTAAAATGACTCTAAACACTCGTATTTTACTTCCAAAAGTGATAATTCACATGCAATATTCATTTACAGTCAAAAAATTAAACAGTAAAAAATTACAATTCCTGACCATCTGGAGAAAGTTGGACAGGTCTTGGGTCACCGTTTTTCATCAGAAAATTGATTTTTTGGACTGAAGAAAAATTGATTCAAAATGTCATTTGCATTCTGCCTCATGTTGAATAACTACTTTTTAAACCCTCAATGTGATCAAAATTGCCATTTTTACAGACTTTTTCTCCTACTCATTTGCTTCTATTTCGTCCAATTTCAGGCATTAAAATGACTCTAAACACACCTATTTTAGTTCCAAAAGTGATAATTTACATGCAATAGTCATTTACAGTTCAAAAATTAAACAGTAAAAAATTACCATTTCTGACCATCTGGAGAAAGTTCCACAGCTCACGGATCATCGTTTTTCATCAGAAAATTGATTTTTTGCACTGTAGAAAAATTGATTCAGAATGTCATTTGGATTGTGCCTCATATTGAATACCTACTTTTTAAAGTCTCAATGTGACCAAAATTGCCATTTTGACAGACTTTTTTGTCGACCACATAAGCTTCTATTTCGACCAATTTCAGGCATTAAAATGACTCTAAACAGCTTTATTTTAGTTCCAAAAGTGATAATTCACATGCAATAGGAATTTACAGTCAAAAAATTAAACTGCAAAAAATTATAATTTCTGACCATCTGGAGAAAGCTCGACAGGTCATGGGTCATCATTTTTAATCAGAAAATATATTTTTTTGTCCTGTAGAAAAATTGATTCAAAATGTCATTTGGATTGTGCCTCATGTTGAATAACTACTTTTTAAAGCCTTAATGTGACCAAAATTTCAATTTTTACAAACTGTTTCTCCTACTCAGAAGCTTCTATTTCGACCAATTTCAGGCATTAAAATTACTCTAAACACACTTACTTTAGTTCCAAAAGAGATAATTCACATGCAAAAGTCATTTACAGTAAAAAATTAAACATTAAAAAAATTACCATTTCTGACCATCTGGAGAAAGTTCGACAGGTGACGGGTCATCATTTTTCATCAGAAAATTGATTTTTTGGACTGTAGAAAAATTGTTTCAAATGTCATTTGGATTGTGCCTCATTTTGAATAACTACTTTTTAAAGCCTCAAAGTGACCAAAATTGCAATTATTACAGACTTTTTCTCCTACTTAGAAGCTTCTATTTTGACCAATTACAGGCATTAAAATGACTCTTAACACACTTATTTTAGTTCCAAATGTGATAATTCACATACAATAGTCATTTACAAGCAAAAAACTCAACATTAAAAAATTACTTTTTCTGACCATCTGGAGAAAGTTCGACAGGTGACGGGTCATCGTTTTTCATCAGAAAATTGATTTTTTGGACTGTAGAAAAATTGATTCAAAATATCATTTGGATTGTGCCTCAAGTTGAATAACTACTTTTTAAAGCCTTAATGTGACCAAAATGTAAATTTTTACAAACTGTTTCTCCTACTCAGAAGCTTCTATTTCGACCAATTTCAGGCATTAAAATTACTCTAAACACACTTACTTTAGTTCCAAAAGCGATAATTCACATGCAAAAGTCATTTACAGTAAAAAAATAAACATTAAAAAAATTACCATTTCTGACCATCTGGAGAAAGTTCGACAGGTGACGGGTCATAGTTTTTCATCAGAAAATTGATTTTTTGGACTGTAGAAATATGTATTCAAATGTCATTTGGATTGTGCCTCATGTTGAATAACTACTTTTTAAAGCCTCAATGTGACCAAAATTGCAAATTTTACAGACTTTTTCTTGTACTCAGAAGCTTCTATTTCAACCAATTCCAGGCATTAAAATGACTCTAAACACACTTATTTAAGTTCCAAAAGTGAGAATTCACATGCAATAGTCATTTACAAGCATAAAATTAAACAGTAAAAAATTACCATTTCTGACCATCTGGAGAAAGTTGGACAGGTCACGGGTCACCGTTTATCATCAGAAAATTGATTTTTTCGACTATATAAAAATTGATTCAAAATGTCATTTGGATTCTGCCTCATGTTGAATAACTTCTTTTTAAAGCCTCAATGTGACCAAAATTGCCATTATTACAGACTTTTTGTCCTACTCAGAAGCTTCTATTTCGACCAATTTCAGGCATTAAAATTACTCTAAACACACTTAGTTTAGTTCCAAAAGCGATAATTCGCATGCAAAAGTCATTTACAGTCAATAAATTAAACATTAAAAAATTATCATTTCTGACCATCTGGAGAAAGCTCGACAGGTCACGGGTCATCGTTTTTCATCAGAAAATTGATTTTTTGGCCTGTAGAAAAATTGATTCAAAATGTCATTTGGATTGTGCCTCATGTTCAATAATACTTTTGAAAGCCTCAATGTGACCAAAATTGCCATTTTTACAGACTTTTTCTCGAACTCATAAGCTTCTATTTCGACCAATTTCAGGCATTAAAATGACTCTAAACACTCGTATTTTACTTCCAAAAGTGATAATTCACATGCAATATTCATTTACAGTCAAAAAATTAAACAGTAAAAAATTACAATTCCTGACCATCTGGAGAAAGTTGGACAGGTCTTGGGTCACCGTTTTTCATCAGAAAATTGATTTTTTGGACTGAAGAAAAATTGATTCAAAATGTCATTTGCATTCTGCCTCATGTTGAATAACTACTTTTTAAACCCTCAATGTGATCAAAATTGCCATTTTTACAGACTTTTTCTCCTACTCATTTGCTTCTATTTCGACCAATTTCAGGCATTAAAATGACTCTAAACACACCTATTTTAGTTCCAAAAGTGATAATTTACATGCAATAGTCATTTACAGTTCAAAAATTAAACAGTAAAAAATTACCATTTCTGACCATCTGGAGAAAGTTCCACAGCTCACGGATCATCGTTTTTCATCAGAAAATTGATTTTTTGCACTGTAGAAAAATTGATTCAGAATGTCATTTGGATTGTGCCTCATATTGAATACCTACTTTTTAAAGTCTCAATGTGACCAAAATTGCCATTTTGACAGACTTTTTTGTCGACCACATAAGCTTCTATTTCGACCAATTTCAGGCATTAAAATGACTCTAAACAGCTTTATTTTAGTTCCAAAAGTGATAATTCACATGCAATAGGAATTTACAGTCAAAAAATTAAACTGCAAAAAATTATAATTTCTGACCATCTGGAGAAAGCTCGACAGGTCATGGGTCATCATTTTTAATCAGAAAATATATTTTTTTGTCCTGTAGAAAAATTGATTCAAAATGTCATTTGGATTGTGCCTCATGTTGAATAACTACTTTTTAAAGCCTTAATGTGACCAAAATTTCAATTTTTACAAACTGTTTCTCCTACTCAGAAGCTTCTATTTCGACCAATTTCAGGCATTAAAATTACTCTAAACACACTTACTTTAGTTCCAAAAGAGATAATTCACATGCAAAAGTCATTTACAGTAAAAAATTAAACATTAAAAAAATTACCATTTCTGACCATCTGGAGAAAGTTCGACAGGTGACGGGTCATAGTTTTTCATCAGAAAATTGATTTTTTGGACTGTAGAAATATGTATTCAAATGTCATTTGGATTGTGCCTCATGTTGAATAACTACTTTTTAAAGCCTCAATGTGACCAAAATTGCAAATTTTACAGACTTTTTCTTGTACTCAGAAGCTTCTATTTCAACCAATTCCAGGCATTAAAATGACTCTAAACACACTTATTTAAGTTCCAAAAGTGAGAATTCACATGCAATAGTCATTTACAAGCATAAAATTAAACAGTAAAAAATTACCATTTCTGACCATCTGGAGAAAGTTGGACAGGTCACGGGTCACCGTTTATCATCAGAAAAAATTTTTTTTTGACTATATAAAAATTGATTCAAAATGTCATTTGGATTCTGCCTCATGTTGAATAACTACTTTTTAAAGCCTCAATGTGACCAAAATTGCCATTTTTACTGACTTTTTCTCCTACTCAGAAGCTTCTGTTTCGACCAATTTCAGGCATTAAAATGACTCTAAACACTCTTGTTTTAGTTCCAAAAGTGATAATTCACATGCAATAGTCATTTACAGTCAAAAAATTAAACATTAAAAAATTACCATTTCTGACCATCTGGAGAAAGTTGGACGGGTCACGGGTCATCGTTTTCCATCAGAAAATTGATTTTTTGGACTGTGGAAAAATTGATTTAAACTGTCATTTGGATTGTGCCTCATGTGAATAACGACTTTTTAAAGCCTCAATGTGACCAAAATTGCCATTTTTACAGACTTTTTCTCAAACTCATAAGCTTCTATTTCGACCAATTTCAGGCATTAAAATGACTCTAAACACACTTGTTTTAGTTCCAAGATTTCTAATTCACATCCAATAGTCATTTACAGTCAATAAATTAAACATTACAAAATTATAATTTCTGACCATCTGGAGAAAGCTCGACAGGTCACGGGTCATCATTTTTCCTCAGAAAATAGATTTTTTGGCCTGTAGAAACATTGATTCAAAATAACATTTGGATTGTGCCTCATGTTCAATAACTACTTTTGAAAGCCTCAATGTGAACAAAATTGCCATTTTTACAGACTTTTTCTCCTACTCAGTTGCTTCTATTTCGACCAATTTCAGGCAGTAAAATGACTCTAAACACACCTATTTTAGTTCCAAAAGTGATAATTCACATGCAATAGTCATTTACAGTTCAAAAATCAGACAGTAAAAAATTACCATTTCTGACCAACTGGAGAAAGTTCGACAGCTCACGGATCATCGTTTTTCATCAGAAAATTGATTTTTTGCACTGTAGAAAAATTGATTCAAAATGTCATTTGGATTGTGCCTCATATTGAATAACTACTTTTTAAAGCCTCAATGTGACCAAAATTGCCATTTTAACAGACTTTTTTTCGACCACATAAGCTTCTATTTCGACCAATTTCAGGCATTAAAATGACTCTTAACACCTTTATTTTAGTTCCAAAAGTGATAATTCACATGCAATAGTCATTTACAGTCAAAAAATGTAACTGTAAATAATTATAATTTCTGACCATCTGTAGAAAGTTCGACAGGTCACCGGTCATCATTTTCCATCAGAAAATTGATTTTTTGGACTGTAGAAAAATGTATTCAAAATATCATTTGGATTGTGCCTCATGTTGGATAACTACTTTTTAAAGCCTCAATGTGACCAAAATTTCAACTTTTACAAACTTTTTCTCCTACTCAGGAGCTTCTATTTCGACCAATTTCAGACATTAAAATGACTCAAAACACACTTATTTTAGTTCCAAAAGTGATAATTCACATGCAATAGTCATTTACAAGCAAAAAATTAAACAGTAAAAAATTACCATTTCTGACCATCTGGAGAAAGTTGGACAGGTCACGGGTCATCATTTTTCATCAGAAAATTGAATTTTTGGACTGTAGAAAAATTGTTTCAAATGTCATTTGGATTGTGCCTCATTTTGAATCACTACTTTTTAAAGCCTCAAAGTGACCAAAATTGCCATTATTACAGACTTTTTCTCCTACTCAGAAGCTTCTATTTTGACCAATTACAGGCATTAAAATGACTCTTAACACACTTATTTTAGTTCCAAAAGTGATAATTCACATACAATAGTCATTTACAAGCAAAAAACTCAACATTAAAAAATTACTTTTTCTGACCATCTGGAGAAAGTTCGACAGGTGACGGGTCATCGTTTTTCATCAGAAAATTGATTTTTTGGACTGTAGAAAAATTGATTCAAAATATCATTTGGATTGTGCCTCAAGTTGAATAACTACTTTTTAAAGCCTTAATGTGACCAAAATGTAAATTTTTACACTTTTTCTCCTACTCAGAAGCTTCTATTTCGACCAATTTCAGGCATTAAAATTACTCTAAACACACTTAGTTTAGTTCCAAAAGCGATAATTCACATGCAAAAGTCATTTACAGTCAAAAAATTAAACATTAAAAAAATTACCATTTCTGACCATCTGGACAAAGTTCGACAGGTCACGGGTCATCGTTTTTCATCAGAAAATTGATTTTTTGGACTGTAGAAATATGTATTCAAATGCCATTTGGATTGTGCCTCATGTTGAATAACTACTTTTTAAAGCCTCAATGTGACCAAAATTGCAAATTTTACAGACTTTTTCTTGTACTCAGAAGCTTCTATTTTAACCAATTCCAGGCATTAAAATGACTCTAAACACACTTATTTAAGTTCCAAAAGTGAGAATTCAAATGCAATAGTCATTTACAAGCATAAAATTAAACAGTAAAACATTACCATTTCTGACCATCTGGAGAAAGTTGGACAGGTCACGGGTCACCGTTTTTCATCAGAAAATTGATTTTTTCGACTGTATAAAAATTGATTCAAAATGTAATTTGGATTCTGCCTCATGTTGAATAACTACTTTTTAAAGCCTCAATGTGACCAAAATTGCCAGTTTTTACTGACTTTTTCTCCTACTCAGAAGCTTCTTTTTCGACCAATTTCAGGCATTAAAATGACTCTAAACACACTTATTTTAGTACCAAAAGTGATAATTCACATGTAATAGTGATTTACAGTAAAAAAATGAAACAGTAAAAAATTACCATTTCTGACCATCTGGAGAAAGTTGGACAGGTCACGGGTCATCGTTTTCCATCAGAAAATTGATTTTTTGGACTGTAGAAAAATTGATTTAAAATGTCATTTGGATTGTGCCTCATGTGAATAACGACTTTTTAAAGCCTCAATGTGACCAAAATTGCCATTTTTACAGACTTTTTCTCAA
Source organism: Triturus cristatus (assembly GCF_964204655.1). Lineage (NCBI taxonomy): Eukaryota > Metazoa > Chordata > Amphibia > Caudata > Salamandridae > Triturus > Triturus cristatus. The sequence continues at coordinate 168,257,716 of NC_140584.1, read as the reverse complement.
ACTCATAAGCTTCTATTTCGACCAATTTCAGGCATTAAAATGACTCTAAACACACTTGTTTTAGTTCCAAGATTTCTAATTCACATCCAATAGTCATTTACAGTCAATAAATTAAACATTACAAAATTATCATTTCTGACCATCTGGAGAAAGCTCGACAGGTCACGGGTCATCATTTTTCATCAGAAAATAGATTTTTTGGCCTGTAGAAACATTGATTCAAAATAACATTTGGATTGTGCCTCATGTTCAATAACTACTTTTGAAAGCCTCAATGTGACCAAAATTGCCATTTTTACAGACTTTTTCTCCTACTCAGTTGCTTCTATTTCAACCAATTTCAGGCAGTAAAATGACTCTAAACAAACCTATTTTAGTTCCAAAAGTGATAATTCACATGCAATAGTCATTTACAGTTCAAAAATTAGACCGTAAAAAATTACCATTTCTGACCAACTGGAGAAAGTTCGACAGCTCACGGATCATCGTTTTTCATCAGAAAATTGATTTTTTGCACTGTAGAAAAATTGATTCAGAATGTCATTTTGATTGTGCCTCATATTGAATAACTACTTTTTAAAGTCTCAATGTGACCAAAATTGCCATTTTGACAGACTTTTTTTCGACCACATAAGCTTCTATTTCGACCATTTCAGGCATTAAAATGACTCTAAACACCTTTATTTTAGTTCCAAAAGAGATAATTCACATGCAATAGTCATTTACAGTCAAAAAATTAAACTGCAAAAAATTATAATTTCTGACCATCTGGAGAAAGTTCGACAGGTCACGGGTCATCATTTTCCATCGGAAAATTAATTTTTTGGACTGTAGAAAAATTGATTCAAAATGTCATTTCGATTGTGCCTCATGTTGAATAACTACTTTTTAAGGCCACAATGTGACCAAAGTTGCAATTTTTACAGACTTTTTCTCCTACTCAGAAGCTTCTATTTCAACTAATTTCAGGCATTAAAATTACTCTAAACACACTTAGTTTAGTTCCAAAAGCGATAATTCACATGCAAAAGTCATTTACAGTAAAAAAATTAAACATTAAAAAAATTACCATTCCTGACCATCTGGAGAAAGTTCGACAGGTCACGGGTCATCGTTTTTCATCAGAAAATTGATTTTTTGGACTGTAGAAATATGTATTCAAATGTCATTTGGATTGTGCCTCATGTTGAATAACTACTTTTTAAAGCCTCAATGTGACCAAAATTGCAAATTTTACAGACTTTTTCTTGTACTCAGGCGCTTCTATTTCAACCAATTTCAGGCATTAAAATGACTCTAAACACACTTATTTAAGTTCCAAAAGTGAGAATTCACATGCAATAGTCATTTACAAGCATAAAATTAAACAGTAAAAAATTACCATTTCTGACCATCTGGAGAAAGTTGGACAGGTCACGGGTCATCGTTTTCCATCAGAAAATTGATTTTTTGGACTGTAGAAAAATTGATTTAAAAAATGTCATTTGGATTGTGCCTCATGTGAATAACGACTTTTTAAAGCCTCAATGTGACCAAAATTGCCATTTTTACAGACTTTTTCTCAAACTCATAAGCTTCTATTTCGACCAATTTCAGGCATTAAAATGACTCTAAACACACTTATTTTAGTTCCAAGATTTCTAATTCACATCCAATAGTCATTTACAGTCAATAAATTAAACATTAAAAAATTATCATTTCTGACCATCTGGAGAAAGCTAGACAGGTCACGGGTCACCGATTTTCAACAGAAAATTGATTTTTTCGACTGTAGAAAAATTGATTCAAAATGTCATTTGGATTCTGCCTCATGTTGAATAACTACTTTTTAAAGCCTCAATGTGACCAAAATTGCCATTTTTACAGACTTTTTCTCCTACTCATTTGCTTCTATTTCGACCAATTTCAGGCATTAAAATGACTCTAAACACACCTATTTTAGTTCCAAAAGTGATAATTTACATGCAATAGTCATTGACAGTTCAAAAATGAAACAGTAAAAAATTACCATTTCTGACCATCTGGAGAAAGTTCGACAGCTCACGGATCATCGTTTTTCATCAGAAAATTGATTTTTTGCACTGTAGAAAAATTGATTCAGAATGTCATTTGGATTGTGCCTCATATTGAATAACTACTTTTTAAAGTCTCAATGTGACCAAAATTGCCATTTTGACAGACTTTTTTTCGACCACATAAGCTTCTATTTCGACCAATTTCAGGCATTAAAATGACTCTAAACACCTTTATATTAGTTCCAAAAGTGATAATTCACATGCAATAGTCATTTACAGTCAAAAAATTAAACTGCAAAAAATTATAATTTCTGACCATCTGGAGAAAGTTCGACAGGTCACGGGTCATCGTTTTCCATCGGAAAATTAATTTTTTGGGCTGTAGAAAAATTGATTCAAAATGTCATTTCGATTGTGCCTCATGTTGAATAACTCCTTTTTAAAGCCTTAATGTGATCAAAATTTCAATTTTTACAAACTTTTTCTCCTACTCAGAAGCTTCTATTTCGACCAATTTCAGGCAATAAAATTACTCTAAACACACTTATTTTGGTTCCAAAAGCGATAATTCACATGCAAAAGTCGTTTACAGTCAAAAAATTAAACATTAAAAAAATTAACATTTCTGACCATCTGGAGAAAGTTCGACAGGTCACGGGTCATCGTTTTTCATCAGAAAATTGATTTTTTGGACTGTAGAAAAATTGTTTCAAATGTCATTTGGATTGTGCCTCATTTTGAATAACTACTTTTTAAAGCCTCAATGTGACCAAAATTGCAAATTTTACAGACTTTTTCTTGTACTCAGAAGCTTCTATTTCAACCAACTTTAGGCATTAAAATGACTCTAAACACCTTTATTTTAGTTCCACAAGTGATAATTCACATGCAAAAGTCATTTACAGTCAAAAAACTAAAACATTAAAAAAATTACCATTTCTGACCATCTGGAGAAAGTTCGACAGGTCACGGGTCATCGTTTTTCATCAGAAAATTGATTTTTTGGACTGTAGAAAAATTGATTTAAAATGTTATTTGGATTGTGCCTCAAGTGAATAACGACTTTTTAAAGCCTCAATGTGACCAAAATTGCCATTTTTACAGACTTTTTCTCGAACTCATAAGCTTCTATTTCGACCAATTTCAGGCATTACAATGACTCTAAACACACTTCTTTTAGTTCCAAGATTTCTAATTCACATCCAATAGTAATTTACAGTCAATAAATTAAACATTAAAAAATTATCATTTCTGACCATCTGGAGAAAGCTCGACAGGTCACGGGTCACCGATTTTCAACAGAAAATTGATTTTTTCGACTGTAGAAAAATTGATTCAAATTGTCATTTGGATTCTGCCTCATGTTGAATAACTACTTTTTAAAGCCTCAATGTGTCCAAAATTGCCATTTTTACAGACTTTTTCTCCTACTCAGAAGCTTCTATTTCGACCAATTTTAGGCATTAAAATGACTCTAAACACACATGTTTCAGTTCCAAAAGTAATAATTCACACCCAATACTCATTTACAGTCAATAAATTAGACAGTAAAAAATTACCATTTCTGACCATCTGGAGAAAGTTCGGCAGGTCACGGGTCATTGATTTTTCATCAGAAAATTGATTTTTTGGACTGTAGAAAAATTTATTTAAAATGTCGTTTGGATTGTGCCTCATGTGAATAACGACTTTTTAAAGCCTCAATGTGAACAAAATTGCAATTTTTACAGACTTTTTCTCGAACTCATTAGCTTCTATTTCGACCAATTTCAGGCATTAAAATGACTCTAAACACACTTATTTTAGTTCCAAGATTTCTAATTCACATCCAATAGTCATTTATAGTCAATAAATTAAACATTAAAAAATTATCATTTCTGACCATCTGGAGAAAGCTTGACAGGTCACGGGTCATCGTTTTTCATCAGAAAATAGATTTTTTGGCCTGTAGAAATATTGATTCAAAATGTCATTTGGATTCTGCCTCATGTTGAATAACTACTTTTTAAAGCCTCAATGTGACCAAAATTGCCATTTTTACAGACTTTTTCTCCTACTCAGAAGCTTCTATTTCGACCAATTTTAGGCATTAAAATGACTCTAAACACACATGTTTCAATTCCAAAAGTAATAATTCACACCCAATACTCATTTACAGTCAATAAATTAGACAGTAAAAAATTACCATTTCTGACCATCTGGAGAAAGTTCGGCAGGTCACGGGTCATTGTTTTTCATCAGAAAATTGATTTTTTGGACTGTAGAAAAATTGATTTAAAATGTCGTTTGGATTGTGCCTCATGTGAATAACGACTTTTTAAAGCCTCAATGTGAACAAAATTGCAATTTTTACAGACTTTTTCTCGAACTCATTAGCTTCTATTTCGACCAATTTCAGGCATTAAAATGACTCTAAACACACTTATTTTAGTTCCAAGATTTCTAATTCACATCCAATAGTCATTTATAGTCAATAAATTAAACATTAAAAAATTATCATTTCTGACCATCTGGAGAAAGCTTGACAGGTCACGAGTCATCGTTTTTCATCAGAAAATAGATTTTTTGGCCTGTAGAAATATTGATTCAAAATGTCATTTGGATTGTTCCTCATGTTCAATAACTACTTTTGAAAGCCTCAATGTGACCAAAATTGCCATTGTTACAGACTTTTTCTCAAACTCATCAGCTTCTATTTCGACCAATTTCAGGCATTAAAATGACTCTAAACACACGTATTTTACTTCCAAAAGTGATAATTCACATGCAATATTCATTTACAGTCAAAAAATTAAACAGTAAAAAATTACAATTTCTGATCATCTGGAGAAAGTTGGACAGGTCTTGGGTCACTGTTTTTCATCAGAAAATTGAGTTTTTGGACTGAAGAAAAATTGATTCAAAATATCATTTGCATTCTGCCTCATGTTGAATAACTACTTTTTAAACCCTCAATGTGACCAAAATTGCCATTTTTACAGACTTTTTCTCCTACTCATTTGCTTCTATTTCGACCAATTTCAGGCATTAAAATGACTCTAAACACACCTATTTTAGTTCCAAAAGTGATAATTTACATGCAATAGTCATTTACAGTTCAAAAAATAAACAGTAAAAAATTACCATTTCTGACCATCTGGAGAAAGTTCGACAGCTCACGGATCATCGTTTTTCATCAGAAAATTGATTTTTTGCACTGTAGAAAAATTGATTCAGAATGTCATTTTGATTGTGCCTCATATTGAATAACTACTTTTTAAAGTCTCAATGTGACCAAAATTGCCATTTTGACAGACTTTTTTTCGACCACATAAGCTTCTATTTCGACCATTTCAGGCATTAAAATGACTCTAAACACCTTTATTTTGGTTCCAAAAGCGATAATTCACATGCAAAAGTTGTTTACAGTCAAAAAATTAAACATTAAAAAAATTAACATTTCTGACCATCTGGAGAAAGTTCGACAGGTCACGGGTCATCGTTTTCCATCGGAAAATTGATTTTTTGGTCTGTAGAAAAATTGTTCCAAAATGTCATTTGGATTGTGCCTCATGTTGAATAACTACTTTTTAAAGCCTCAAAGTGACCAAAATTGCCATTATTACAGACTTTTTCTCCTACTCAGAAGCTTCTATTTTGACCAATTACAGGCATTAAAATGACTCTAAACACACTTATTTTAGTTTCAAAAGTGATAATTCACACGCAATAGTCATTTACAGTCAAAAAATTAAACATTAAAAAAATTACCATTTCTGACCATCTGGAGAAAGTTCGACAGGTCACGGGTCATCGTTTTTCATCAGAAAATTGATTTTTTGGACTGTAGAAATATGTATTCAAATGTCATTTGGATTGTGCCTCATGTTGAATAACTACTTTTTAAAGCCTCAATGTGACCAAAATTGCAAATTTTACAGACTTTTTCTTGTACTCAGGCGCTTCTATTTCAACCAATTTCAGGCATTAAAATGACTCTAAACACACTTATTTAAGTTCCAAAAGTGAGAATTCACATGCAATAGTCATTTACAAGCATAAAATTAAACAGTAAAAAATTACCATTTCTGACCATCTGGAGAAAGTTGGACAGGTCACGGGTCATCGTTTTCCATCAGAAAATTGATTTTTTGGACTGTAGAAAAATTGATTTAAAATGTCATTTGGATTGTGCCTCATGTGAATAACGACTTTTTAAAGCCTCAATGTGACCAAAATTGCCATTTTTACAGACTTTTTCTCAAACTCATAAGCTTCTATTTCGACCAATTTCAGGCATTAAAATGACTCTAAACACACTTATTTTAGTTCCAAGATTTCTAATTCACATCCAATAGTCATTTACAGTCAATAAATTAAACATTAAAAAATTATCATTTCTGACCATCTGGAGAAAGCTAGACAGGTCACGGGTCACCGATTTTCAACAGAAAATTGATTTTTTCGACTGTAGAAAAATTGATTCAAAATGTCATTTGGATTCTGCCTCATGTTGAATAACTACTTTTTAAAGCCTCAATGTGACCAAAATTGCCATTTTTACAGACTTTTTCTCCTACTCAGAAGCTTCTATTTCGACCAATTTAAGGCATTAAAATGACTCTAAACACACATGTTTCAGTTCCAAAAGTAATAATTCACACCCAATACTCATTTACAGTCAATAAATTAGACAGTAAAAAATTACCATTTCTGACCATCTGGAGAAAGTTCGGCAGGTCACGGGTCATTGTTTTTCATCAGAAAATTGAATTTTTGGACTGTAGAAAAATTGATTTAAAATGTCGCTTGGATTGTGCCTCATGTGAATAACAACTTTTTAAAGCCTCAATGTGAACAAAATTGCAATTTTTAAAGACTTTTTCTCGAACTCATTAGCTTCTATTTCGACCAATTTCAGGCATTAAAATGACTCTAAACACACTTATTTTAGTTCCAAGATTTCTAATTCACATCCAATAGTCATTTACAGTCAATAAATTAAACATTAAAAAATTATCATTTCTGACCATCTGGAGAAAGCTAGACAGGTCACGGGTCACCGATTTTCAACAGAAAATTGATTTTTTCGACTGTAGAAAAATTGATTCAAAATGTCATTTGGATTCTGCCTCATGTTGAATAACTACTTTTTAAAGCCTCAATGTGACCAAAATTGCCATTTTTACAGACTTTTTCTCCTACTCAGAAGCTTCTATTTCGGCCAATTTAAGGCATTAAAATGACTCTAAACACACATGTTTCAGTTCCAAAAGTAATAATTCACACCCAATACTCATTTACAGTCAATAAATTAGACAGTAAAAAATTACCATTTCTGACCATCTGGAGAAAGTTCGGCAGGTCACGGGTCATTGTTTTTCATCAGAAAATTGAATTTTTGGACTGTAGAAAAATTGATTTAAAATGTCGCTTGGATTGTGCCTCATGTGAATAACAACTTTTTAAAGCCTCAATGTGAACAAAATTGCAATTTTTACAGACTTTTTCTCGAACTCATTAGCTTCTATTTCGACCAATTTCAGGCATTAAAATGACTCTAAACACACTTATTTTAGTTCCAAGATTTCTAATTCACATCCAATAGTCATTTATAGTCAATAAATTAAACATTAAAAAATTATTATTTCTGACCATCTGGAGAAAGCTCGACAGGTCACGGGTCATCGTTTTTCATCAGAAAATAGATTTTTTGGCCTGTAGAAATATTGATTCAAAATGTCATTTGGATTGTGCCTCATGTTCAATAACTACTTTTGAAAGCCTCAATGTGACCAAAATTGCCATTTTTACAGACTTTTTCTCAAACTCATCAGCTTCTATTTTGACCAATTTCAGGCATTAAAATGACTCTAAACACAAGTATTTTACTTCCAAAAGTGATAATTCACATGCAATATTCATTTACAGTCAAAAAATTAAACAGTAAAAAATTACAATTTCTGAGCATCTGGAGAAAGTTGGAAAGGTCTTGGGTCACAGTTTTACATCAGAAAATTGAGTTTTTGGACTGAAGAAAAATTGATTCAAAATGTCATTTGCATTCTGCCTCATGTTGAATAACTACTTTTTAAACCCTCAATGTGACCAAAATTGCCATTTTTACAGACTTTTTCTCCTACTCATTTGCTTCTATTTCGACCAATTTCAGGCATTAAAATGACTCTAAACACACCTATTTTAGTTCCAAAAGTGATAATTTACATGCAATAGTCATTGACAGTTCAAAAATGAAACAGTAAAAAATTACCATTTCTGACCATCTGGAGAAAGTTCGACAGCTCACGGATCATCGTTTTTCATCAGAAAATTGATTTTTTGCACTGTAGAAAAATTGATTCAGAATGTCATTTGGATTGTGCCTCATATTGAATAACTACTTTTTAAAGTCTCAATGTGACCAAAATTGCCATTTTGACAGACTTTTTTTCGACCACATAAGCTTCTATTTCGACCAATTTCAGGCATTAAAATGACTCTAAACACCTTTATATTAGTTCCAAAAGTGATAATTCACATGCAATAGTCATTTACAGTCAAAAAATTAAACTGCAAAAAATTATAATTTCTGACCATCTGGAGAAAGTTCGACAGGTCACGGGTCATCGTTTTCCATCGGAAAATTAATTTTTTGGACTGTAGAAAAATTGATTTAAAATGTCATTTCGATTGTGCCTCATGTTGAATAACTCCTTTTTAAAGCCTTAATGTGATCAAAATTTCAATTTTTACATACTTTTTCTCCAACTCAGAAGCTTCTATTTCGACCAATTTCAGGCAATAAAATTACTCTAAACACACTTATTTTGGTTCCAAAAGCGATAATTCACATGCAAAAGTCGTTTACAGTCAAAAAATTAAACATTAAAAAAATTAACATTTCTGACCATCTGGAGAAAGTTCGACAGGTCACGGGTCATCGTTTTTCATCAGAAAATTGATTTTTTGGACTGTAGAAAAATTGTTTCAAATGTCATTTGGATTGTGCCTCATTTTGAATAACTACTTTTTAAAGCCTCAATGTGACCAAAATTGCAAATTTTACAGACTTTTTCTTGTACTCAGAAGCTTCTATTTCAACCAACTTTAGGCATTAAAATGACTCTAAACACACTTATTTTAGTTCCAAAAGTGAGAATTCACATGCAATAGTCATTTACAGTCAATAAATGAAACATAAAAAAATTACCATTTCTGACCATCTGGAGAAAGTTCGACAGGTCACGGGTCATCGTTTTTCATCAGAAAATTGATTTTTTGGACTGTAGAAAAATTGATTTAAAATGTTATTTGGATTGTGCCTCAAGTGAATAATGACTTTTTAAAGCCTCAATGTGACCAAAATTGCCATTTTTACAGACTTTTTCTCGAACTCATAAGCTTCTATTTCGACCAATTTCAGGCATTACAATGACTCTAAACACACTTCTTTTAGTTCCAAGATTTCTAATTCACATCCAATAGTCATTTACAGTCAATAAATTAAACATTAAAAAATTATCATTTCTGACCATCTGGAGAAAGCTTGACAGGTCACGGGTCATCGTTTTTCATCAGAAAATAGATTTTTTGGCCTGTAGAAATATTGATTCAAAATGTCATTTGGATTGTTCCTCATGTTCAATAACTACTTTTTAAACCCTCAATGTGACCAAAATTGCCATTTTTACAGACTTTTTCTCCTACTCATTTGCTTCTATTTCGACCAATTTCAGGCATTAAAATGACTCTAAACACACCTGTTTTAGTTCCAAAAGTGATAATTTACATGCAATAGTCATTTACAGTTCAAAAAATAAACAGTAAAAAATTACCATTTCTGACCATCTGGAGAAAGTTCGACAGCTCACGGATCATCGTTTTTCATCAGAAAATTGATTTTTTGCACTGTAGAAAAATTGATTCAGAATGTCATTTTGATTGTGCCTCATATTGAATAACTACTTTTTAAAGTCTCAATGTGACCAAAATTGCCATTTTGACAGACTTTTTTTCGACCACATAAGCTTCTATTTTGACCATTTCAGGCATTAAAATGACTCTAAACACCTTTATTTTGGTTCCAAAAGCGATAATTCACATGCAAAAGTTGTTTACAGTCAAAAAATTAAACATTAAAAAAATTAACATTTCTGACCATCTGGAGAAAGTTCGACAGGTCACGGGTCATCGTTTTCCATCGGAAAATTGATTTTTTGGTCTGTAGAAAAATTGTTCCAAAATGTCATTTGGATTGTGCCTCATGTTGAATAACTACTTTTTAAAGCCTCAAAGTGACCAAAATTGCCATTATTACAGACTTTGTCTCCTACTCAGAAGCTTCTATTTTGACCAATTACAGGCATTAAAATGACTCTTAACACACTTATTTTAGTTCCAAAAGTGATAATTCACATACAATAGTCATTTACAAGCAAAAAACTCAACATTAAAAAATTACTTTTTCTGACCATCTGGAGAAAGTTCGACAGGTGACGGGTCATCATTTTTCATTAGAAAATTGATTTGTTGGACTGTAGAAAAATTGATTCAAAATATCATTTGGATTGTGCCTCATGTTGAATAACTACTTTTTAAAGCCTTAAGTGACCAAAATTTCAATTTTTACAAACTTTTTCTCCTACTCAGAAGCTTCTATTTCAACCAATTTCAGGCATTAAAATTACTCTAATTACACTTAGTTTAGTTCCAAAAGCGATAATTCACATGCAAAAGTCATTTACAGTAAAAAAATTAAACATTAAAAAAATTACCATTTCTGACCATCTGGAGAAAGTTCGACAGGTCACGGGTCATCGTTTTTCATCAGAAAATTGATTTTTTGGACTGTAGAAATATGTATTCAAATGTCATTTGGATTGTGCCTCATGTTGAATAACTACTTTTTAAAGCCTCAACGTGACCAAAATTGCAAATTTTACAGACTTTTTCTTGTACTCAGGCGCTTCTATTTCAACCAATTTCAGGCATTAAAATGACTCTAAACACACTTATTTAAGTTCCAAAAGTGAGAATTCACATGCAATAGTCATTTACAAGCATAAAATTAAACAGTAAAAAATTACCATTTCTGACCATCTGGAGAAAGTTGGACAGGTCACGGGTCATCGTTTTCCATCAGAAAATTGATTTTTTGGACTGTAAAAAAATTGATTTAAAATGTCATTTGGATTGTGCCTCATGTGAATAACGACTTTTTAAAACCTCAATGTGACCAAAATTGCCATTTTTACAGACTTTTTCTCAAACTCATAAGCTTCTATTTCGACCAATTTCAGGCATTAAAATGACTCTAAACACACATATTTTAGTTCCAAGATTTCTAACTCACATCCAATAGTCATTTACAGTCAATAAATTAAACATTAAAAAATTATCATTTCTGACCATCTGGAGAAAGCTCGACAGGTCACGTGTCACCGATTTTCAACAGAAAATTGATTTTTTCGACTGTAGAAAAATTGATTCAAAATGTCATTTGGATTCTGCCTCATGTTGAATAACTACTTTTTAAAGCCTCAATGTGACCAAAATTGCCATTTTTACAGACTTTTTCTCCTACTCAGAAGCTTCTATTTCGACCAATTTAAGGTATTAAAATGACTCTAAACACACATGTTTCAGTTCCAAAAGTAATAATTCACACCCAATACTCATTTACAGTCAATAAATTAGACAGTAAAAAATTACCATTTCTGACCATCTGGAGAAAGTTCGACAGGTCACGGGTCATCGTTTTCCATCAGAAAATTGATTTTTTGGACTGTAAAAAAATTGATTTAAAATGTCATTTGGATTGTGCCTCATGTGAATAATGACTTTTTAAAACCTCAATGTGACCAAAATTGCCATTTTTACAGACTTTTTCTCAAACTCATAAGCTTCTATTTCGACCAATTTCAGGCATTAAAATGACTCTAAACACACATATTTTAGTTCCAAGATTTCTAACTCACATCCAATAGTCATTTACAGTCAATAAATTAAACGTTAAAAAATTATCATTTCTGACCATCTGGAGAAAGCTCGACAGGTCACGTGTCACCGATTTTCAACAGAAAATTGATTTTTTCGACTGTAGAAAAATTGATTCAAAATGTCATTTGGATTCTGCCTCATGTTGAATAACTACTTTTTAAAGCCTCAATGTGACCAAAATTGCCATTTTTACAGACTTTTTCTCCTACTCAGAAGCTTCTATTTCGACCAATTTAAGGTATTAAAATGACTCTAAACACACATGTTTCAGTTCCAAAAGTAATAATTCACACCCAATACTCATTTACAGTCAATAAATTAGACAGTAAAAAATTACCATTTCTGACCATCTGGAGAAAGTTCGACAGGTCACGGGTCATCGTTTTTCATCAGAAAATTGATTTTTTGGACTGTAGAAAAATGTATTCAAATGTCATTTGGATTGTGCCTCATGTTGAATAACTACTTTTTAAAGCCTCAATGTGACCAAAATTGCAAATTTTACAGACTTTTTCTTGTACTCAGAAGCTTCTATTTTAACCAATTTCAGGCATTAAAATGACTCTAAACACACTTATTTTAGTTCCAAAAGTGAGAATTCACATGCAATAGTCATTTACAGTCAATAAATTAAACATAAAAAAATTACCATTTCTGACCATCTGGAGAAAGTTCGACAGGTCACGGGTCATCGTTTTTCATCAGAAAATTGATTTTTTGGACTGTAGAAAAATTGATTTAAAATGTTATTTGGATTGTGCCTCAAGTGAATAACGACTTTTTAAAGCCTCAATGTGACCAAAATTGCCATTTTTACAGACTTTTTCTCGAACTCATAAGCTTCTATTTCGACCAATTTCAGGCATTACAATGACTCTAAACACACTTATTTTAGTTCCAAGATTTCTAATTCACATCCAATAGTCATTTACAGTCAATAAATTAAACATTAAACAATTATCATTTCTGACCATCTGGAGAAAGCTCGACAGGTCACGGGTCACCGATTTTCAACAGAAAATTGATTTTTTCGACTGTAGAAAAATTGTTTCAAATGTCATTTGGATTGTGCCTCATTTTGAATAACTACTTTTTAAAGCCTCAATGTGACCAAAATTGCAAATTTTACAGACTTTTTCTTGTACTCAGAAGCTTCTATTTCGACCAATTTTAGGCATGAAAATGACTCTAAACACACATGTTTCAGTTCCAAAAGTAATAATTCACACCCAATACTCATTTACAGTCAATAAATTAGACAGTAAAAAATTACCATTTCTGACCATCTGGAGAAAGTTCGGCAGGTCACGGGTCATTGTTTTTCATCAGAAAATTGATTTTTTGGACTGTAGAAAAATTGATTTAAAATGTCGTTTGGATTGTGCCTCATGTGAATAACGACTTTTTAAAGCCTCAATGTGAACAAAATTGCAATTTTTACAGACTTTTTCTCGAACTCATTAGCTTCTATTTCGACCAATTTCAGGCATTAAAATGACTCTAAACACACTTATTTTAGTTCCAAGATTTCTAATTCACATCCAATAGTCATTTATAGTCAATAAATTAAACATTAAAAAATTATCATTTCTGACCATCTGGAGAAAGCTTGACAGGTCACGGGTCATCGTTTTTCATCAGAAAATAGATTTTTTGGCCTGTAGAAATATTGATTCAAAATGTCATTTGGATTGTTCCTCATGTTCAATAACTACTTTTGAAAGCCTCAATGTGACCAAAATTGCCATTTTTACAGACTTTTTCTCAAACTCATCAGCTTCTATTTCGACCAATTTCAGGCATTAAAATGACTCTAAACACACGTATTTTACTTCCAAAAGTGATAATTCACATGCAATATTCATTTACAGTCAAAAAATTAAACAGTAAAAAATTACAATTTCTGATCATCTGGAGAAAGTTGGACAGGTCTTGGGTCACTGTTTTTCATCAGAAAATTGAGTTTTTGGACTGAAGAAAAATTGATTCAAAATGTCATTTGCATTCTGCCTCATGTTGAATAACTACTTTTTAAACCCTCAATGTGACCAAAATTGCCATTTTTACAGACTTTTTCTCCTACTCATTTGCTTCTATTTCGACCAATTTCAGGCATTAAAATGACTCTAAACACACCTATTTTAGTTCCAAAAGTGATAATTTACATGCAATAGTCATTTACAGTTCAAAAAATAAACAGTAAAAAATTACCATTTCTGACCATCTGGAGAAAGTTCGACAGCTCACGGATCATCGTTTTTCATCAGAAAATTGATTTTTTGCACTGTAGAAAAATTGATTCTGAATGTCATTTTGATTGTGCCTCATATTGAATAACTACTTTTTAAAGTCTCAATGTGACCAAAATTGCCATTTTGACAGACTTTTTTTCGACCACATAAGCTTCTATTTCGACCATTTCAGGCATTAAAATGACTCTAAACACCTTTATTTTGGTTCCAAAAGCGATAATTCACATGCAAAAGTTGTTTACAGTCAAAAAATTAAACATTAAAAAAATTAACATTTCTGACCATCTGGAGAAAGTTCGACAGGTCACGGGTCATCGTTTTCCATCGGAAAATTGATTTTTTGGTCTGTAGAAAAATTGTTCCAAAATGTCATTTGGATTGTGCCTCATGTTGAATAACTACTTTTTAAAGCCTCAAAGTTACCAAAATTGCCATTATTACAGACTTTTTCTCCTTCTCAGAAGCTTCTATTTTGACCAATTACAGGCATTAAAATGACTCTTAACACACTTATTTTAGTTCCAAAAGTGATAATTCACATACAATAGTCATTTACAAGCAAAAAACTCAACATTAAAAAATTACTTTTTCTGACCATCTGGAGAAAGTTCGACAGGTGACGGGTCATCATTTTTCATTAGAAAATTGATTTGTTGGACTGTAGAAAAATTGATTCAAAATATCATTTGGATTGTGCCTCATGTTGAATAACTACTTTTTAAAGCCTTAAGTGACCAAAATTTCAATTTTTACAAACTTTTTCTCCTACTCAGAAGCTTCTATTTCAACCAATTTCAGGCATTAAAATTACTCTAAACACACTTAGTTTAGTTCCAAAAGCGATAATTCACATGCAAAAGTCATTTACAGTAAAAAAATTAAACATTAAAAAAATTACCATTTCTGACCATCTGGAGAAAGTTCGACAGGTCACGGGTCATCGTTTTTCATCAGAAAATTGATTTTTTGGACTGTAGAAATATGTATTCAAATGTCATTTGGATTGTGCCTCATGTTGAATAACTACTTTTTAAAGCCTCAATGTGACCAAAATTGCAAATTTTACAGACTTTTTCTTGTACTCAGGCACTTCTATTTCAACCAATTTCAGGCATTAAAATGACTCTAAACACACTTATTTAAGTTCCAAAAGTGAGAATTCACATGCAATAGTCATTTACAAGCATAAAATTAAACAGTAAAAAATTACCATTTCTGACCATCTGGAGAAAGTTGGACAGGTCACGGGTCATCGTTTTCCATCAGAAAATTGATTTTTTGGACTGTACAAAAATTGATTTAAAATGTCATTTGGATTGTGCCTCATGTGAATAACGACTTTTTAAAACCTCAATGTGACCAAAATTGCCATTTTTACAGACTTTTTCTCAAACTCATAAGCTTCTATTTCGACCAATTTCAGGCATTAAAATGACTCTAAACACACTTATTTTAGTTCCAAGATTTCTAACTCACATCCAATAGTCATTTACAGTCAATAAATTAAACATTAAAAAATTATCATTTCTGACCATCTGGAGAAAGCTCGACAGGTCACGTGTCACCGATTTTCAACAGAAAATTGATTTTTTCGACTGTAGAAAAATTGATTCAAAATGTCATTTGGATTCTGCCTCATGTTGAATAACTACTTTTTAAAGCCTCAATGTGACCAAAATTGCCATTTTTACAGACTTTTTCTCCTACTCAGAAGCTTCTATTTCGACCAATTTAAGGCATTAAAATGACTCTAAACACACATGTTTCAGTTCCAAAAGTAATAATTCACACCCAATACTCATTTACAGTCAATAAATTAGACAGTAAAAAATTACCATTTCTGACCATCTGGAGAAAGTTTGGCAGGTCACGGGTCATTGTTTTTCATCAGAAAATAGATTTTTTGGAGTGTAGAAATATTGATTCAAAATGTCATTTGGATTGTGCCTCATGTTCAATAACTACTTTTGAAAGCCTCAATGTGACCAAAATTGCCATTTTTACAGACTTTTTCTCAAACTCATTAGCTTCTATTTTGACCAATTTCAGGCATTAAAATGACTCTAAACACAAGTTTTTTACTTCCAAAAGTGATAATTCACATGCAATATTCATTTACAGTCAAAAAATTAAACAGTAAAAAATTACAATTTCTGAGCATCTGGAGAAAGTTGGAAAGGTCTTGGGTCATCGTTTTTCATCAGAAAATTGAGTTTTTGGACTGAAGAAAAATTGATTCAAAATGTCATTTGCATTCTGCCTCATGTTCAATAACTACTTTTGAAACCCTCAATGTGACCAAAATTACCATTTTTACAGACTTTTTCTCCTACTCATTTGCTTCTATTTCGACAAATTTCAGGCATTAAAATGACTCTAAACACACCTATTTTAGTTCCAAAAGTGATAATATACATGCAATAGTCATTTACAGTTCAAAAATTAAACAGTAAAAAATTACCATTTCTGACCATCTGGAGAAAGTTCGACAGCTCACGGATCATCGTTTTTCATCAGAAAATTGATTTTTTGCACTGTAGAAAAATTGATTCAGACTGTCATTTGGATTGTGCCTCATATTGAATAACTAATTTTTAAAGTCTCAATGTGACCAAAATTGCAATTTTTTCAAACTTTTTCTCCTACTCAGAAGCTTCTATTTCGACAAATTTCAGGCATTAAAATGACTCTAAACACACTTATTTTAGTTCCAAAAGTGATAATTCACATACAATAGTCATTTACAAGCAAAAAACTCAACATTAAAAAATTACTTTTTCTGACCATCTGGAGAAAGTTCGACAGGTGACGGGTCATCATTTTTCATTAGAAAATTGATTTTTTGGACTGTAGAAAAATTGATTCAAAATATCATTTGGATTGTGCCTCATGTTGAATAACTACTTTTTAAAGCCTTAAGTGACCAAAATTTCTATTTTTACAAACTTTTTCTCCTACTCAGAAGCTTCTATTTCAACCAATTTCAGGCATTAAAATTACTCTAAACACACTTAGTTTAGTTCCAAAAGCGATAATTCACATGCAAAAGTCATTTACAGTAAAAAAATTAAACATTAAAAAAATTACCATTTCTGACCATCTGGAGAAAGTTCGACAGGTGACGGGTCATCATTTTTCATTAGAAAATTGATTTTTTGGACTGTAGAAAAATTGATTCAAAATATCATTTGGATTGTGCCTCATGTTGAATAACTACTTTTTAAAGCCTTAATGTGACCAAAATTTCAATTTCTACAAACTTTTTCTCCTACTCAGAAGCTTCTATTTTGACCAATTACAGGCATTAAAATGACTCTAAACACACTTAGTTTAGTTCCAAAAGCGATAATTCACATGCAAAAGTCATTTACAGTAAAAAAATTAAACATTAAAAAAATTACCATTTCTGACCATCTGGAGAAAGTTCGACAGGTCACGGGTCATCGTTTTTCATCAGAAAATTGATTTTTTGGACTGTAGAAATATGTATTCAAATGTCATTTGGATTGTGCCTCATGTTGAATAACTACTTTTTAAAGCCTCAATGTGACCAAAATTGCAAATTTTACAGACTTTTTCTTGTACTCAGGCGCTTCTATTTCAACCAATTTCAGGCATTAAAATGATTCTAAACACACTTATTTAAGTTCCAAAAGTGAGAATTCACATGCAATAGTCATTTACAAGCATAAAATTAAACAGTAAAAAAATTACCATTTCTGACCATCTGGAGAAAGTTGGACAGGTCACGGGTCATCGTTTTCCATCAGAAAATTGATTTTTTGGACTGTAAAAAAATTGATTTAAAATGTCATTTGGATTGTGCCTCATGTGAATAACGACTTTTTAAAGCCTCAATGTGACCAAAATTGCCATATTTACAGACTTTTTCTCAAACTCATAAGCTTCTATTTCGACCAATTTCAGGCATTAAAATGACTCTAAACACACTTATTTTAGTTCCAAGATTTCTAACTCACATCCAATAGTCATTTACAGTCAATAAATTAAACATTAAAAAATTATCATTTCTGACCATCTGGAGAAAGCTCGACAGGTCACGGGTCACCGATTTTCAACAGAAAATTGATTTTTTCGACTGTAGAAAAATTGATTCAAAATGTCATTTGGATTCTGCCTCATGTTGAATAACTACTTTTTAAAGCCTCAATGTGACCAAAATTGCCATTTTTACAGACTTTTTCTCCTTCTCAGAAGCTTCTATTTCGACCAATTTAAGGCATTAAAATGACTCTAAACACACATGTTTCAGTTCCAAAAGTAATAATTCACACCCAATACTCATTTACAGTCAATAAATTAGACAGTAAAAAATTACCATTGCTGACCATCTGGAGAAAGTTCGGCAGGTCACGGGTCATTGTTTTTCATCAGAAAATTGATTTTTTGGACTGTAGAAAAATTGATTTAAAATGTCGTTTGGATTGTGCCTCATGTGAATAATAACTTTTTAAAGCCTCAATGTAAACAAAATTGCAATTTTTACAGACTTTTTCTCGAACTCATTAGCTTCTATTTCAACCAATTTCAGGCATTAAAATGACTCTAAACACACTTATTTTAGTTCCAAGATTTCTAATTCACATCCAATAGTCATTTATAGTCAATAAATTAAACATTAAAAAATTATCATTTCTGACCATCTGGAGAAAGCTCGACAGGTCACGGGTCATCGTTTTTCATCAGAAAATAGATTTTTTGGCCTGTAGAAATATTGATTCAAAATGTCATTTGGATTGTGCCTCATGTTCAATAACTACTTTTGAAAGCCTCAATGTGACCAAAATTGCCATTTTTACAGACTTTTTCTCAAACTCATCAGCTTCTATTTTGACCAATTTCAGGCATTAAAATGACTCTAAACACAAGTATTTTACTTCCAAAAGTGATAATTCACATGCAATATTCATTTACAGTCAAAAAATTAAACAGTAAAAAATTACAATTTCTGAGCATCTGGAGAAAGTTGGAAAGGTCTTGGGTCACAGTTTTACATCAGAAAATTGAGTTTTTGGACTGAAGAAAAATTGATTCAAAATGTCATTTGCATTCTGCCTCATGTTGAATAACTACTTATTAAACCCTCAATGTGACCAAAATTGCCATTTTTACAGACTTTTTCTCCTACTCATTTGCTTCTATTTCGACCAATTTCAGGCATTAAAATGACTCTAAACACACCTATTTTAGTTCCAAAAGTGATAATTTACATGCAATAGTCATTTACAGTTCAAAAATTAAACAGTAAAAAATTACCATTTCTGACCATCTGGAGAAAGTTCGACAGCTCACGGATCATCGTTTTTCATCAGAAAATTGATTTTTTGCACTGTAGAAAAATGGATTCAGACTGTCATTTGGATTGTGCCTCATATTGAATAACTACTTTTTAAAGTCTCAATGTGACCAAAATTGCAATTTTTTCAAACTTTTTCTCCTACTCAGAAGCTTCTATTTCGACAAATTTCAGGCATTAAAATGACTCTAAACACACTTATTTTGGTTCCAAAAGTGATAATTCACATGCAATTGTCATTTACAGTCAATAAATTAAACATAAAAAAATTACCATTTCTGACCATCTGGAGAAAGTTGGACAGGTCACGGGTCATTGTTTTTCATCAGAAAATTGAATTTTTTGGACTGTAGAAAAATTGTTTCAAATGTCATTTGCATTGTGCCTCACTTTGAATAACTACTTTTTAAAGCCTCAACGTGACCAAAATTGCAAATTGTACAAACTTTTTCTTGTACTCAGAAGCTTCTATTGCAACCAATTTCAGGCATTAAAATGACTCTAAACACACTTATTTTAGTTCCAAAAGTGATAATTCACATTCAATATTCATTTACAGTCACAAAATTAAACAGTAAAAAATTACCATTTCTGACCATCTGGAGAAAGTTGGACAGGTCACGGGTCACCGTTTTTCATCAAAAAATTGATTTTTTCGACTGTAGAAAAATTGATTCAAAATGTCATTTGCATTGTGCCTCACTTTGAATAACTACTTTTTAAAGCCTCAATGTGACCAAAATTGCAAATTTTACAAACTTTTTCTTGTACTCAGAAGCTTCTATTTCAACCAATTTCAGGCATTAAAATGACTCTGAACACACTTATTTTAGTTCCAAAAGTGATAATTCACATGCAATATTCATTTACAGTCAATAATTAAACAGTAAAAAATTACCATTTCTGACCATCTGGAGAAAGTTGGACAGGTCACGGGTCATCGTTTTCAATCAGAAAATTGATTTTTTGGTCTGTAGAAAAATTGATTCAAAATGTCATTTGGATTATGCCCCATGTTAAATAACTACTTATTAAAGCCTCAATGTGACCAAAATTGCCATTTTTACAGACTTTTTCTCCTACTCAGAAGCTTCTATTTCGACCAATTTAAGGCATTAAAATGACTCTAAACACACATGTTTCAGTTCCAAAAGTAATAATTCACACCCAATACTCATTTACAGTCAATAAATTAGACAGTAAAAAATTACCATTTCTGACCATCTGGAGAAAGTTCGACAGGTCACGGGTCATTGTTTTTCATCAGAAAATTGAATTTTTTGGACTGTAGAAAAATTGTTTCAAATGTCATTTGCATTGTGCCTCACTTTGAATAACTACTTTTTAAAGCCTCAATGTGACCAAAATTGCAAATTGTACAAACTTTTTCTTGTACTCAGAAGCTTCTATTGCAACCAATTTCAGGCATTAAAATGACTCTAAACACACTTATTTTAGTTCCAAAAGTGATAATTCACATGCAATATTCATTTACAGTCACAAAATTAAACAGTAAAAAATTACCATTTCTGACCATCTGGAGAAAGTTGGACAGGTCACGGGTCATCGTTTTCCATCAGAAAATTGATTTTTTGGTCTGTAGAAAAATTGATTCAAAATGTCATTTGGATTGTGCCCCATGTTAAATAACTACTTTTTAAAGCGTCAATGTGACCAAAATTGCAATTAAAACAGACTTTTTCTCCTACTCAGAAGCTTCTATTTCGACCAATTTCAGGCATTAAAATGACTCTAAACACACTTAGTTTAGTTCCAAAAGCGATAATTCACATGCAAAAGTCATTTACAAGCAAAAAATTAAACAGTAAAAAATTACCATTTCTGACCATCTGGAGAAAGTTGGACAGGTCACGGGTCACCGTTTTTCATCAGAAAATTAATTTTTTCGACTGTAGAAAAATTGATTCAAAATGTCATTTGGATTCTGCCTCATGTTGAATAACTACTTTTTAAAGCCTCAATGTGATCAAAATTGCCATTTTTACTGACTTTTTCTCCTACTCAGAAGCTGCTATTTCGACCAATTTCAGGCATTAAAATGACTCTAAACACACTTATTTTAGTTCCAAGATTTCTAATTCACATCCAATAGTCATTTACAGTCAATAAATTAAACATTAAAAAATTATAATTTCTGACCAGCTGGAGAAAGCTTGACAGGTACGGGTCATCATTTTTAATCAGAAAATAGATTTTTGGGCCTGTAGAAAAATTAATTCAAAATGTCATTTGGATTGTGCCTCATGTTCAATAACTACTTTTGAAAGCCTCAATGTGACCAAAATTGCCATTTTTACAGACTTTTTCTCCTACTCAGTTGCTTCTATTTCGACCAATTTCAGGCATTAAAATGACTCTAAACACACCTATTTTAGTTCCAAAAGTGATAATTCACATGCAATAGTCATTTACAGTTCAAAAATTAGACAGTAAAAAATTACCATTTCTGACCAACTGGAGAAAGTTTGACAGCTCACGGATCATCGTTTTTCATCAGAAAATAGATTTTTTGCACTGTAGAAAAATTGATTCAGAGTGTCATTTGGATTGTGCCTCATATTAAATAACTACTTTTTAAAGCCTCAATGTGACCAAAATTGCCATTTTGACAGACTTTTTTTCGACCACATAAGCTTCTATTTCGACCAATTTCAGGCATTAAAATGACTCTAAACACCTTTATTTTAGTTCCAAAAGTGATAATTCACATGCAATAGTCATTTACAGTCAAAAAATTAAACTGTAAATAATTATAATTTCTGACCATCTGTAGAAAGTTCGACAGGTCACGGGTCATCGTTTTCCATCAGAAAATTGATTTTTTGGACTGTAGAAAAATGTATTCAAAATATCATTTGGATTGTACCTCATGTTGGATAACTACTTTTTAAAGCCTCAATGTGACCAAAATTACAACTTTTACAAACTTTTTCTCCTACTCAGAAGATTCTATTTCGACCAATTTCAGGCATTAAAATGACTCTAAACACACTTATTTAAGTTCCAAAAGTGATAATTCACATGCAATAGTCATTTACAAGCAAAAAATTAAACAGTAAAAAATTACCATTTCTGACCATCTGGAGAAAGTTGGACAGGTCACGGGTCATCATTTTTCATCAGAAAATTGATTTTTTGGACTGTAGAAAAATTGATTTAAAATGTCATTTGGATTGTGCCTCATGTGAATAACGACATTTTAAAGCCTCAATGTGACCAAAATTGCCATTTTTACAGACTTTTTCTCAAACTCATAAGCTTCTATTTCGACCAATTTCAGGCATTAAAATGACTCTAAACACACTTATTTTAGTTCCAAGATTTCTAATTCACATCCAATAGTCATTTATAGTCAATAAATGAAACATTAAAAAATTGCCATTTCTGACCATCTGGAGAAAGCTCGACAGGTCACGGGTCATCGTTTTTCATCAGAAAATAGATTTTTTGGCCTGTAGAAATATTGATTCAAAATGTCATTTGGATTGTGCCTCATGTTCAATAACTACTTTTGAAAGCCTCAATGTGACCAAAATTGCCATTTTTACAGACTTTTTCTCAAACTCATCAGCTTCTATTTTGACCAATTTCACGCATTAAAATGACTCTAAACACAAGTATTTTACTTCCAAAAGTGATAATTCACATGCAATATTCATTTACAGTCAAAAAATTAAACAGTAAAAAATTACAATTTCTGAGCATCTGGAGAAAGTTGGAAAGGTCTTGGGTCACAGTTTTACAT
Source organism: Triturus cristatus (assembly GCF_964204655.1). Taxonomy (NCBI): domain Eukaryota; kingdom Metazoa; phylum Chordata; class Amphibia; order Caudata; family Salamandridae; genus Triturus; species Triturus cristatus. The sequence continues at coordinate 168,234,388 of NC_140584.1, read as the reverse complement.
CAGAAAATTGAGTTTTTGGACTGAAGAAAAATTGATTCAAAATGTCATTTGCATTCTGCCTCATGTTGAATAACTACTTTTTAAACCCTCAATGTGACCAAAATTGCCATTTTTACAGACTTTTTCTCCTACTCATTTGCTTCTATTTCGACCGATTTCAGGCATTAAAATGACTCTAAACACACCTATTTTAGTTCCAAAAGTAATAATTTACATGCAATAGTCATTTACAGTTCAAAAATTAAACAGTAAAAAATTACCATTTCTGACCATCTGGAGAAAGTTCGACAGCTCACGGATCATCGTTTTTCATCAGAAAATTGATTTTTTGCACTGTAGAAAAATTGATTCAGAATGTCATTTGGATTGTGCCTCATATTGAATAACTACTTTTTAAAGTCTCAATGTGACCAAAATGGCCATTTTGACAGACTTTTTTTCGACCACATAAGCTTCTATTTCGACCAATTTCAGGCATTAAAATGACTCTAAACACACCTATTTTAGTTCCAAAAGTGATAATTCACATGCAATAGTCATTTACAGTCAAAAAATTAAACTGCAAAAAATTATAATTTCTGACCATCTGGAGAAAGTTCGACAGGTCACGGGTCATCGTTTTCCATTGGAAAATAAATTTTTTGGACTGTAGAAAAATTGATTCAAAATGTCATTTCGATTGTGCCTCATGTTGAATAACTCCTTTTTAAAGCCTTAATGTGACCAAAATTTCAATTTTTACAAACTTTTTCTCCTACTTAGAAGCTTCTATTTCGACCAATTTCAGGCATTAAAATTACTCTAAACACACTTATTTTGGTTCCAAAAGCGATAATTCACATGCAAAAGTCGTTTACAGTCAAAAAATTAAACATTAAAAAAATTAACATTTCTGACCATCTGGAGAAAGTTCGACAGGTCACGGGTCATCGTTTTCCATCGGAAAATTGATTTTTTGGTCTGTAGAAAAATTGATTCAAAATGTCATTTGGATTGTGCCTCATGTTGAATAACTACTTTTTAAAGCCTCAAAGTGACCAAAATTGCCATTATTACAGACTTTTTCTCCTACTCAGAAGCTTCTATTTTGACCAATTACAGGCATTAAAATGACTCTTAACACACTTATTTTAGTTCCAAAAGTGATAATTCACATACAATAGTCATTTACAAGCAAAAAACTCAACATTAAAAAATTCCTTTTTCCGACCATCTGGAGAAAGTTCGACAGGTGACTGGTCATCATTTTTCATTAGAAAATTGATTTTTTGGACTGTAGAAAAATTGATTCAAAATATCATTTGGATTGTGCCTAATGTTGAATAACTACTTTTTAAAGCCTTAATGTGACCAAAATTTCAATTTTTACAAACTTTTTCTCCTACTCAGAAGCTTCTATTTCGACCAATTTCAGGCATTAAAATTACTCTAAACACACTTATTTTGGTTCCAAAAGCGATAATTCACATGCAAAAGTCGTTTACAGTCAAAAAATTAAACATTAAAAAAACTAACATTTCTGACCATCTGGAGAAAGTTCGACAGGTCACGGGTCATCGTTTTCCATCGGAAAATTGATTTTTTGGTCTGTAGAAAAATTGATTCAAAATGTCATTTGGATTCTGCCTCATGTTGAATAACTACTTTTTAAAGCCTCAATGTGACCAAAATTGCCATTTTTACTGACTTTTTCTCCTACTCAGAAGCTTCATTTTCGACCAATTTCAGGCATTAAAATGACTCTAAACACACTTAGTTTAGTTCCAAAAGCGATAATTCACATGCAAAAGTCATTTACAGTAAAAAAATTAAACATTAAAAAAATTACCATTTCTGACCATCTGGAGAAAGTTCGACAGGTCACGGGTCATCGTTTTTCATCAGAAAATTGATTTTTTGGACTGTAGAAATATGTATTCAAATGTCATTTGGATTGTGCCTCATGTTGAATAACTACTTTTTAAAGCCTCAATGCGACCAAAATTGCAAATTTTACAGACTTTTTCTTGTACTCAGGCGCTTCTATTTCAACCAATTTCAGGCATTGAAATGACTCTAAACACACTAGTTCCAAAAGTGAGAATTCACATGCAATAGTCATTTACAAGCATAAAATTAAACAGTAAAAAATTACCATTTCTGAATATCTGGAGAAAGTTGGACAGGTCACGGGTCACCGTTTTTCATCAGAAAATTGATTTTATCGACTGTAGAAAAATTGATTCAAAATGTCATTTGGATTCTGCCTCATGTTGAATAACTACTTTTTAAAGCCTCAATGTGACCAAAATTGCCATTTTTACTGACTTTTTCTCCTACTCAGAAGCTTCTTTTTCGACCAATTTCAGGCATTAAAATGACTCTAAACACACTTATTTTGGTTCCAAAAGTGATAATTCACATGCAATTGTCATTTACAGTCAATAAATTAAACATAAAAAAATTACCATTTCTGACCATCTGGAGAAAGTTGGACAGGTCACGGGTCATTGTTTTTCATCAGAAAATTGAATTTTTTGGACTGTAGAAAAATTGTTTCAAATGTCATTTGCATTGTGCCTCACTTTGAATAACTACTTTTTAAAGCCTCAACGTGACCAAAATTGCAAATTGTACAAACTTTTTCTTGTACTCAGAAGCTTCTATTGCAACCAATTTCAGGCATTAAAATGACTCTAAACACACTTATTTTAGTTCCAAAAGTGATAATTCACATGCAATATTCATTTACAGTCACAAAATTAAACAGTAAAAAATTACCATTTCTGACCATCTGGAGAAAGTTGGACAGGTCACGGGTCACCGTTTTTCATCAAAAAATTGATTTTTTCGACTGTAGAAAAATTGATTCAAAATGTCATTTGCATTGTGCCTCACTTTGAATAACTACTTTTTAAAGCCTCAATGTGACCAAAATTGCTAATTTTACAAACTTTTTCTTGTACTCAGAAGCTTCTATTTCAACCAATTTCAGGCATTAAAATGACTCTGAACACACTTATTTTAGTTCCAAAAGTGATAATTCACATGCAATATTCATTTACAGTCAATAATTAAACAGTAAAAAATTACCATTTCTGACCATCTGGAGAAAGTTGGACAGGTCACGGGTCATCGTTTTCCATCAGAAAATTGATTTTTTGGTCTGTAGAAAAATTGATTCAAAATGTCATTTGGATTATGCCCCATGTTAAATAACTACTTATTAAAGCCTCAATGTGACCAAAATTGCCATTTTTACTGACTTTTTCTCCTACTCAGAAGCTTCTATTTCGACCAATTTCAGGCATTAAAATGACTCTAAACACACTTATTTTAGTTCCAAAAGTGATAATTCAAATGCAATATTCATTTACAGTCACAAAATTAAACAGTAAAAAATTACTATTTCTGACCATCTGGAGAAAGTTCGACAGGTCACGGGTCATTGTTTTTCATCAGAAAATTGAATTTTTTGGACTGTAGAAAAATTGTTTCAAATGTCATTTGCATTGTGCCTCACTTTGAATAACTACTTTTTAAAGCCTCAATGTGACCAAAATTGCAAATTGTACAAACTTTTTCTTGTACTCAGAAGCTTCTATTGCAACCAATTTCAGGCATTAAAATGACTCTAAACACACTTATTTTAGTTCCAAAAGTGATAATTCACATGCAATATTCATTTACAGTCACAAAATTAAACAGTAAAAAATTACCATTTCTGACCATCTGGAGAAAGTTGGACAGGTCACGGGTCATCGTTTTCCATCAGAAAATTGATTTTTTGGTCTGTAGAAAAATTGATTCAAAATGTCATTTGGATTGTGCCCCATGTTAAATAACTACTTTTTAAAGCGTCAATGTGACCAAAATTGCAATTAAAACAGACTTTTTCTCCTACTCAGAAGCTTCTATTTCGACCAATTTCAGGCATTAAAATGACTCTAAACACACTTAGTTTAGTTCCAAAAGCGATAATTCACATGCAATAGTCATTTACAAGCAAAAAATTAAACAGTAAAAAATTACCATTTCTGACCATCTGGAGAAAATTGGACAGGTCACGGGTCACCGTTTTTCATCAGAAAATTAATTTTTTCGACTGTAGAAAAATTGATTCAAAATGTCATTTGGATTCTGCCTCATGTTGAATAACTACTTTTTAAAGCCTCAATGTGATCAAAATTGCCATTTTTACTGACTTTTTCTCCTACTCAGAAGCTTCTATTTCGACCAATTTCAGGCATTAAAATGACTCTAAACACACTTATTTTAGTTCCAAGATTTCTAATTCACATCCAATAGTCATTTACAGTCAATAAATTAAACATTAAAAAATTATAATTTCTGACCAGCTGGAGAAAGCTTGACAGGTACGGGTCATCATTTTTCATCAGAAAATAGATTTTTTGCACTGTAGAAAAATTGATTCAGAGTGTCATTTGGATTGTGCCTCATATTGAATAACTACTTTTTAAAGCCTCAATGTGACCAAAATTGCCATTTTGACAGACTTTTTTTCGACCACATAAGCTTCTATTTCGACCAATTTCAGGCATTAAAATGACTCTAAACACCTTTATTTTAGTTCCAAAAGTGATAATTCACATGCAATAGTCATTTACAGTCAAAAAATTAAACTGTAAATAATTATAATTTCTGACCATCTGTAGAAAGTTCGACAGGTCACGGGTCATCGTTTTCCATCAGAAAATTGATTTTTTGGACTGTAGAAAAATGTATTCAAAATATCATTTGGATTGTACCTCATGTTGGATAACTACTTTTTAAAGCCTCAATGTGACCAAAATTACAACTTTTACAAACTTTTTCTCCTACTCAGAAGATTCTATTTCGACCAATTTCAGGCATTAAAATGACTCTAAACACACTTATTTAAGTTCCAAAAGTGATAATTCACATGCAATAGTCATTTACAAGCAAAAAATTAAACAGTAAAAAATTACCATTTCTGACCATCTGGAGAAAGTTGGACAGGTCACGGGTCATCATTTTTCATCAGAAAATTGATTTTTTGGACTGTAGAAAAATTGATTTAAAATGTCATTTGGATTGTGCCTCATGTGAATAACGACATTTTAAAGCCTCAATGTGACCAAAATTGCCATTTTTACAGACTTTTTCTCAAACTCATAAGCTTCTATTTCGACCAATTTCAGGCATTAAAATGACTCTAAACACACTTATTTTAGTTCCAAGATTTCTAATTCACATCCAATAGTCATTTATAGTCAATAAATGAAACATTAAAAAATTGCCATTTCTGACCATCTGGAGAAAGCTCGACAGGTCACGGGTCATCGTTTTTCATCAGAAAATAGATTTTTTGGCCTGTAGAAATATTGATTCAAAATGTCATTTGGATTGTGCCTCATGTTCAATAACTACTTTTGAAAGCCTCAATGTGACCAAAATTGCCATTTTTACAGACTTTTTCTCAAACTCATCAGCTTCTATTTTGACCAATTTCACGCATTAAAATGACTCTAAACACAAGTATTTTACTTCCAAAAGTGATAATTCACATGCAATATTCATTTACAGTCAAAAAATTAAACAGTAAAAAATTACAATTTCTGAGCATCTGGAGAAAGTTGGAAAGGTCTTGGGTCACAGTTTTACATCAGAAAATTGAGTTTTTGGACTGAAGAAAAATTGATTCAAAATGTCATTTGCATTCTGCCTCATGTTGAATAACTACTTTTTAAACCCTCAATGTGACCAAAATTGCCATTTTTACAGACTTTTTCTCCTACTCATTTGCTTCTATTTCGACCGATTTCAGGCATTAAAATGACTCTAAACACACCTATTTTAGTTCCAAAAGTAATAATTTACATGCAATAGTCATTTACAGTTCAAAAATTAAACAGTAAAAAATTACCATTTCTGACCATCTGGAGAAAGTTCGACAGCTCACGGATCATCTTTTTTCATCAGAAAATTGATTTTTTGCACTGTAGAAAAATTGATTCAGAATGTCATTTGGATTGTGCCTCATATTGAATAACTACTTTTTAAAGTCTCAATGTGACCAAAATGGCCATTTTGACAGACTTTTTTTCGACCACATAAGCTTCTATTTCGACCAATTTCAGGCATTAAAATGACTCTAAACACCTTTATTTTAGTTCCAAAAGTGATAATTCACATGCAATAGTCATTTACAGTCAAAAAATTAAACTGCAAAAAATTATAATTTCTGACCATCTGGAGAAAGTTCGACAGGTCACGGGTCATCGTTTTCCATTGGAAAATAAATTTTTTGGACTGTAGAAAAATTGATTCAAAATGTCATTTCGATTGTGCCTCATGTTGAATAACTCCTTTTTAAAGCCTTAATGTGACCAAAATTTCAATTTTTACAAACTTTTTCTCCTACTTAGAAGCTTCTATTTCGACCAATTTCAGGCATTAAAATTACTCTAAACACACTTATTTTGGTTCCAAAAGCGATAATTCACATGCAAAAGTCGTTTACAGTCAAAAAATTAAACATTAAAAAAATTAACATTTCTGACCATCTGGAGAAAGTTCGACAGGTCACGGGTCATCGTTTTCCATCGGAAAATTGATTTTTTGGTCTGTAGAAAAATTGATTCAAAATGTCATTTGGATTGTGCCTCATGTTGAATAACTACTTTTTAAAGCCTCAAAGTGACCAAAATTGCCATTATTACAGACTTTTTCTCCTACTCAGAAGCTTCTATTTTGACCAATTACAGGCATTAAAATGACTCTTAACACACTTATTTTAGTTCCAAAAGTGATAATTCACATGCAAAAGTCATTTACAGTAAAAAAATTAAACATTAAAAAAATTACCATTTCTGACCATCTGGAGAAAGTTCGACAGGTCACGGGTCATCGTTTTTCATCAGAAAATTGATTTTTTGGACTGTAGAAATATGTATTCAAATGTCATTTGGATTGTGCCTCATGTTGAATAACTACTTTTTAAAGCCTCAATGCGACCAAAATTGCAAATTTTACAGACTTTTTCTTGTACTCAGGCGCTTCTATTTCAACCAATTTCAGGCATTGAAATGACTCTAAACACACTAGTTCCAAAAGTGAGAATTCACATGCAATAGTCATTTACAAGCATAAAATTAAACAGTAAAAAATTACCATTTCTGAATATCTGGAGAAAGTTGGACAGGTCACGGGTCACCGTTTTTCATCAGAAAATTGATTTTATCGACTGTAGAAAAATTGATTCAAAATGTCATTTGGATTCTGCCTCATGTTGAATAACTACTTTTTAAAGCCTCAATGTGACCAAAATTGCCATTTTTACTGACTTTTTCTCCTACTCAGTTGCTTCTATTTTGACCAATTTCAGGCAGTAAAATGACTCTAAACACACCTATTTTAGTTCCAAAAGTGATAATTCACATGCAATAGTCATTTACAGTTAAAAAATTAGACAGTATAAAATTACCATTTCTGACCAACTGGAGAAAGTTCGACAGCTCACGGATCATCGTTTTTCATCAGAAAAGTGATTTTTTGCACTGTAGAAAAATTGATTCAGAATGTCATTTGGATTGTGCCTCATATTGAATACCTACTTTTTAAAGTCTCAATGTGACCAAAATTGCCATTTTGACAGACTTTTTTTCGACCACATAAGCTTCTATTTCGACCAATTTCAGGCATTAAAATGACTCTAAACACCTTTATTTTAGTTCCAAAAGTGATAATTCGCATGCAATAGTCATTTACAGTCAAAAAATTAAACTGCAAAAAATTTCTGACCATCTGGAGAAAGTTCGACAGGTCACGGGTCATCGTTTTCCATCAGAAAATTAATTTTTTGGACTGTAGAAAAATTGATTCAAAATGTCATTTCGATTGTGCCTCATGTTGAATAACTACTTTTTAAAGCCTCAAAGTGACCAAAATTGCCATTATTACAGACTTTTTCTCCTACTCAGAAGCATCTATTTTGACCAATTACAGGCATTAAAATGACTCTTAACACACTTATTTTAGTTCCAAAAGTGATAATTCACATACAATAGTCACTTACAATCAAAAAACTCAACATTAAAAAATTACTTTTTCTGAATATCTGTAGAAAGTTCGACAGGTGACGGGTCATAATTTTTCATTAGAAAATTGATTTTTTGGACTGTAGAAAAATTGATTCAAAATATCATTTGGATTGTGCCTCATGTTGAATAACTACTTTGTAAAGCCTTAATGTGACCAAAATTTCAATTTTTACAAACTTTTTTTCCTACTCAGAAGCTTCTATTTGGACCAATTTCAGGCATTAAAATTACTCTAAACACACTTAGTTTAGTTCCAAAAGCGATAATTCACATGCAAAAGTCACTTACAGTCAAAAAATTAAACATTAAAAAAATTACCATTTCTGACCATCTGGAGAAAGTTCGACAGGTCACGGGTCATCGTTTTTCATCAGAAAATTGATTTTTTGGACTGTAGAAATATGTATTCAAATGTCATTTGGATTGTGCCTCATGTTGAATAACTACTTTTTAAAGCCTCAATTGTGACCAAAATTGCAAATTTTACAGACTTTTTCTTGTACTCAGAAGCTTCTATTTCAACCAATTTCAGGCATTAAAATGACTCTAAACACACTTATTTAAGTTCCAAAAGTGAGAATTCACATGCAATAGTCATTTACAAGCATAAAATTAAACAGTAAAAAATTACCATTTCTGACCATCTGGAGAAAGTTGGACAGGTCACGGGTCACCATTTTTCATCAGAAAATTGATTTTTTCGACTGTAGAAAAACTTGATTCAAAATGTCATTTGGATTCTGCCTCATGTTGAATAACTACTTTTTAAAGCCTCAATGTGACCAAAATTGCCATTCTTACTGACTTTTTCTCCTACTCAGAAGCTTCTTTTTCGACCAATTTCAGGCATTAAAATGACTCTAAAGACACTTATTTTAGTACAAAAAGTGATAATTCACATGCAATAGTCATTTACAGTCAAAAAATTAAACAGTACAAAACATTTACCATTTCTGCGCATCTGGAGAAAGTTGGACAGGTCACGGGTCATCGTTTTCCATCAGAAAATTGATTTTTTGGACTGTAGAATAATTGATTTAAAATGTCATTTGGATTGTGCCTCGTGTGAATAACGACTTTTTAAAGCCTCAATGTGACCAAAATTGCCATTTTTACAGACTTTTTCTCAAACTCATAAGCTTCTATTTCGACCAATTTCAGGCATTAAAATGACTCTAAACACACTTGTTTTAGTTCCAAGATTTCTAATTCACATCCAATAGTCATTTACAGTCAATAAATTAAACATTACAAAATTATCATTTCTGACCATCTGAAGAAAGCTCGACAGGTCACGGGTCATCATTTTTCATCAGAAAATAGATTTTTTGGCCTGTAGAAACATTGATTCAAAATAACATTTGGATTGTGCCTCATGTTCAATAACTACTTTTGAAAGCCTCAATGTGACCAAAATTGCCATTTTTACAGACTTTTTCTCCTACTCAGTTGCTTCTATTTCGACAAATTTCAGGCAGTAAAATGACTCTAAACACACCTATTTTAGTTCCAAAAGTGATAATTCACATGCAATAGTCATTTACAGTTTAAAAATTAGACAGTAAAAAATTACCATTTCTGACCATCTGGAGAAAGTTCGACAGCTCACGGATCATCGTTTTTTATCAGAAAATTGATTTTTTGCAATGTAGAAAAATTGATTCAGAATGTCATTTGGATTGTGCCTCATATTGAATACCTACTTTTTAAAGTCTCAATGTGACCAAAATTGCCATTTTGACAGACTTTTTTTCGACCACATGAGCTTCTATTTCGACCAATTTCAGGCATTAAAATGACTCTAAACACCTTTATTTTAGTTCCAAAAGTGATAATTCACATGCAATAGTCATTTACAGTCAAAAAATTAAACTGCAAAAAATTATAATTTCTGACCATCTGGAGAAAGTTCGACAGGTCACGGGTCATCGTTTTCCATCAGAAAATTAATTTTTTGCACTGTAGAAAAATTGATTCAAAATGTCATTTCGATTGTGCCTCATGTTGAATAACTCCTTTTTAAAGCCTTAATGTGACCAAAATTTCAATTTTTACAAACTTTTTCTCCTACTCAGAAGCTTCTATTTCGACCAATTTCAGGCATTAAAATTACTCTAAACACACTTATTTTGGTTCCAAAAGCGATAATTCACATGCAAAAGTCGTTTACAGTCAAAAAATTAAACATTAAAAAAACTAACATTTCTGACCATCTGGAGAAAGTTCGACAGGTCACGGGTCATCGTTTTTCATCAGAAAATTGATTTTTTGGACTGTAGAAAAATGTATTCAAATGTCATTTGGATTGTGCCTCATGTTGAATAACTACTTTTTAAAGCCTCAATGTGACCAAAATTGCAAATTTTACAGACTTTTTCTTGTACTCGAAGCTTCTATTTCAACCAATTTCAGGAATTAAAATGACTCTAAACACACCTATTTTAGTTCCAAAAGTGAGAATTCACATGCAATAGTCATTTACAGTCAATAAATTAAACATAAAAAAATTACCATTTCTGACCATCTGGAGAAAGTTCGACAGGTCACGGGTCATCGTTTTTCATCAGAAAATTGATTTTTTGGACAGTAGAAAAATTGATTCAAAATGTCATTTGGATTGTGCCTCATGTTGAATAACTACTTTTTAAAGCCTTAATGTGACCAAAATTGCAATTAAAACAGACTTTTTTTCCTACTCAGAAGCTTCTATTTTGACCAATTACAGGCATTAAAATGACTCTTAACACACTTATTTTAGTTCCAAAAGTGATAATTCACATGCAAAAGTCATTTACAGTCAAAAAATTAAACATTAAAAAAATTACCATTTCTGACCATCTGGAGAAAGTTCGACAGGTCACGGGTCATCGTTTTTCATCAGAAAATTGATTTTTTGGCCTGTAGAAAAATGTATTCAAATGTCATTTGGATTGTGTCTCATGTTGAATAACTCCTTTTTAAAGCCTTAATGTGACCAAAATTTCAATTTTTACAAACTTTTTCTCCTACTCAGAAGCTTCTATTTCGACCAATTTCAGGCATTAAAATTACTCTAAACACACTTATTTTGGTTCCAAAAGCGATAATTGACATGCAAAAGTCGTTTACAGTCAAAAAATTAAACATTAAAAAAACTAACATTTCTGACCATCTGGAGAAAGTTCGACAGGTCACAGGTCATCGTTTTCCATCGGAAAATTGATTTTTTGGTCTGTAGAAAAGTTGATTCAAAATGTCATTTGGATTGTGCCTCATGTTGAATAACTACTTTTTAAAGCCTCAAAGTGACCAAAATTGCCATTATTACAGACTTTTTCTCCTACTCAGAAGCATCTATTTTGACCAATTACAGGCATTAAAATGACTCTTAACACACTTATTTTAGTTCCAAAAGTGATAATTCACATAGAATAGTCATTTACAAGCAAAAAACTCAACATTAAAAAATTACTTTTTCTGACCATCTGGAGAAAGTTCGACAGGTGACGGGTCATAATTTTTCATTAGAAAATTGATTTTTTGGACTGTAGAAAAATGGATTCAAAATATCATTTGGATAGTGCCTCATGTTGAATAACTACTTTGTAAAGCCTTAATGTGACCAAAATTTCAATTTTTACAAACTTTTTCTCCTACTCAGAAGCTTCTATTTCGACCAATTTCAGGCATTAAAATGACTCTAAACACACTTATTTTGGTTCCAAAAGTGATAATTCACATGCAATTGTCATTTACAGTCAATAAATTAAACATAAAAAAATTAATTACCATTTCTGACCATCTGGAGAAAGTTTGACAGGTCACGGGTCATTGTTTTGCATCAGAAAATGGATTTTTTGGACTGTAGAAAAATTTATTCAAAATGTCATTTCGATAGTGCCTCATGTTGAATAACTACTTTTTAAAGCCTCAATGTGACCAAAATTGCAAATTTTACAAACTTTTTCTTGTACTCAGAAGCTTCTATTTCAACCAATTTCAGGCATTAAAATGACTCTGAACACACTTATTTTAGTTCCAAAAGTGATAATTCACATGCAATATTCATTTACAGTCAATAATTAAACAGTAAAAAATTACCATTTCTGACCATCTGGAGAAAGTTGGACAGGTCACGGGTCATCGTTTTCCATCAGAAAATTGATTTTTTGGTCTGTAGAAAAATTGATTCAAAATGTCATTTGGATTATGCCCCATGTTAAATAACTACTTATTAAAGCCTCAATGTGACCAAAATTGCCATTTTTACTGACTTTTTCTCCTACTCAGAAGCTACTATTTCGACCAATTTGAGGCATTAAAATGACTCTAAACACACTTATTTTAGTTCCAAAAGTGATAATTCACATGCAATATTCATTTACAGTCACAAAATTAAACAGTAAAAAATTACCATTTCTGACCATCTGGAGAAAGTTGGACAGGTCACGGGTCATTGTTTTTCATCAGAAAATTGAATTTTTTGGACTGTAGAAAAATTGTTTCAAATGTCATTTGCATTGTGCCTCACTTTGAATAACTACTTTTTAAAGCCTCAATGTGACCAAAATTGCAAATTGTACAAACTTTTTCTTGTACTCAGAAGCTTCTATTGCAACCAATTTCAGGCATTAAAATGACTCTAAACACACTTATTTTAGTTCCAAAAGTGATAATTCACATGCAATATTCATTTACAGTCACAAAATTAAACAGTAAAAAATTACCATTTCTGACCATCTGGAGAAAGTTGGACAGGTCACGGGTCATCGTTTTCCATCAGAAAATTGATTGTTTGGTCTGTAGAAAAATTGATTCAAAATGTCATTTGGATTGTGCCCCATGTTAAATAACTACTTTTTAAAGCGTCAATGTGACCAAAATTGCAATTAAAACAGACTTTTTCTCCTACTCAGAAGCTTCTATTTTGACCAATTACAGGCATTAAAATGACTCTTAACACACTTATTTTAGTTCCAAAAGTTATAATTCACATACAATAGTCATTTGCAGTCAAAAAACTCAACATTAAAAAATTACCATTTCTGACCATCTGGAGAAAGTTGGACAGGTCACGGGTCACCGTTTTTCATCAAAAAATTGATTTTTTCGACTGTAGAAAAATTGATTCAAAATGTCATTTCGATTGTGCCTCATGTTGAATACATACTTTTTAAAGCCTTAATGTGACCAAAATTTCAATTTTTACAAACTTTTTCTCCTACTCAGAAGCTTCTATTTCGACCAATTTCAGGCATTAAAATTACTCTAAACACACTTAGTTTAGTTCCAAAAGCGATAATTCACATGCAATAGTCATTTACAAGCAAAAAATTAAACAGTAAAAAATTACCATTTTTGACCATCTGGAGAAAGTTGGACAGGTCACGGGTCACCGTTTTTCATCAGAAAATTAATTTTTTCGACTGTAGAAAAATTGATTCAAAATGTCATTTGGATTCTGCCTCATGTTGAATAACTACTTTTTAAAGCCTCAATGTGATCAAAATTGCCATTTTTACTGACTTTTTCTCCTACTCAGAAGCTGCTATTTCGACCAATTTCAGGCATTAAAATGACTCTAAACACACTTATTTTAGTTCCAAGATTTCTAATTCACATCCAATAGTCATTTACAGTCAATAAATTAAACATTAAAAAATTATAATTTCTGACCAGCTGGAGAAAGCTCGACAGGTACGGGTCATCATTTTTAATCAGAAAATAGATTTTTGGGTCTGTAGAAAAATTGATTCAAAATGTCATTTGGATTGTGCCTCATGTTCAATAACTACTTTTGAAAGCCTCAATGTGACCAAAATTGCCATTTTTACAGACTTTTTCTCCTACTCAGTTGCTTCTATTTCGACCAATTTCAGGCATTAAAATGACTCTAAACACACCTATTTTAGTTCCAAAAGTGATAATTCACATGCAATAGTCATTTACAGTTCAAAAATTAGACAGTAAAAAACTTACCATTTCTGACCAACTGGAGAAAGTTTGACAGCTCACGGATCATCGTTTTTCATCAGAAAATAGATTTTTTGCACTGTAGAAAAATTGATTCAGAATGTCATTTGGATTGTGCCTCATATTGAATAACTACTTTTTAAAGCCTCAATGTGACCAAAATTGCCATTTTGACAGACTTTTTTTCGACCACATAAGCTTCTATTTCGACCAATTTCAGGCATTAAAATGACTCTAAACACCTTTATTTTAGTTCTAAAAGTGATAATTCACATGCAATAGTCATTTACAGTCAAAAAATTAAACTGTAAATAATTATAATTTCTGACCATCTGTAGAAAGTTCGACAGGTCACGGGTCATCGTTTTCCATCAGAAAATTGATTTTTTGGACTGTAGAAAAATGTATTCAAAATATCATTTGGATTGTGCCTCATGTTGGATAACTACTTTTTAAAGCCTCAATGTGACCAAAATTTCAACTTTTACAAACTTTTTCTCCTACTCAGAAGATTCTATTTCGACCAATTTCAGACATTAAAATGACTCTAAACACACTTATTTTAGTTCCAAAAGTGACAATTCACATGCAATAGTCATTTACAGTCTAAAAATTAAACTGTAAAAAATTATAATTTCTGACCATCTGGAGAAAGTTCGACAGGTCACGGGTCATCGTTTTCCATCAGAAAATGGATTTTTTGGACTGTAGAAAAATTGATTCAAAATGTCATTTGGATAGTGCCTCATGTTGAATAACTCCTTTTTATAGCCTTAATGTGACCAAAATTACAATTTTTTCAAACTTTTTCTCCTACTCAGAAGCTTCTATTTCGACAAATTTCAGGCATTAAAATGACTCTAAACACACTTATTTTGGTTCCAAAAGTGATAATTCACATGCAATTGTCATTTACAGTCAATAAATGATACATAAAAAAATTACCATTTCTGACAATCTGGAAAAAGTTGGACAGGTCACGGGTCATTGTTTTTCATCAGAAAATTGATTTTTTGGTCTGTAGAAAAATTGATTCAAAATGTCATTTGGATTGTGCCTCATGTTGAATAACTACTTTTTAAAGCCTCAAAGTGACCAAAATTGCCATTATTACAGACTTTTTCTCCTACTCAGAAGCTTCTATTTTGACCAATTACAGGCATTAAAATGACTCTTAACACACTTATTTTAGTTCCAAAAGTGATAATTCACATACAATAGTCATTTACAGTCAATAAATTAAACATTAAAAAATTATCATTTCTGACCATCTGGAGAAAGCTCGACAGGTCACGGGTCACCGATTTTCAACAGAAAATTGATTTTTCGATGGTAGAAAAATTGATTCAAAATGTCATTTGGATTCTGCCTCATGTTGAATAACTACTTTTTAAAGCCTCAATGTGACCAAAATTGCCATTTTTACAGACTTTTTCTCCTACTCAGAAGCTTCTATTCCGACCAATTTCAGGCATTAAAATGACTCTAAACACACATGTTTCAGTTCCAAAAGTAATAATTCACACCCAATACTCATTTACAGTCAATAAATTAGACAGTTAAAAATTACCATTTCTGACCATCTGGAGAAAGTTCGGCAGGTCACGGGTCATTGTTTTTCATCAGAAAAATGATTTTTTGGACTGTAGAAAAATTGATTTAAAATGTCGTTTGGATTGTGCCTCATGTGAATAACGACTTTTTAACGCCTCAATGTGAACAAAATTGCAATTTTTACAGATTTTTTCTCGAACTCATTAGCTTCTATTTCGAACAATTTCAGGCATTAAAATGACTCTAAACACACTTATTTTAGTTCCAAGATTTCTAATTCACATCCAATAGTCATTTACAGTCAATAAATTGAACATTAAAAAATTATCATTTCTGACCATCTGGAGAAAGCTCGACAGGTCACGGGTCATCGTTTTTCATCAGAAAATAGATTTTTTGGCCTGTAGAAAAATTGATTCAAAATGTCATTTGGATTGTGCCTCATGTTCAATAACTACTTTTGAAAGCCTCAATGTGACCAAAATTGCCATTTTTACAGACTTTTTCTCGAACTCATAAGCTTCTATTTCGACCAATTTCAGGCATTAAAATGACTCTAAACACACGTATTTTACTTCCAAAAGTGATAATTCACATGCAATATTCATTTACAGTCAAAAAATTAAACAGTAAAAAATTACAATATCTGACCATCTGGAGAAAGTTGGACAGGTCTTGGGTCACCGTTTTTCATCAGAAAATTGATTTTTGGACTGAAGAAAAATTGATTCAAAATGTCGTTTGCATTCTACCTCATGTTGAATAACTACTTTTTAAACCCTCAATGTGACCAAAATTGCCGTTTTTACAGACTTTTTCTCCTACTCATTTGCTTCTATTTCGACCAATTTCAGGCATTAAAATGACTCTAAACACACCTATTTTAGTTCCAAAAGTGATAATTTACATGCAATAGTCATTTACAGTTCAAAAATTAAACAGTAAAAAATTACCATTTCTGACCATCTGGAGAAAGTTCGACAGCTCACGGATCATCGTTTTTCATCAGAAAATTGATTTTTTGCACTGTAGAAAAATTGATTCAGAATGTCATTTGGATTGTGCCTCATATTGAATAACTACTTTTTAAAGTCTCAATGTGACCAAAATTGCCATTTTGACAGACTTTTTTTCGACCACATAAGCTTCTATTTCAACCAATTTCATGCATTAAAATGACTCTAAACACCTTTATTTTAGTTCCAAAAGTGATAATTCACATGCAATAGTCATTTACAGTCAAAAAATTAAACTGCAAAAAATTATAATTTCTGACCATCTGGAGAAAGTTGGACAGGTCACGGGTCATCATTTTTCATCAGAAAATTGATTGTTTGGACTGTAGAAAAATTGTTTCAAATGTCATTTGGATTGTGCCTCATTTTGAATAACTACTTTTTAAAGCCTCAATGTGACCAAAATTGCAAATTTTACAGACTTTTTCTTGTACTCAGAAGCTTCTATTTTAACCAATTTCAGGCATTAAAATGACTCTAAACACACTTATTTTAGTTCCAAAAGTGATAATTCACATGCAATAGTCATTTACAGTCAAAAAATTAAACTGTAAAAAATTGTAATTTCTGACCATCTGGAGAAAGTTCGACAGGTCACGGGTCATCGTTTTCCATCAGAAAACGGATTTTTTGGACTGTAGAAAAATTGATTCAAAATGTCATTTCGATAGTGCCTCATGTTGAATAACTCCTTTTTATAGCCTTAATGTGACCAAAATTGCAATTTTTTCAAACTTTTTCTCCTACTCAGAAGCTTCTATTTCGACAAATTTCAGGCATTAAAATGACTCTAAACACACTTATTTTGGTTCCAAAAGTGATAATTCACATGCAATTGTCATTTACAGTCAATAAATTAAACATAAAAAAATACCATTTCTGACAATCTGGAGAAAGTTGGACAGGTCACGGGTCATTGTTTTTCATCAGAAAATTGATTTTTTGGTCTGTAGAAAAATTGATTCAAAATGTCATTTGGATTGTGCCTCATGTTGAATAACTAATTTTTAAAGCCTCAAAGTGACCAAAATTGCCATTATTACAGACTTTTTCTCCTACTCAGAAGCTTCTATTTTGACCAATTACAGGCATTAAAATGACTCTTAACACACTTATTTTAGTCCCAAAAGTGATAATTCACATACAATAGTCATTTACAAGCAAAAAACTCAACATTAAAAAATTACTTTTTCTGACCATCTGGAGAAAGTTCGACAGGTGACGGGTCATCATTTTTCATTAGAAAATTGATTTTTTGGACTGTAAAAAAATGTATTCAAATGTCATTTGGATTGTGCCTCATGTTGAATAACTACTTTTTAAAGCCTTAATGTGACCAAAATTTCAATTTCTACAAACTTTTTCTCCTACTCAGAAGCTTCTATTTCGACCAATTTCAGGCATTAAAATTACTCTAAACACTCTTAGTTTAGTTCCAAAAGCGATAATTCACATGCAAAAGTCATTTACAGTCAAAAAATTAAACATTAAAAAAATTACCATTTCGGACCATCTGGAGAAAGTTCGACAGGTCACGGGTCATCGTTTTTCATCAGAAAATTGATTTTTTGGACTGTAGAAATATGTATTCAAATGTCATTTGGATTGTGCCTCATGTTGAATAACTACTTTTTAAAGCCTCAGTGTGACCAAAATTGCAAATTTTACAGACTTTTTCTTGTACTCAGAAGCTTCTATTTCAACCAATTTCAGGCATTAAAATGACTCTAAACACACTTATTTAAGTTCCAAAAGTGAGAATTCACATGCAATAGTCATTTACAAGCATAAAATTAAACAGTAAAAAATTACCATTTCTGACCATCTGGAGAAAGTTCGACAGGTCACGGGTCATCGTTTTTCATCAGAAAATTGATTTTTTGGACTGTAGAAAAATTGATTTAAAATGTCATTTGGATTGTGCCTCAAGTGAATAACGACTTTTTAAAGCCTCAATGTGACCAAAATTGCCCTTTTTACAGACTTTTTCTCGAACTCATAAGCTTCTATTTCGACCAATTTCAGGCATTAAAATGGCTCTAAACACACTTATTTTAGTTCCAAGATTTCTAATTCACATCCAATAGTCATTTACAAGCATAAAATTAAACAGTAAAAAATTACTATTTCTGACCATCTGGAGAAAGTTGGACAGGTCACGGGTCACCGTTTTTCATCAGAAAATTGATTTTCTGCCTCATGTTGAATAACTACTTTTTAATGCCTCAATGTGACCGAAATTGCCATTTTTACTGACTTTTTCTCCTACTCAGAAGCTTCTTTTTCGACCAATTTCAGGCATTAAAATGACTCTAAACACACTTATTTTAGTACCAAAAGTGATAATTCACATGCAATAGTCATTTACAGTCAAAAAATTAAACAGTGCAAAAAATGTACCATTTCTGAGCATCTGGAGAAAGCTCGACAGGTCACGGGTCATCATTTTTCATCAGAAAATAGATTTTTTGGCCTGTAGAAACATTGATTCAAAAAACCATTTGGATTGTGCCTCATGTTCAATAACTACTTTTGAAAGCCTCAATGTGACCAAAATTGCCATTTTTACAGACTTTTTCTCCTACTCAGTTGCTTCTATTTCGACAAATTTCAGGCAGTAAAATGACTCTAAACACACCTATTTTAGTTCCAAAAGTGATAATTCACATGCAATAGTCATTTACAGTTTAAAAATTAGACAGTAAAAAATTACCATTTCTGACCATCTGGAGAAAGTTCGACAGCTCACGGATCATCGTTTTTCATCAGAAAATTGATTTTTTGCACTGTAGAAAAATTGATTCAGAATGTCATTTGGATTGTGCCTCATATTGAATAACTACTTTTTAAAGTCTCAATGTGACCAAAATTGCCATTTTGACAGACTTTTTTTCGACCACATAAGCTTCTATTTCGACCAATTTCAGGCATTAAAATGACTCTAAACACCTTTATTTTAGTTCCAAAAGTGATAATTCACATGCAATAGTCATTTACAGTCAAAAAATTAAACTGCAAAAAATTATAATTTCTGACCATCTGGAGAAAGTTCGACAGGTCACGGGTCATCGTTTTCCATCGGAAAATAAATTTTTTGGACTGTAGAAAAATTGATTCAAAATGTCATTTTGATTGTGCCTCATGTTGAATAACTCCTTTTTAAAGCCTTAATGTGACCAAAATTTCAATTTTTACAAACTTTTTCTCCTACTCGGAAGCTTCTATTTCGACCAATTTCAGGCATTAAAATTACTCTAAACACACTTATTTTGGTTCCAAAAGCGATAATTGACATGCAAAAGTCATTTACAGTCAAAAAACTTAAACATTGAAAAAAATAACATTTCTGACCATCTGGAGAAAGTTCGACAGGTCACGGGTCATCGTTTTCCATCGGAAAATTGATTTTTTGGTCTGTAGAAAAATTGATTCAAAATGTCATTTGGATTGTGCCTCATGTTGAATAACTACTTTTTAAAGCCTCTAAGTGACCAAAATTGCCATTATTACAGACTTTTTCTCCTACTCAGAAGCATCTATTTTGACCAATTACAGGCATTAAAATGACTCTTAACACACTTATTTTAATACAAAAGTGATAATTCACATACAATAGTCATTTACAAGCAAAAAACTCAACATTAAAAAATTACTTTTTCTGACCATCTGGAGAAAGTTCGACAGGTGACGGGTCATAATTTTTCATTAGAAAATTGATTTTTTGGACTGTAGAAAAATGGATTCAAAATATCATTTGGATTGTGCCTCATGTTGAATAACTACTTTGTAAAGCCTTAATGTGACCAAAATTTCAATTTTTACAAACTTTTTCTCCTACTCAGAAGCTTCTATTTCGACCAATTTCAGGCATTAAAATTACTCTAAACACACTTAGTTTAGTTCCAAAGCGATAATTCACATGCATAAGTCATTTACAGTCAAAAAATTAAACATTAAAAAAATTACCATTTCTTACCATCTGGGGAAAGTTCGACAGGTCACAGGTCATCGTTTTTAATCAGAAAATTGATTTTTTGGACTGTAGAAATATGTATTCAAATGTCATTTGGATTGTGCCTCATGTTGAATAACTACTTTTTAAAGCCTCAATTGTGACCAAAATTGCAAATTTTACAGACTTTTTCTTGTACTCAGAAGCTTCTATTTCAACCAATTTCAGGCATTAAAATGACTCTAAACACACCTATTTAAGTTCCAAAAGTGAGAATTCACATGCAATAGTCATTTACAAGCATAAAATTAAACAGTAAAAAATTACTATTTCTGACCATCTGGAGAAAGTTGGACAGGTCACGGGTCACCGTTTTTCATCAGAAAATTGATTTTCTGCCTCATGTTGAATAACTACTTTTTAAAGCCTCAATGTGACCGAAATTGCCATTTTTACTGACTTTTTCTCCTACTCAGAAGCTTCTTTTTCGACCAATTTCAGGCATTAAAATGACTCTAAACACACTTATTTTAGTACCAAAAGTGATAATTCACATGCAATAGTCATTTACAGTCAAAAAATTAAACAGTGCAAAAAATGTACCATTTCTGAGCATCTGGAGAAAGCTCGACAGGTCACGGGTCATCATTTTTCATCAGAAAATAGATTTTTTGGCCTGTAGAAACATTGATTCAAAAAACCATTTGGATTGTGCCTCATGTTCAATAACTACTTTTGAAAGCCTCAATGTGACCAAAATTGCCATTTTTACAGACTTTTTCTCCTACTCAGTTGCTTCTATTTCGACAAATTGCAGGCAGTAAAATGTCTCTAAACACACCTATTTTAGTTCCAAAAGTGATAATTCACATGCAATAGACATTTACAGTTTAAAAATTAGACAGTAAAAAATTACCATTTCTGACCATCTGGAGAAAGTTCGACAGCTCACGGATCATCGTTTTTCATCAGAAAATTGATTTTTTGCACTGTAGAAAAATTGATTCAGAATGTCATTTGGATTGTGCCTCATGTTGAATAACTACTTTTTAAAGCCTCAAAGTGACCAAAATTGCCATTATTACAGACTTTTTCTCCTACTCAGAAGCATCTATTTTGACCAATTACAGGCATTAAAATGACTCTTAACACACTTATTTTAGTTCCAAAAGTGATAATTCACATACAATAGTCATTTACAAGCAAAAAACTCAACATTAAAAAATTACTTTTTCTGACCATCTTGAGAAAGTTCGACAGGTGAAGGGTCATAATTTTTCATTAGAAAATTGATTTTTTGGACTGTAGAAAAATGGATTCAAAATATCATTTGGATTGTGCCTCATGTTGAATAACTACTTTTTAAAGCCTTAATGTGACCAAAATTTCAATTTCTACAAACTTTTTCTCCTACTCAGAAGCTTCTATTTCGACCAATTTCAGGCATTAAAATTACTCTAAACACTCTTAGTTTAGTTCCAAAAGCGATAATTCACATGCAAAAGTCATT
This sequence comes from Triturus cristatus, assembly GCF_964204655.1. NCBI lineage: Eukaryota > Metazoa > Chordata > Amphibia > Caudata > Salamandridae > Triturus > Triturus cristatus. Next base: position 168,212,341 of record NC_140584.1, on the reverse strand, counting down.
TACAGTCAAAAAATTAAACATTAAAAAAATTACCATTTCTGACCATCTGGAGAAAGTTCGACAGGTCACGGGTCATCGTTTTTCATCAGAAAATTGATTTTTTGGACTGTAGAAATATGTATTCAAATGTCATTTGGATTGTGCCTCATGTTGAATAACTACTTTTTAAAGCCTCAATTGTGACCAAAATTGCAAATTTTACAGACTTTTTCTTGTACTCAGAAGCTTCTATTTCAACCAATTTCAGGCATTAAAATGACTCTAAACACACTTATTTAAGTTCCAAAAGTGAGAATTCACATGCAATAGTCATTTACAAGCATAAAATTAAACAGTAAAAAATTACCATTTCTGACCATCTGGAGAAAGTTGGACAGGTCACGGGTCACGGTTTTTCATCAGAAAATTGATTTTTTCGACTGTAGAAAAATTGATTCAAAATGTCATTTGGATTCTGCCTCATGTTGAATAACTACTTTTTAAAGCCTCAATGTGACCAAAATTGCCATTTTTACTGACTTTTTCTCCTACTCAGAAGCTTCTTTTTCGACCAATTTCAGGCATTAAAATGACTCTAAACACACTTATTTTAGTACCAAAAGTGATAATTCACATGCAATAGTCATTTACAGTCAAGAAATTAAACAGTACAAAAAATTTACCATTTCTGAGCATCTGGAGAAAGTTGGACAGGTCACGGGTCATGGTTTTCCATCAGAAAATTGATTTGTTTGGACTGTAGAAAAATTGATTTAAAATGTCATTTGGATTGTGCCTCGTGTGAATAACGACTTTTTAAAGCCTCAATGTGACCAAAATTGCCATTTTTACAGACTTTTTCTCAAACTCATAAGCTTCTATTTCGACCAATTTCAGGCATTAAAATGACTCTAAACACACTTGTTTTAGTTCCAAGATTTCTAATTCACATCCAATAGTCATTTACAGTCAATAAATTAAACATTACAAAATTATAATTTCTGACCATCTGAACAAAGCTCGACAGGTCACGGGTCATCATTTTTCATCAGAAAATAGATTTTTTGGCCTGTAGAAACATTGATTCAAAATACCATTTGGATTGTGCCTCATGTTCAATAACTACTTTTGAAAGCCTCAATGTGACCAAAATTGCCATTTTTACAGACTTTTTCTCCTACTCAGTTGCTTTTATTTCGACAAATTTCAGTCAGTAAAATCACTCTAAACACACCTATTTTAGTTCCAAAAGCGATAATTCACATGCAAAAGTCGTTTACAGTCAAAAAATTAAACATTAAAAAAACTAACATTTCTGACCATCTGGAGAAAGTTCGACAGGTCACAGGTCATCGTTTTCCATCGGAAAATTGATTTTTTGGTCTGTAGAAAAATTGATTCAAAATGTCATTTGGATTGTGCCTCATGTTGAATAACTACTTTTTAAAGCCTCAAAGTGACCAAAATTGCCATTATTACAGACTTTTTCTCCTACTCAGAAGCATCTATTTTGACCAATTACAGGCATTAAAATGACTCTTAACACACTTATTTTAGTTCCAAAAGTGATAATTCACATACAATAGTCATTTACAAGCAAAAAACTCAACATTAAAAAATTACTTTTTCTGACCATCTTGAGAAAGTTCGACAGGTGAAGGGTCATAATTTTTCATTAGAAAATTGATTTTTTGGACTGTAGAAAAATGGATTCAAAATATCATTTGGATTGTGCCTCATGTTGAATAACTACTTTTTAAAGCCTTAATGTGACCAAAATTTCAATTTCTACAAACTTTTTCTCCTACTCAGAAGCTTCTATTTTGACCAATTTCAGGCATTAAAATTACTCTAAACACTCTTAGTTTAGTTCCAAAAGCGATAATTCACATGCAAAAGTCATTTACAGTCAAAAAATTAAACATTAAAAAAATTACCATTTCGGACCATCTGGAGAAAGTTCGACAGGTCACGGGTCATCGTTTTTCATCAGAAAATTGATTTTTTGGACTGTAGAAATATGTATTCAAATGTCATTTGGATTGTGCCTCATGTTGAATAACTACTTTTTAAAGCCTCAATGTGACCAAAATTGCAAATTTTACAGACTTTTTCTTGTACTCAGAAGCTTCTATTTCAACCAATTTCAGGCATTAAAATGACTCTAAACACACTTATTTAAGTTCCAAAAGTGAGAATTCACATGCAATAGTCATTTACAAGCATAAAATGAAACAGTAAAAAATTACCATTTCTGACCATCTGGAGAAAGTTGGACAGGTCACGGGTCACGGTTTTTCATCAGAAAATTGATTTTTTCGACTGTAGAAAAATTGATTCAAAATGTCATTTGGATTCTGCCTCATGTTGAATAACTACTTTTTAAAGCCTCAATGTGACCAAAATTGCCATTTTTACTGACTTTTTCTCCTACTCAGAAGCTTCTTTTTCGACCAATTTCAGGCATTAAAATGACTCTAAACACACTTATTTTAGTACCAAAAGTGATAATTCACATGCAATAGTCATTTACAGTCAAGAAATTAAACAGTACAAAAAATTTACCATTTCTGAGCATCTGGAGAAAGTTGGACAGGTCACGGGTCATGGTTTTCCATCAGAAAATTGATTTGTTTGGACTGTAGAAAAATTGATTTAAAATGTCATTTGGATTGTGCCTCGTGTGAATAACGACTTTTTAAAGCCTCAATGTGACCAAAATTGCCATTTTTACAGACTTTTTCTCAAACTCATAAGCTTCTATTTCGACCAATTTCAGGCATTAAAATGACTCTAAACACACTTGTTTTAGTTCCAAGATTTCTAATTCACATCCAATAGTCATTTACAGTCAATAAATTAAACATTACAAAATTATAATTTCTGACCATCTGAACAAAGCTCGACAGGTCACGGGTCATCATTTTTCATCAGAAAATAGATTTTTTGGCCTGTAGAAACATTGATTCAAAATACCATTTGGATTGTGCCTCATGTTCAATAACTACTTTTGAAAGCCTCAATGTGACCAAAATTGCCATTTTTACAGACTTTTTCTCCTACTCAGTTGCTTCTATTTCGACAAATTTCAGGCAGTAAAATCACTCTAAACACACCTATTTTAGTTCCAAAAGGGATAATTCACATGCAAAAGTCGTTTACAGTCAAAAAATTAAACATTAAAAAAACTAACATTTCTGACCATCTGGAGAAAGTTCGACAGGTCACAGGTCATCGTTTTCCATCGGAAAATTGATTTTTTGGTCTGTAGAAAAATTGATTCAAAATGTCATTTGGATTGTGCCTCATGTTGAATAACTACTTTTTAAAGCCTCAAAGTGACCAAAATTGCCATTATTACAGACTTTTTCTCCTACTCAGAAGCATCTATTTTGACCAATTACAGGCATTAAAATGACTCTTAACACACTTATTTTAGTTCCAAAAGTAATAATTCACATACAATAGTCATTTACAAGCAAAAAACTCAACATTAAAAAATTACTTTTTCTGACCATCTGGAGAAAGTTCGACAGGTGACGGGTCATAATTTTTCATTAGAAAATTGATTTTTTGGACTGTAGAAAAATGGATTCAAAATATCATTTGGATTGTGCCTCATGTTGAATAACTACTTTGTAAAGCCTTAATGTGACCAAAATTTCAATTTTTACAAACTTTTTCTCCTACTCAGAAGCTTCTATTTCGACCAATTTCAGGCATTAAAATTACTCTAAACACACTTAGTTTAGTTCCAAAGCGATAATTCACATGCAAAAGTCATTTACAGTCAAAAAATTAAACATTAAAAAAATTACCATTTCTGACCATCTGGAGAAAGTTCGACAGGTCACGGGTCATCGTTTTTCATCAGAAAATTGATTTTTTGGACTGTAGAAATATGTATTCAAATGTCATTTGGATTGTGCCTCATGTTGAATAACTACTTTTTAAAGCCTCAATTGTGACCAAAATTGCAAATTTTACAGACTTTTTCTTGTACTCAGAAGCTTCTATTTCAACCAATTTCAGGCATTAAAATGACTCTAAACACACTTATTTAAGTTCCAAAAGTGAGAATTCACATGCAATAGTCATTTACAAGCATAAAATTAAACAGTAAAAAATTACCATTTCTGACCATCTGGAGAAAGTTGGACAGGTCACGGGTCACCGTTTTTCATCAGAAAATGGATTTTTTCGACTGTAGAAAAATTGATTCAAAATGTCATTTGGATTCTGCCTCATGTTGAATAACTACTTTTTAAAGCCTCAATGTGACCAAAATTGCCATTTTTACTGACTTTTTCTCCTACTCAGAAGCTTCTTTTTCGACCAATTTCAGGCATTAAAATGACTCTAAACACACTTATTTTAGAACCAAAAGTGGTAATTCACATGCAATAGTCATTTACAGTCAAAAAATTAAACAGTACAAAAAATTTACCATTTCTGAGCATCTGGAGAAAGCTCGACAGGTCACGGGTCATCATTTTTCATCAGAAAATAGATTTTTTTTCCTGTAGAAACATTGATTCAAAATAACATTTGGATTGTGCCTCATGTTCAATAACTACTTTTGAAAGCCTCAATGTGACCAAAATTGCCATTTTTACAGACTTTTTCTCCTACTCAGTTGCTTCTATTTCGACAAATTTCAGGCAGTAAAATGACTCTAAACACACCTATTTTAGTTCCAAAAGTGATAATTCACATGCAATAGTCATTTACAGTTTAAAAATTAGACAGTAAAAAATTACCATTTCTGACCATCTGGAGAAAGTTCGACAGCTCACGGATCATCGTTTTTCATCAGAAAATTGATTTTTTGCACTGTAGAAAAATTGATTCAGAATGTCATTTGGATTGTGCCTCATATTGAATACCTACTTTTTAAAGTCTCAATGTGACCAAAATTGCCATTTTGACAGACTTTTTTTCGACCACATAAGCTTCTACTTCGACCAATTTCAGTTATTAAAATGACTCTAAACACCTTTATTTTAGTTCCAAAAGTGATAATTCACATGCAATAGTCATTTACAGTCAAAAAATTAAACTGCAAAAAATTAAAATTTCTGACCATCTGGAGAAAGTTCGACAGGTCACGGGTCATCGTTTTCCATCAGAAAATTAATTTTTTGGACTGTAGAAAAATTGATTCAAAATGTCATTTCGATTGTGCCTCATGTTGAATAACTCCTTTTTAAAGCCTTAATGTGACCAAAATTTCAATTTTTACAAACTTTTTCTCCTACTCAGAAGCTTCTATTTCGACCAATTTCAGGCATTAAAATTACTCTAAACACACTTATTTTGGTTCCAAAAGCGATAATTCACATGCAAAAGTCATTTACAGTCAAAAAATTAAACATTAAAAAAATTACCATTTCTGACCATCTGGAGAAAGTTCGACAGGTCACGGGTCATCGTTTTTCATCAGAAAATTGATTTTTTGGACTGTAGAAATATGTATTCAAATGTCATTTGGATTGTGCCTCATGTTGAATAACTACTTTTTAAAGCCTCAATTGTGACCAAAATTGCAAATTTTACAGACTTTTTCTTGTACTCAGAAGCTTCTATTTCAACCAATTTCAGGCATTAAAATGACTCTAAACACACTTATTTAAGTTCCAAAAGTGAGAATTCACATGCAATAGTCATTTACAAGCATAAAATTAAACAGTAAAAAATTACCATTTCTGACCATCTGGAGAAAGTTGGACAGGTCACGGGTCACCGTTTTTCATCAGAAAATTGATTTTTTCGACTGTAGAAAAATTGATTCAAAATGTCATTTGGATTCTGCCTCATGTTGAATAACTACTTTTTAAAGCCTCAATGTGACCAAAATTGCCATTTTTACTGACTTTTTCTCCTACTCAGAAGCTTCTTTTTCGACCAATTTCAGGCATTAAAATGACTCTAAACACACTTATTTTAGAACCAAAAGTGATAATTCACATGCAATAGTCATTTACAGTCAAAAAATTAAACAGTACAAAAAATGTACCATTTCTGACCATCTGGAGAAAGCTCGACAGGTCACGGGTCATCGTTTTCCATCAGAAAATAGATTTTTTTTCCTGTAGAAACATTGATTCAAAATAACATTTGGATTGTGCCTCATGTTCAATAACTACTTTTGAAAGCCTCAATGTGACCAAAATTGCCATTTTTACAGACTTTTTCTCCTACTCAGTTGCTTCTATTTCGACAAATTTCAGGCAGTAAAATGACTCTAAACACACCTATTTTAGTTCCAAAAGTGATAATTCACATGCAATAGTCATTTACAGTTTAAAAATTAGACAGTAAAAAATTACCATTTCTGACCATCTGGAGAAAGTTCGACAGCTCACGGATCATCGTTTTTCATCAGAAAATTGATTTTTTGGACTGTAGAAAAATTGATTTAAAATGTCATTTGGATTGTGCCTCATGTTGAATAACTACTTTGTAAAGCCTTAATGTGACCAAAATTTCAATTTTTACAAACTTTTTCTCCTACTCAGAAGCTTCTATTTCGACCAATTTCAGGCATTAAAATTACTCTAAACACTCTTAGTTTAGTTCCAAAAGCGATAATTCACATGCAAAAGTCATTTACAGTCAAAAAATTAAACATTAAAAAAATTACCATTTCGGACCATCTGGAGAAAGTTCGACAGGTCACGGGTCATCGTTTTTCATCAGAAAATTGATTTTTTGGACTGTAGAAATATGTATTCAAATGTCATTTGGATTGTGCCTCATGTTGAATAACTACTTTTTAAAGCCTCAATGTGACCAAAATTGCAAATTTTACAGACTTTTTCTTGTACTCAGAAGCTTCTATTTCAACCAATTTCAGGCATTAAAATGACTCTAAACACACTTATTTAAGTTCCAAAAGTGAGAATTCACATGCAATAGTCATTTACAAGCATAAAATGAAACAGTAAAAAATTACCATTTCTGACCATCTGGAGAAAGTTGGACAGGTCACGGGTCACGGTTTTTCATCAGAAAATTGATTTTTTCGACTGTAGAAAAATTGATTCAAAATGTCATTTGGATTCTGCCTCATGTTGAATAACTACTTTTTAAAGCCTCAATGTGACCAAAATTGCCATTTTTACTGACTTTTTCTCCTACTCAGAAGCTTCTTTTTCGACCAATTTCAGGCATTAAAATGACTCTAAACACACTTATTTTAGTACCAAAAGTGATAATTCACATGCAATAGTCATTTACAGTCAAGAAATTAAACAGTACAAAAAATTTACCATTTCTGAGCATCTGGAGAAAGTTGGACAGGTCACGGGTCATGGTTTTCCATCAGAAAATTGATTTGTTTGGACTGTAGAAAAATTGATTTAAAATGTCATTTGGATTGTGCCTCGTGTGAATAACGACTTTTTAAAGCCTCAATGTGACCAAAATTGCCATTTTTACAGACTTTTTCTCAAACTCATAAGCTTCTATTTCGACCAATTTCAGGCATTAAAATGACTCTAAACACACTTGTTTTAGTTCCAAGATTTCTAATTCACATCCAATAGTCATTTACAGTCAATAAATTAAACATTACAAAATTATAATTTCTGACCATCTGAACAAAGCTCGACAGGTCACGGGTCATCATTTTTCATCAGAAAATAGATTTTTTGGCCTGTAGAAACATTGATTCAAAATACCATTTGGATTGTGCCTCATGTTCAATAACTACTTTTGAAAGCCTCAATGTGACCAAAATTGCCATTTTTACAGACTTTTTCTCCTACTCAGTTGCTTCTATTTCGACAAATTTCAGGCAGTAAAATCACTCTAAACACACCTATTTTAGTTCCAAAAGGGATAATTCACATGCAAAAGTCGTTTACAGTCAAAAAATTAAACATTAAAAAAACTAACATTTCTGACCATCTGGAGAAAGTTCGACAGGTCACAGGTCATCGTTTTCCATCGGAAAATTGATTTTTTGGTCTGTAGAAAAATTGATTCAAAATGTCATTTGGATTGTGCCTCATGTTGAATAACTACTTTTTAAAGCCTCAAAGTGACCAAAATTGCCATTATTACAGACTTTTTCTCCTACTCAGAAGCATCTATTTTGACCAATTACAGGCATTAAAATGACTCTTAACACACTTATTTTAGTTCCAAAAGTAATAATTCACATACAATAGTCATTTACAAGCAAAAAACTCAACATTAAAAAATTACTTTTTCTGACCATCTGGAGAAAGTTCGACAGGTGACGGGTCATAATTTTTCATTAGAAAATTGATTTTTTGGACTGTAGAAAAATGGATTCAAAATATCATTTGGATTGTGCCTCATGTTGAATAACTACTTTGTAAAGCCTTAATGTGACCAAAATTTCAATTTTTACAAACTTTTTCTCCTACTCAGAAGCTTCTATTTCGACCAATTTCAGGCATTAAAATTACTCTAAACACACTTAGTTTAGTTCCAAAGCGATAATTCACATGCAAAAGTCATTTACAGTCAAAAAATTAAACATTAAAAAAATTACCATTTCTGACCATCTGGAGAAAGTTCGACAGGTCACGGGTCATCGTTTTTCATCAGAAAATTGATTTTTTGGACTGTAGAAATATGTATTCAAATGTCATTTGGATTGTGCCTCATGTTGAATAACTACTTTTTAAAGCCTCAATTGTGACCAAAATTGCAAATTTTACAGACTTTTTCTTGTACTCAGAAGCTTCTATTTCAACCAATTTCAGGCATTAAAATGACTCTAAACACACTTATTTAAGTTCCAAAAGTGAGAATTCACATGCAATAGTCATTTACAAGCATAAAATTAAACAGTAAAAAATTACCATTTCTGACCATCTGGAGAAAGTTGGACAGGTCACGGGTCACCGTTTTTCATCAGAAAATGGATTTTTTCGACTGTAGAAAAATTGATTCAAAATGTCATTTGGATTCTGCCTCATGTTGAATAACTACTTTTTAAAGCCTCAATGTGACCAAAATTGCCATTTTTACTGACTTTTTCTCCTACTCAGAAGCTTCTTTTTCGACCAATTTCAGGCATTAAAATGACTCTAAACACACTTATTTTAGAACCAAAAGTGGTAATTCACATGCAATAGTCATTTACAGTCAAAAAATTAAACAGTACAAAAAATTTACCATTTCTGAGCATCTGGAGAAAGCTCGACAGGTCACGGGTCATCATTTTTCATCAGAAAATAGATTTTTTTTCCTGTAGAAACATTGATTCAAAATAACATTTGGATTGTGCCTCATGTTCAATAACTACTTTTGAAAGCCTCAATGTGACCAAAATTGCCATTTTTACAGACTTTTTCTCCTACTCAGTTGCTTCTATTTCGACAAATTTCAGGCAGTAAAATGACTCTAAACACACCTATTTTAGTTCCAAAAGTGATAATTCACATGCAATAGTCATTTACAGTTTAAAAATTAGACAGTAAAAAATTACCATTTCTGACCATCTGGAGAAAGTTCGACAGCTCACGGATCATCGTTTTTCATCAGAAAATTGATTTTTTGCACTGTAGAAAAATTGATTCAGAATGTCATTTGGATTGTGCCTCATATTGAATACCTACTTTTTAAAGTCTCAATGTGACCAAAATTGCCATTTTGACAGACTTTTTTTCGACCACATAAGCTTCTACTTCGACCAATTTCAGTTATTAAAATGACTCTAAACACCTTTATTTTAGTTCCAAAAGTGATAATTCACATGCAATAGTCATTTACAGTCAAAAAATTAAACTGCAAAAAATTAAAATTTCTGACCATCTGGAGAAAGTTCGACAGGTCACGGGTCATCGTTTTCCATCAGAAAATTAATTTTTTGGACTGTAGAAAAATTGATTCAAAATGTCATTTCGATTGTGCCTCATGTTGAATAACTCCTTTTTAAAGCCTTAATGTGACCAAAATTTCAATTTTTACAAACTTTTTCTCCTACTCAGAAGCTTCTATTTCGACCAATTTCAGGCATTAAAATTACTCTAAACACACTTATTTTGGTTCCAAAAGCGATAATTCACATGCAAAAGTCATTTACAGTCAAAAAATTAAACATTAAAAAAATTACCATTTCTGACCATCTGGAGAAAGTTCGACAGGTCACGGGTCATCGTTTTTCATCAGAAAATTGATTTTTTGGACTGTAGAAATATGTATTCAAATGTCATTTGGATTGTGCCTCATGTTGAATAACTACTTTTTAAAGCCTCAATTGTGACCAAAATTGCAAATTTTACAGACTTTTTCTTGTACTCAGAAGCTTCTATTTCAACCAATTTCAGGCATTAAAATGACTCTAAACACACTTATTTAAGTTCCAAAAGTGAGAATTCACATGCAATAGTCATTTACAAGCATAAAATTAAACAGTAAAAAATTACCATTTCTGAACATCTGGAGAAAGTTGGACAGGTCACGGGTCACCGTTTTTCATCAGAAAATTGATTTTTTCGACTGTAGAAAAATTGATTCAAAATGTCATTTGGATTCTGCCTCATGTTGAATAACTACTTTTTAAAGCCTCAATGTGACCAAAATTGCCATTTTTACTGACTTTTTCTCCTACTCAGAAGCTTCTTTTTCGACCAATTTCAGGCATTAAAATGACTCTAAACACACTTATTTTAGAACCAAAAGTGATAATTCACATGCAATAGTCATTTACAGTCAAAAAATTAAACAGTACAAAAAATTTACCATTTCTGACCATCTGGAGAAAGCTCGACAGGTCACGGGTCATCGTTTTCCATCAGAAAATAGATTTTTTTTCCTGTAGAAACATTGATTCAAAATAACATTTGGATTGTGCCTCATGTTCAATAACTACTTTTGAAAGCCTCAATGTGACCAAAATTGCCATTTTTACAGACTTTTTCTCCTACTCAGTTGCTTCTATTTCGACAAATTTCAGGCAGTAAAATGACTCTAAACACACCTATTTTAGTTCCAAAAGTGATAATTCACATGCAATAGTCATTTACAGTTTAAAAATTAGACAGTAAAAAATTACCATTTCTGACCATCTGGAGAAAGTTCGACAGCTCACGGATCATCGTTTTTCATCAGAAAATTGATTTTTTGGACTGTAGAAAAATTGATTTAAAATGTCATTTGGATTGTGCCTCATGTTGAATAACTACTTTGTAAAGCCTTAATGTGACCAAAATTTCAATTTTTACAAACTTTTTCTCCTACTCAGAAGCTTCTATTTCGACCAATTTCAGGCATTAAAATTACTCTAAACACACTTAGTTTAGTTCCAAAGCGATAATTCACATGCAAAAGTCATTTACAGTCAAAAAATTAAACATTAAAAAAATTACCATTTCTGACCATCTGGAGAAAGTTCGACAGGTCACGGGTCATCGTTTTTCATCAGAAAATTGATTTTTTGGACTGTAGAAATATGTATTCAAATGTCATTTGGATTGTGCCTCATGTTGAATAACTACTTTTTAAAGCCTCAATTGTGACCAAAATTGCAAATTTTACAGACTTTTTCTTGTACTCAGAAGCTTCTATTTCAACCAATTTCAGGCATTAAAATGACTCTAAACACACTTATTTAAGTTCCAAAAGTGAGAATTCACATGCAATAGTCATTTACAAGCATAAAATTAAACAGTAAAAAATTACCATTTCTGACCATCTGGAGAAAGTTGGACAGGTCACGGGTCACCGTTTTTCATCAGAAAATTGATTTTTTCGACTGTAGAAAAATTGATTCAAAATGTCATTTGGATTCTGCCTCATGTTGAATAACTACTTTTTAAAGCCTCAATGTGACCAAAATTGCCATTTATACTGACTTTTTCTCCTACTCAGAAGCTTCTTTTTCGACCAATTTCAGGCATTAAAATGACTCTAAACACACTTATTTTAGAACCAAAAGTGATAATTCACATGCAATAGTCATTTACAGTCAAAAAATTAAACAGTACAAAAAATTACCATTTCTGAGCATCTGGAGAAAGCTCGACAGGTCACGGGTCATCATTTTTCATCAGAAAATAGATTTTTTTTCCTGTAGAAACATTGATTCAAAATAACATTTGGATTGTGCCTCATGTTCAATAACTACTTTTGAAAGCCTCAATGTGACCAAAATTGCCATTTTTACAGACTTTTTCTCCTACTCAGTTGCTTCTATTTCGACAAATTTCAGGCAGTAAAATGACTCTAAACACACCTATTTTAGTTCCAAAAGTGATAATTCACATGCAATAGTCATTTACAGTTTAAAAATTAGACAGTAAAAAATTACCATTTCTGACCATCTGGGGAAAGTTCAACAGCTCACGGATCATCGTTTTTCATCAGAAAATTGATTTTTTGCACTGTAGAAAAATTGATTCAAAATGTCATTTCGATTGTGCCTCATGTTGAATAACTCCTTTTTAAAGCCTTAATGTGACCAAAATTTCAATTTTTACAAACTTTTTCTCCTACTCAGAAGCTTCTATTTCGACCAATTTCAGGCATTAAAATTACTCTAAACACACTTATTTTGGTTCCAAAAGCGATAATTCACATGCAAAAGTCATTTACAGTCAAAAAATTAAACATTAAAAAAATTACCATTTCTGACCATCTGGAGAAAGTTCGACAGGTCACGGGTCATCGTTTTTCATCAGAAAATTGATTTTTTGGACTGTAGAAATATGTATTCAAATGTCATTTGGATTGTGCCTCATGTTGAATAACTACTTTTTAAAGCCTCAATTGTGACCAAAATTGCACATTTTACAGACTTTTTCTTGTACTCAAAAGCTTCTATTTCAACCAATTTCAGGCATTAAAATGACTCTAAACACACTTATTTAAGTTCCAAAAGTGAGAATTCACATGCAATAGTCATTTACAAGCATAAAATTAAACAGTAAAAAATTACCATTTCTGACCATCTGGAGAAAGTTGGACAGGTCACGGGTCACCGTTTTTCATCGGAAAATTGATTTTTTCGACTGTAGAAAAATTGATTCAAAATGTCATTTGGATTCTGCCTCATGTTGAATAACTACTTTTTAAAGCCTCAATGTGACCAAAATTGCCATTCTTACTGACTTTTTCTCCTACTCAGAAGCTTCTTTTTCGACCAATTTCAGGCATTAAAATGACTCTAAACACACTTATTTTAGTACCAAAAGTGATAATTCACATGCAATAGTCATTTACAGTCAAAAAATTAAACAGTACAAAACATTTACCATTTCTGAGCATCTGGAGAAAGTTGGACAGGTCACGGGTCATCGTTTTCCATCAGAAAATTGATTTTTTGGACTGTAGAAAAATTGATTTAAAATGTCATTTGGATTGTGCCTCGTGTGAATAACGACTTTTTAAAGCATTAATGTGACCAAAATTGCCATTTTTACAGACTTTTTCTCAAACTCATAAGCTTCTATTTCAACCAATTTCAGGCTTTAAAATGACTCTAAACACACTTGTTTTAGTTCCAAGATTTCTAATTCACATCCAATAGTCATTTACAGTCAATAAATTAAACATTACAAAATTATAATTTCTGACCATCTGAAGAAAGCTCGACAGGTCACGGGTCATCATTTTTCATCAGAAAATAGATTTTTTGGCCTGTAGAAACATTGATTCAAAATAACATTTGGATTGTGCCTCATGTTCAATAACTACTTTTGAAATCCTCAATGTGACCGAAATTGCCATTTTTACAGACTTTTTCTCCTACTCAGTTGCTTCTATTTCGACAAATTTCAGGCAGTAAAATTACTCTAAACACACCTATTTTAGTTCCAAAAGTGATAATTCACATGCAATAGTCATTTACAGTTTAAAAATTAGACAGTAAAAAATTACCATTTCTGACCATCTGGAGAAAGTTCGACAGCTCACGGATCATCGTTTTTCATCAGAAAATTGATTTTTTGGACTGTAGAAAAATGTATTCAAATGTCATTTGGATTGTGCCTCATGTTGAATAACTACTTTTTAAAGCCTCAATGTGACCAAAATTGCAAATTTTACAGACTTTTTCTTGTACTCCAAGCTTCTATTTCAACCAATTTCAGGAATTAAAATGACTCTAAACACCTTTATTTTAGTTCCAAAAGTGATAATTCACATGCAATAGTCATTTACAGTCAAAAAATTAAACTGCAAAAAATTATAATTTCTGACCATCTGGAGAAAGTTCGACAGGTCACGGGTCATCGTTTTTCATCAGAAAATTAATTTTTTGGACAGTAGAAAAATTGATTCAAAATGTCATTTGGATTGTGCCTCATGTTGAATAACTACTTTTTAAAGCCTCAATGTGACCAAAATTGCAATTAAAACAGACTTTTTCTCCTACTCAGAAGCTTCTATTTTGACCAATTACAGGCATTAAAATGACTGTTAACACACTTATTTTAGTTCCAAAAGTGATAATTCACATGCAAAAGTCATTTACAGTCAAAAAATTAAACATTAAAAAATTACCATTTCTGACCCTCTGGAGAAAGTTCGACAGGTCACGGGTCATCGATTTTCATCAGAAAATTGATTTTTTGGACTGTAGAAAAATGTATTCAAATGTCATTTGGATTGTGCCTCATGTTGAATAACTCCTTTTTAAAGCCTTAATGTGACCAAAATTTCAATTTTTACAAACTTTTTCTCCTACTCAGAAGCTTCTATTTCGACCAATTTCAGGCATTAAAATTACTCTAAACACACTTATTTTGGTTCCAAAAGCGATAATTGACATGCAAAAGTCGTTTACAGTCAAAAAACTTAAACATTAAAAAAAATAACATTTCTGACCATCTGGAGAAAGTTCGACAGGTCACAGGTCATCGTTTTTCATCAGAAAATTGATTTTTTGGACTGTAGAAAAATGTATTCAAATATCATTTGGATTGTGCCTCATGTTGAATAACTACTTTTTAAAGCCTCAAAGTGACCAAAATTGCCATTATTACAGACTTTTTCTCCTACTCAGAAGCATCTATTTCAACCAATTTCAGGCATTAAAATGACTCTAAACACACTTGTTTTAGTTCCAAGATTTCTAATTCACATCCAATAGTCATTTACAGTCAATAAATTAAACATTACAAAATTATAATTTCTGACCATCTGAAGAAAGCTCGACAGGTCACGGGTCATCATTTTATATCAGAAAATAGATTTTTTGGCCTGTAGAAACATTGATTCAAAATAACATTTGGATTGTGCCTCATGTTCAATAACTACTTTTGAAAGCCTCAATGTGACCAAAATTGCCATTTTTACAGACTTTTTCTCCTACTCAGTTGCTTCTATTTCGACTAATTTCAGGCAGTAAAATGACTCTAAACACACCTATTTTAGTTCCAAAAGTGATAATTCACATGCAATAGTCATTTACAGTTTAAAAATTAGACAGTAAAAAATTACCATTTCTGACCATCTGGAGAAAGTTCGACAGCTCACGGATCATCGTTTTTCATCAGAAAATTGATTTTTTGCAATGTAGAAAAATTGATTCAGAATGTCATTTGGATTGTGCCTCATATTGAATACCTACTTTTTAAAGTCTCAATGTGACCAAAATTGCCATTTTGACAGACTTTTTTTCGGCCACATAAGCTTCTATTTCGACCAATTTCAGGCATTAAAATGACTCTAAACACCTTTATTTTAGTTCCAAAAGTGATAATTCACATGCAATAGTCATTTACAGTCAAAAAATTAAACTGCAAAAAATTATAATTTCTGACCATCTGGAGAAAGTTCGACAGGTCACGGGTCATCGTTTTCCATCAGAAAATTAATTTTTTGGACTGTAGAAAAATTGATTCAAAATGTCATTTCAATTGTGCCTCATGTTGAATAACTCCTTTTTAAAGCCTTAATGTGACCAAAATTTCAATTTTTACAAACTTTTTCTCCTACTCAGAAGCTTCTATTTCGACCAATTTCAGGCATTAAAATTACTCTAAACACACTTATTTTGGTTCCAAAAGCGATAATTCACATGCAAAAGTCGTTTACAGTCAAAAAATTAAACATTAAAAAAACTAACATTTCTGACCATCTGGAGAAAGTTCGACAGGTCACGGGTCATCGTTTTTCATCAGAAAATTGATTTTTTGGACTGTAGAAAAATGTATTCAAATGTCATTTGGATTGTGCCTCATGTTGAATAACTACTTTTTAAAGCCTCAATGTGACCAAAATTGCAAATTTTACAGACTTTTTCTTGTACTCCAAGCTTCTATTTCAACCAATTTCAGGAATTAAAATGACTCTAAACACACCTATTTTAG
This sequence comes from Triturus cristatus, assembly GCF_964204655.1. Taxonomy (NCBI): domain Eukaryota; kingdom Metazoa; phylum Chordata; class Amphibia; order Caudata; family Salamandridae; genus Triturus; species Triturus cristatus. The sequence continues at coordinate 168,196,070 of NC_140584.1, read as the reverse complement.
TTCCAAAAGTGAGAATTCACATGCAATAGTCATTTACAGTCAATAAATTAAACATAAAAAAATTACCATTTCTGACCATCTGGAGAAAGTTCGACAGGTCACGGGTCATCGTTTTTCATCAGAAAATTGATTTTTTGGACAGTAGAAAAATTGATTCAAAATGTCATTTGGATTGTGCCTCATGTTGAATAACTACTTTTTAAAGCCTCAATGTGACCAAAATTGCAATTAAAACAGACTTTTTCTCCTACTCAGAAGCTTCTATTTTGACCAATTTCAGGCATTAAAATGACTCTAAACACACTTATTTTAGAACCAAAAGTGATAATTCACATGCAATAGTCATTTACAGTCAAAAAATTAAACAGTACAAAAAATTACCATTTCTGAGCATCTGGAGAAAGCTCGACAGGTCACGGGTCATCATTTTTCATCAGAAAATAGATTTTTTTTCCTGTAGAAACATTGATTCAAAATAACATTTGGATTGTGCCTCATGTTCAATAACTACTTTTGAAAGCCTCAATGTGACCAAAATTGCCATTTTTACAGACTTTTTCTCCTACTCAGTTGCTTCTATTTCGACAAATTTCAGGCAGTAAAATGACTCTAAACACACCTATTTTAGTTCCAAAAGTGATAATTCACATGCAATAGTCATTTACAGTTTAAAAATTAGACAGTAAAAAATTACCATTTCTGACCATCTGGGGAAAGTTCAACAGCTCACGGATCATCGTTTTTCATCAGAAAATTGATTTTTTGCACTGTAGAAAAATTGATTCAAAATGTCATTTCGATTGTGCCTCATGTTGAATAACTCCTTTTTAAAGCCTTAATGTGACCAAAATTTCAATTTTTACAAACTTTTTCTCCTACTCAGAAGCTTCTATTTCGACCAATTTCAGGCATTAAAATTACTCTAAACACACTTATTTTGGTTCCAAAAGCGATAATTCACATGCAAAAGTCATTTACAGTCAAAAAATTAAACATTAAAAAAATTACCATTTCTGACCATCTGGAGAAAGTTCGACAGGTCACGGGTCATCGTTTTTCATCAGAAAATTGATTTTTTGGACTGTAGAAATATGTATTCAAATGTCATTTGGATTGTGCCTCATGTTGAATAACTACTTTTTAAAGCCTCAATTGTGACCAAAATTGCACATTTTACAGACTTTTTCTTGTACTCAAAAGCTTCTATTTCAACCAATTTCAGGCATTAAAATGACTCTAAACACACTTATTTAAGTTCCAAAAGTGAGAATTCACATGCAATAGTCATTTACAAGCATAAAATTAAACAGTAAAAAATTACCATTTCTGACCATCTGGAGAAAGTTGGACAGGTCACGGGTCACCGTTTTTCATCGGAAAATTGATTTTTTCGACTGTAGAAAAATTGATTCAAAATGTCATTTGGATTCTGCCTCATGTTGAATAACTACTTTTTAAAGCCTCAATGTGACCAAAATTGCCATTCTTACTGACTTTTTCTCCTACTCAGAAGCTTCTTTTTCGACCAATTTCAGGCATTAAAATGACTCTAAACACACTTATTTTAGTACCAAAAGTGATAATTCACATGCAATAGTCATTTACAGTCAAAAAATTAAACAGTACAAAACATTTACCATTTCTGAGCATCTGGAGAAAGTTGGACAGGTCACGGGTCATCGTTTTCCATCAGAAAATTGATTTTTTGGACTGTAGAAAAATTGATTTAAAATGTCATTTGGATTGTGCCTCGTGTGAATAACGACTTTTTAAAGCATTAATGTGACCAAAATTGCCATTTTTACAGACTTTTTCTCAAACTCATAAGCTTCTATTTCAACCAATTTCAGGCTTTAAAATGACTCTAAACACACTTGTTTTAGTTCCAAGATTTCTAATTCACATCCAATAGTCATTTACAGTCAATAAATTAAACATTACAAAATTATAATTTCTGACCATCTGAAGAAAGCTCGACAGGTCACGGGTCATCATTTTTCATCAGAAAATAGATTTTTTGGCCTGTAGAAACATTGATTCAAAATAACATTTGGATTGTGCCTCATGTTCAATAACTACTTTTGAAATCCTCAATGTGACCGAAATTGCCATTTTTACAGACTTTTTCTCCTACTCAGTTGCTTCTATTTCGACAAATTTCAGGCAGTAAAATTACTCTAAACACACCTATTTTAGTTCCAAAAGTGATAATTCACATGCAATAGTCATTTACAGTTTAAAAATTAGACAGTAAAAAATTACCATTTCTGACCATCTGGAGAAAGTTCGACAGCTCACGGATCATCGTTTTTCATCAGAAAATTGATTTTTTGGACTGTAGAAAAATGTATTCAAATGTCATTTGGATTGTGCCTCATGTTGAATAACTACTTTTTAAAGCCTCAATGTGACCAAAATTGCAAATTTTACAGACTTTTTCTTGTACTCCAAGCTTCTATTTCAACCAATTTCAGGAATTAAAATGACTCTAAACACCTTTATTTTAGTTCCAAAAGTGATAATTCACATGCAATAGTCATTTACAGTCAAAAAATTAAACTGCAAAAAATTATAATTTCTGACCATCTGGAGAAAGTTCGACAGGTCACGGGTCATCGTTTTTCATCAGAAAATTAATTTTTTGGACAGTAGAAAAATTGATTCAAAATGTCATTTGGATTGTGCCTCATGTTGAATAACTACTTTTTAAAGCCTCAATGTGACCAAAATTGCAATTAAAACAGACTTTTTCTCCTACTCAGAAGCTTCTATTTTGACCAATTACAGGCATTAAAATGACTGTTAACACACTTATTTTAGTTCCAAAAGTGATAATTCACATGCAAAAGTCATTTACAGTCAAAAAATTAAACATTAAAAAATTACCATTTCTGACCCTCTGGAGAAAGTTCGACAGGTCACGGGTCATCGATTTTCATCAGAAAATTGATTTTTTGGACTGTAGAAAAATGTATTCAAATGTCATTTGGATTGTGCCTCATGTTGAATAACTCCTTTTTAAAGCCTTAATGTGACCAAAATTTCAATTTTTACAAACTTTTTCTCCTACTCAGAAGCTTCTATTTCGACCAATTTCAGGCATTAAAATTACTCTAAACACACTTATTTTGGTTCCAAAAGCGATAATTGACATGCAAAAGTCGTTTACAGTCAAAAAACTTAAACATTAAAAAAAATAACATTTCTGACCATCTGGAGAAAGTTCGACAGGTCACAGGTCATCGTTTTTCATCAGAAAATTGATTTTTTGGACTGTAGAAAAATGTATTCAAATATCATTTGGATTGTGCCTCATGTTGAATAACTACTTTTTAAAGCCTCAAAGTGACCAAAATTGCCATTATTACAGACTTTTTCTCCTACTCAGAAGCATCTATTTCAACCAATTTCAGGCATTAAAATGACTCTAAACACACTTGTTTTAGTTCCAAGATTTCTAATTCACATCCAATAGTCATTTACAGTCAATAAATTAAACATTACAAAATTATAATTTCTGACCATCTGAAGAAAGCTCGACAGGTCACGGGTCATCATTTTATATCAGAAAATAGATTTTTTGGCCTGTAGAAACATTGATTCAAAATAACATTTGGATTGTGCCTCATGTTCAATAACTACTTTTGAAAGCCTCAATGTGACCAAAATTGCCATTTTTACAGACTTTTTCTCCTACTCAGTTGCTTCTATTTCGACTAATTTCAGGCAGTAAAATGACTCTAAACACACCTATTTTAGTTCCAAAAGTGATAATTCACATGCAATAGTCATTTACAGTTTAAAAATTAGACAGTAAAAAATTACCATTTCTGACCATCTGGAGAAAGTTCGACAGCTCACGGATCATCGTTTTTCATCAGAAAATTGATTTTTTGCAATGTAGAAAAATTGATTCAGAATGTCATTTGGATTGTGCCTCATATTGAATACCTACTTTTTAAAGTCTCAATGTGACCAAAATTGCCATTTTGACAGACTTTTTTTCGGCCACATAAGCTTCTATTTCGACCAATTTCAGGCATTAAAATGACTCTAAACACCTTTATTTTAGTTCCAAAAGTGATAATTCACATGCAATAGTCATTTACAGTCAAAAAATTAAACTGCAAAAAATTATAATTTCTGACCATCTGGAGAAAGTTCGACAGGTCACGGGTCATCGTTTTCCATCAGAAAATTAATTTTTTGGACTGTAGAAAAATTGATTCAAAATGTCATTTCAATTGTGCCTCATGTTGAATAACTCCTTTTTAAAGCCTTAATGTGACCAAAATTTCAATTTTTACAAACTTTTTCTCCTACTCAGAAGCTTCTATTTCGACCAATTTCAGGCATTAAAATTACTCTAAACACACTTATTTTGGTTCCAAAAGCGATAATTCACATGCAAAAGTCGTTTACAGTCAAAAAATTAAACATTAAAAAAACTAACATTTCTGACCATCTGGAGAAAGTTCGACAGGTCACGGGTCATCGTTTTTCATCAGAAAATTGATTTTTTGGACTGTAGAAAAATGTATTCAAATGTCATTTGGATTGTGCCTCATGTTGAATAACTACTTTTTAAAGCCTCAATGTGACCAAAATTGCAAATTTTACAGACTTTTTCTTGTACTCCAAGCTTCTATTTCAACCAATTTCAGGAATTAAAATGACTCTAAACACACCTATTTTAGTTCCAAAAGTGAGAATTCACATGCAATAGTCATTTACAGTCAATAAATTAAACATAAAAAAATTACCATTTCTGACCATCTGGAGAAAGTTCGACAGGTCACGGGTCATCGTTTTTCATCAGAAAATTGATTTTTTGGACAGTAGAAAAATTGATTCAAAATGTCATTTGGATTGTGCCTCATGTTGAATAACTACTTTTTAAAGCCTCAATGTGACCAAAATTGCAATTAAAACAGACTTTTTCTCCTACTCAGAAGCTTCTATTTTGACCAATTACAGGCATTAAAATGACTCTTAACACACTTATTTTAGTTCCAAAAGTGATAATTCACATGCAAAAGTCATTTACAGTCAAAAAATTAAACATTAAAAAATTACCATTTCTGACCATCTGGAGAAAGTTCGACAGGTCACGGGTCATCGATTTTCATCAGAAAATTGATTTTTTGGACTGTAGAAAAATGTATTCAAATGTCATTTGGATTGTGCCTCATGTTGAATAACTCCTTTTTAAAGCCTTAATGTGACCAAAATTTCAATTTTTACAAACTTTTTCTCCTACTCAGAAGCTTCTATTTCGACCAATTTCAGGCATTAAAATTACTCTAAACACACTTATTTTGGTTCCAAAAGCGATAATTGACATGCAAAAGTCGTTTACAGTCAAAAAACTTAAACATTAAAAAAAATAACATTTCTGACCATCTGGAGAAAGTTCGACAGGTCACAGGTCATCGTTTTCCATCGGAAAATTGATTTTTTGGTCTGTAGAAAAATTGATTCAAAATGTCATTTGGATTATGCCTCATGTTGAATAACTACTTTTTAAAGCCTCAAAGTGACCAAAATTGCCATTATTACAGACTTTTTCTCCTACTCAGAAGCATCTATTTCAACCAATTTCAGGCATTAAAATGACTCTAAACACACTTGTTTTAGTTCCAAGATTTCTAATTCACATCCAATAGTCATTTACAGTCAATAAATTAAACATTACAAAATTATAATTTCTGACCATCTGAAGAAAGCTCGACAGGTCACGGGTCATCATTTTTCATCAGAAAATAGATTTTTTGGCCTGTAGAAACATTGATTCAAAATAACATTTGGATTGTGCCTCATGTTCAATAACTACTTTTGAAAGCCTCAATGTGACCAAAATTGCCATTTTTACAGACTTTTTCTCCTACTCAGTTGCTTCTATTTCGACAAATTTCAGGCAGTAAAATGACTCTAAACACACCTATTTTAGTTCCAAAAGTGATAATTCACATGCAATAGTCATTTACAGTTTAAAAATTAGACAGTAAAAAATTACCATTTCTGACCATCTGGAGAAAGTTCGACAGCTCACGGATCATCGTTTTTCATCAGAAAATTGATTTTTTGCAATGTAGAAAAATTGATTCAGAATGTCATTTGGATTGTGCCTCATATTGAATACCTACTTTTTAAAGTCTCAATGTGACCAAAATTGCTATTTTGACAGACTTTTTTTTGACCACATAAGCTTCTATTTTGACCAATTTCAGGCATTAAAATGACTCTAAACACCTTTATTTTAGTTCCAAAAGTGATAATTCACATGCAATAGTCATTTACAGTCAAAAAATTAAACTGCAAAAAATTATAATTTCTGACCATCTGGAGAAAGTTCGACAGGTCACGGGTCATCGTTTTCCATCAGAAAATTAATTTTTTGGACTGTAGAAAAATTGATTCAAAATGTCATTTCGATTGTGCCTCATGTTGAATAACTCCTTTTTAAAGCCTTAATGTGACAAAAATTTCAATTTTTACAAACTTTTTCTCCTACTCAGAAGCTTCTATTTCGACCAATTTCAGGCATTAAAATTACTCTAAACACACTTATTTTTGTTCCAAAAGCGATAATTCACATGCAAAAGTCGTTTACAGTAAAAAAATTAAACATTAAAAAAACTAACATTTCTGACCATCTGGAGAAAGTTCGACAGGTCACGGGTCATCGTTTTTCATCAGAAAATTGATTTTTTGGACTGTAGAAAAATGTATTCAAATGTCATTTGGATTGTGCCTCATGTTGAATAACTACTTTTTAAAGCCTCAATGTGACCAAAATTGCAAATTTTACAGACTTTTTCTTGTACTCGAAGCTTCTATTTCAACCAATTTCAGGAATTAAAATGACTCTAAACACACCTATTTTAGTTCCAAAAGTGAGAATTCACATGCAATAGTCATTTACAGTCAATAAATTAAACATAAAAAAATTACCATTTCTGACCATCTGGAGAAAGTTCGACAGGTCACGGGTCATCATTTTTCATCAGAAAATTGATTTTTTGGACAGTAGAAAAATTGATTCAAAATGTCATTTGGATTGTGCCTCATGTTGAATAACTACTTTTTAAAGCCTCAATGTGACCAAAATTGCAATTAAAACAGACTTTTTCTCCTACTCAGAAGCTTCTATTTTGACCAATTACAGGCATTAAAATGACTCTTAACACACTTATTTTAGTTCCAAAAGTGATAATTCACATGCAAAAGTCATTTACAGTCAAAAAATTAAACATTAAAAAATTACCATTTCTGACCATCTGGAGAAAGTTCGACAGGTCACGGGTCATCGATTTTCATCAGAAAATTGATTTTTTGGACTGTAGAAAAATGTATTCAAATGTCATTTGGATTGTGCCTCATGTTGAATAACTCCTTTTTAAAGCCTTAATGTGACCAAAATTTCAATTTTTACAAACTTTTTCTCCTACTCAGAAGCTTCTATTTCGACCAATTTCAGGCATTAAAATTACTCTAAACACACTTATTTTGGTTCCAAAAGCGATAATTGACATGCAAAAGTTGTTTACAGTCAAAAAACTTAAACATTAAAAAAAATAACATTTCTGACCATCTGGAGAAAGTTCGACAGGTCACAGGTCATCGTTTTCCATCGGAAAATTGATTTTTTGGCCTGTAGAAAAATTGATTCAAAATGTAATTTGGATTGTGCCTCATGTTGAATAACTACTTTTTAAAGCCTCAAAGTGACCAAAATTGCCATTATTACAGACTTTTTCTCCTACTCAGAAGCATCTATTTTGACCAATTACAGGCATTAAAATGACTCTGAACACACTTATTTTAGTTCCAAAAGTGATAATTCACATACAATAGTCATTTACAAGCAAAAAACTCAACATTAAAAAATTACTTTTTCTGACCATCTGGAGAAAGTTCGACAGGTGACGGGTCATAATTTTTCATTTAAAAATTGATTTTTTGGACTGTAGAAAAATGGATTCAAAATATCATTTGGATTGTGCCTCATGTTGAATAACTACTTTGTAAAGCCTTAATGTGACCAAAATTTCAATTTTTACAAACTTTTTCTCCTACTCAGAAGCTTCTATTTCGACCAATTTCAGGCATTAAAATTACTCTAAACACACTTAGTTTAGTTCCAAAGCGATAATTCACATGCATAAGTCATTTACAGTCAAAAAATTAAACATTAAAAAAATTACCATTTCTGACCATCTGGAGAAAGTTCGACAGGTCACAGGTCATCGTTTTTCATCAGAAAATTGATTTTTTGGACTGTAGAAATATGTATTCAAATGTCATTTGGATTGTGCCTCATGTTGAATAACTACTTTTTAAAGCCTCAATTGTGACCAAAATTGCAAATTTTACAGACTTTTTCTTGTACTCAGAAGCTTCTATTTCAACCAATTTCAGGCATTAAAATGACTCTAAACACACTTATTTAAGTTCCAAAAGTGAGAATTCACATGCAATAGTCATTTACAAGCATAAAATTAAACATTAAAAAATTACCATTTCTGACCATCTGGAGAAAGTTGGACAGGTCACGGGTCACCGTTTTTCATCAGAAAATTGATTTTTTCGACTGTAGAAAAATTGATTCAAAATGTCATTTGGATTCTGCCTCATGTTGAATAACTACTTTTTAAAGCCTCAATGTGACCAAAATTGCAAATTTTACAGACTTTTTCTTGCACTCGAAGCTTCTATTTCAACCAATTTCAGGAATTAAAATGACTCTAAACACACCTATTTTAGTTCCAAAAGTGAGAATTCACATGCAATAGTCATTTACAGTCAATAAATTAAACATAAAAAAATTACCATTTCTGACCATCTGGAGAAAGTTCGACAGGTCACGGGTCATCATTTTTCATCAGAAAATTGATTTTTTGGACAGTAGAAAAATTGATTCAAAATGTCATTTGGATTGTGCCTCATGTTGAATAACTACTTTTTAAAGCCTCAATGTGACCAAAATTGCAATTAAAACAGACTTTTTCTCCTACTCAGAAGCTTCTATTTTGACCAATTACAGGCATTAAAATGACTCTTAACACACTTATTTTAGTTCCAAAAGTGATAATTCACATGCAAAAGTCATTTACAGTCAAAAAATTAAACATTAAAAAATTACCATTTCTGACCATCTGGAGAAAGTTCGACAGGTCACGGGTCATCGATTTTCATCAGAAAATTGATTTTTTGGACTGTAGAAAAATGTATTCAAATGTCATTTGGATTGTGCCTCATGTTGAATAACTCCTTTTTAAAGCCTTAATGTGACCAAAATTTCAATTTTTACAAACTTTTTCTCCTACTCAGAAGCTTCTATTTCGACCAATTTCAGGCATTAAAATTACTCTAAACACACTTATTTTGGTTCCAAAAGCGATAATTGACATGCAAAAGTTGTTTACAGTCAAAAAACTTAAACATTAAAAAAAATAACATTTCTGACCATCTGGAGAAAGTTCGACAGGTCACAGGTCATCGTTTTCCATCGGAAAATTTATTTTTTGGCCTGTAGAAAAATTGATTCAAAATGTAATTTGGATTGTGCCTCATGTTGAATAACTACTTTTTAAAGCCTCAAAGTGACCAAAATTGCCATTATTACAGACTTTTTCTCCTACTCAGAAGCATCTATTTTGACCAATTACAGGCATTAAAATGACTCTGAACACACTTATTTTAGTTCCAAAAGTGATAATTCACATACAATAGTCATTTACAAGCAAAAAACTCAACATTAAAAAATTACTTTTTCTGACCATCTGGAGAAAGTTCGACAGGTGACGGGTCATAATTTTTCATTAAAAATTGATTTTTTGGACTGTAGAAAAATGGATTCAAAATATCATTTGGATTGTGCCTCATGTTGAATAACTACTTTGTAAAGCCTTAATGTGACCAAAATTTCAATTTTTACAAACTTTTTCTCCTACTCAGAAGCTTCTATTTCGACCAATTTCAGGCATTAAAATTACTCTAAACACACTTAGTTTAGTTCCAAAGCGATAATTCACATGCATAAGTCATTTACAGTCAAAAAATTAAACATTAAAAAAATTACCATTTCTGACCATCTGGAGAAAGTTCGACAGGTCACAGGTCATCGTTTTTCATCAGAAAATTGATTTTTTGGACTGTAGAAATATGTATTCAAATGTCATTTGGATTGTGCCTCATGTTGAATAACTACTTTTTAAAGCCTCAATTGTGACCAAAATTGCAAATTTTACAGACTTTTTCTTGTACTCAGAAGCTTCTATTTCAACCAATTTCAGGCATTAAAATGACTCTAAACACACTTATTTAAGTTCCAAAAGTGAGAATTCACATGCAATAGTCATTTACAAGCATAAAATTAAACATTAAAAAATTACCATTTCTGACCATCTGGAGAAAGTTGGACAGGTCACGGGTCACCGTTTTTCATCAGAAAATTGATTTTTTCGACTGTAGAAAAATTGATTCAAAATGTCATTTGGATTCTGCCTCATGTTGAATAACTACTTTTTAAAGCCTCAATGTGACCAAAATTGCCATTTTTACTGACTTTTTCTCCTACTCAGAAGCTTCTTTTTCGACCAATTTCAGGCATTAAAATGACTCTAAACACACTTATTTTAGTACCAAAAGTGATAATTCACATGCAATAGTCATTTACAGTCAAAAAATTAAACAGTACAAAAAATTTACCATTTCTGAGCATCTGGAGAAAGCTCGACAGGTCACGGGTCATCATTTTTCATCAGAAAATAGAATTTTTGGCCTGTAGAAACATTGATTCAAAATAACATTTGGATTGTGCCTCATGTTCAATAACTACTTTTGAAAGCCTCAATGTGACCAAAATTGCCATTTTTACAGACTTTTTCTCCTACTCAGTTGCTTCTATTTCGACAAATTGCAGGCAGTAAAATGACTCTAAACACACCTATTTTAGTTCCAAAAGTGATAATTCACATGCAATAGTCATTTACAGTTTAAAAATTAGACAGTAAAAAATTACCATTTCTGACCATCTGGAAAAAGTTCGACAGCTCACGGATGATCGTTTTTCATCAGAAAATTGATTTTTTGCACTGTAGAAAAATTGATTCAGAATGTCATTTGGATTGTGCCTCATATTGAATACCTACTTTTTAAAGTCTCAATGTGACCAAAATTGCCATTTTGACAGACTTTTTTTCGACCACATAAGCTTCTATTTCGACCAATTTCAGGTATTAAATTGACTCTAAACACCTTTATTTTCGTTCCAAAAGTGATAATTCACATGCAATAGTCATTTACAGTCAAAAAACTCAACTGCAAAAAATTATAATTTCTGACCATCTGGAGAAAGTTCGACAGGTCATGGGTCATCGTTTTCCATCAGAAAATTAATTTTTTGGACTGTAGAAAAATTGATTCAAAATGTCATTTCGATTGTGCCTCATGTTGAATAACTCCTTTTTAAAGCCTTAATGTGACCAAAATTTCAATTTTTACAAACTTTTTCTCCTACTCAGAAGCTACTATTTCGACCAATTTCAGGCATTAAAATTACTCTAAACACACTTATTTTGGTTCCAAAAGCGATAATTCACATGCAAAAGTCGTTTACAGTCAAAAAATTAAACATTAAAAAAAATAACATTTCTGACCATCTGGAGAAAGTTCGACAGGTCACAGGTCATCGTTTTCCATCGGAAAATTGATTTTTTGGCCTGTAGAAAAATTGATTCAAAATGTAATTTGGATTGTGCCTCATGTTGAATAACTACTTTTTAAAGCCTCAAAGTGACCAAAATTGCCATTATTACAGACTTTTTCTCCTACTCAGAAGCATCTATTTTGACCAATTACAGGCATTAAAATGACTCTGAACACACTTATTTTAGTTCCAAAAGTGATAATTCACATACAATAGTCATTTACAAGCAAAAAACTCAACATTAAAAAATTACTTTTTCTGACCATCTGGAGAAAGTTCGACAGGTGACGGGTCATAATTTTTCATTTAAAAATTGATTTTTTGGACTGTAGAAAAATGGATTCAAAATATCATTTGGATTGTGCCTCATGTTGAATAACTACTTTGTAAAGCCTTAATGTGACCAAAATTTCAATTTTTACAAACTTTTTCTCCTACTCAGAAGCTTCTATTTCGACCAATTTCAGGCATTAAAATTACTCTAAACACACTTAGTTTAGTTCCAAAGCGATAATTCACATGCATAAGTCATTTACAGTCAAAAAATTAAACATTAAAAAAATTACCATTTCTGACCATCTGGAGAAAGTTCGACAGGTCACAGGTCATCGTTTTTCATCAGAAAATTGATTTTTTGGACTGTAGAAATATGTATTCAAATGTCATTTGGATTGTGCCTCATGTTGAATAACTACTTTTTAAAGCCTCAATTGTGACCAAAATTGCAAATTTTACAGACTTTTTCTTGTACTCAGAAGCTTCTATTTCAACCAATTTCAGGCATTAAAATGACTCTAAACACACTTATTTAAGTTCCAAAAGTGAGAATTCACATGCAATAGTCATTTACAAGCATAAAATTAAACATTAAAAAATTACCATTTCTGACCATCTGGAGAAAGTTGGACAGGTCACGGGTCACCGTTTTTCATCAGAAAATTGATTTTTTCGACTGTAGAAAAATTGATTCAAAATGTCATTTGGATTCTGCCTCATGTTGAATAACTACTTTTTAAAGCCTCAATGTGACCAAAATTGCCATTTTTACTGACTTTTTCTCCTACTCAGAAGCTTCTTTTTCGACCAATTTCAGGCATTAAAATGACTCTAAACACACTTATTTTAGTACCAAAAGTGATAATTCACATGCAATAGTCATTTACAGTCAAAAAATTAAACAGTACAAAAAATTTACCATTTCTGAGCATCTGGAGAAAGCTCGACAGGTCACGGGTCATCATTTTTCATCAGAAAATAGAATTTTTGGCCTGTAGAAACATTGATTCAAAATAACATTTGGATTGTGCCTCATGTTCAATAACTACTTTTGAAAGCCTCAATGTGACCAAAATTGCCATTTTTACAGACTTTTTCTCCTACTCAGTTGCTTCTATTTCGACAAATTGCAGGCAGTAAAATGACTCTAAACACACCTATTTTAGTTCCAAAAGTGATAATTCACATGCAATAGTCATTTACAGTTTAAAAATTAGACAGTAAAAAATTACCATTTCTGACCATCTGGAAAAAGTTCGACAGCTCACGGATCATCGTTTTTCATCAGAAAATTGATTTTTTGCACTGTAGAAAAATTGATTCAGAATGTCATTTGGATTGTGCCTCATATTGAATACCTACTTTTTAAAGTCTCAATGTGACCAAAATTGCCATTTTGACAGACTTTTTTTCGACCACATAAGCTTCTATTTCGACCAATTTCAGGTATTAAATTGACTCTAAACACCTTTATTTTCGTTCCCAAAGTGATAATTCACATGCAATAGTCATTTACAGTCAAAAAACTCAACTGCAAAAAATTATAATTTCTGACCATCTGGAGAAAGTTCGACAGGTCATGGGTCATCGTTTTCCATCAGAAAATTAATTTTTTGGACTGTAGAAAAATTGATTCAAAATGTCATTTCGATTGTGCCTCATGTTGAATAACTCCTTTTTAAAGCCTTAATGTGACCAAAATTTCAATTTTTACAAACTTTTTCTCCTACTCAGAAGCTACTATTTCGACCAATTTCAGGCATTAAAATTACTCTAAACACACTTATTTTGGTTCCAAAAGCGATAATTCACATGCAAAAGTCGTTTACAGTCAAAAAATTAAACATTAAAAAAACTAACATTTCTGACCATCTGGAGAAAGTTCGACAGGTCACGGGTCATCGTTTTCCATCGGAAAATTGATTTTTTGGTCTGTAGAAAAATTGATTCAAAATGTCATTTGGATTGTGCCTCATGTTGAATAACTACTTTTTAAAGCCTCAAAGTGACCAAAATTGCCATTATTACAGACTTTTTCTCCTACTCAGAAGCATCTATTTTGACCAATTACAGGCATTAAAATGACTCTTAACACACTTATTTTAGTTCCAAAAGTGATAATTCACATACAATAGTCATTTACAAGCAAAAAACTCAACATTAAAAAATTACTTTTTCTGACCATCTGGAGAAAGTTCGACAGGTGACGGGTCATAATTTTTCATTAGAAAATTGATTTTTTGGACTGTAGAAAAATGGATTCAAAATATCATATGGATTGTGCCTCATGTTGAATAACTACTTTGTAAAGCCTTAATGTGACCAAAATTTCAATTTTTACAAACTTTTTCTCCTACTCAGAAGCTTCTATTTCGACTAATTTCAGGCATTAAAATTACTCTAAACACACTTAGTTTAGTTCCAAAAGCGATAATTCACATGCAAAAGTCATTTACAGTCAAAAAACTTAAACATTAAAAAAATTACCATTTCTGACCATCTGGAGAAAGTTCGACAGGTCACGGGTCATCGTTTTTCATCAGAAAATTGATTTGTCGGACTGTAGAAATATGTATTCAAATGTCATTTGGATTGTGCCTCATGTTGAATAACTACTTTTTAAAGCCTCAATTGTGACCAAAATTGCAAATTTTACAGACTTTTTATTGTACTCAGAAGCTTCTATTTCAACCAATTTCAGGCATTAAAATGACTCTAAACCAACTTATTTAAGTTCCAAAAGTGAGAATTCACATGCAATAGTCATTTACAAGCATAAAATTAAACAGTAAAAAATTACCATTTCTGACCATCTGGAGAAAGTTGGACAGGTCACGGGTCACGGTTTTTCATCAGAAAATTGATTTTTTCGACTGTAGAAAAATTAATTCAAAATGTCATTTGGATTCTGCCTCATGTTGAATAACTACTTTTTAAAGCCTCAATGTGACCAAAATTGCCATTTTTACTGACTTTTTCTCCTACTCAGAAGCTTCTTTTTCGACCAATTTCAGGCATTAAAATGACTCTAAGCACACGTATTTTAGTACCAAAAGTGATAATTCACATGCAATAGTCATTTACAGTCAAAAAATTAAACAGTACAAAAAATTTACCATTTCTGAGCATCTGGAGAAAGTTGGACAGGTCACGGGTCATCGTTTTCCATCAGAAAATTGATTTTTTGGACTGTAGAAAAATTGATTTAAAATGTCATTTGGATTGTGCCTCGTGTGAATAACGACTTTTTAAAGCCTCAATGTGACCAAAATTGCCATTTTTACAGACTTTTTCTCAAACTCATAAGCTTCTATTTCGACCAATTTCAGGCATTAAAATGACTCTAAATACCTTTATTTTAGTTCCAAAAGTGATAATTCACATGCAATAGTCATTTACAGTCAAAAAATTAAACTGCAAAAAATTATAATTTCTGACCATCTGGAGAAAGTTCGACAGGTCACGGGTCATCATTTTCCATCAGAAAATAGATTTTTTGGCCTGTAGAAACATTGATTCAAAATAACATTTAGATTGTGCCTCATGTTCAATAACTACTTTTGAAAGCCTCAATGTGACCAAAATTGCCATTTTTACAGACTTTTTCTCCTACTCAGTTGCTTCTATTTCGACAAATTTCAGGCAGTAAAATCACTCTAAACACACCTATTTTAGTTCCAAAAGTGATAATTCACATGCAAAAGTCATTTACAGTCAAAAAATTAAACATTAAAAAATTACCATTTCTGACCATCTGGAGAAAGTTCGACAGATCACGGGTCATCGATTTTCATCAGAAAATTGATTTTTTGGACTGTAGAAAAATGTATTCAAATGTCATTTGGATTGTGCCTCATGTTCAATAACTACTTTTGAAAGCCTCAATGTGACCAAAATTCCCATTTTTACAGACTTTTTCTCCTACTCAGTTGCTTCTATTTCGACCATTTACAGGCATTAAAATTACTCTAAACACACCTATTTTGGTTCCAAAAGCGATAATTCACATGCAAAAGTCGTTTACAGTCAAAAAATTAAACATTAAAAAAACTAACATTTCTGACCATCTGGAGAAAGTTCGACAGGTCACGGGTCATCGTTTTCCATCGGAAAATTGATTTTTTGGTCTGTAGAAAAATTGATTCAAAATGTCATTTGGATTGTGCCTCATGTTGAATAACTACTTTTTAAAGCCTCAAAGTGACCAAAATTGCCATTATTACAGACTTTTTCTCCTACTCAGAAGCATCTATTTTGACCAATTACAGGCATTAAAATGACTCTTAACACACTTATTTTAGTTCCAAAAGTGATAATTCACATACAATAGTCATTTACAGTCAAAAAATTAAACATTAAAAAAATTACCATTTCTGACCATCTGGAGAAAGTTCGACAGGTGACGGGTCATAATTTTTCATTAGAAAATTGATTTTTTGGACTGTAGAAAAATTGATTCAAAATATCATTTGGATTGTGCCTCATGTTGAATAACTACTTTGTAAAGCCTTAATGTGACCAAAATTTCAATTTTTACAAACTTTTTCTCCTACTCAGAAGCTTCTATTTCGACCAATTTCAGGCATTAAAATTACTCTAAACACACTTAGTTTAGTTCCAAAAGCGATATTTCACATGCAAAAGTCATTTACAGTCAAAAAATTAAACATTAAAAAAATTACCATTTCTGACCGTCACGGGTCATCGTTTTTCATCAGAAAATTGATTTTTTGGACTGTAGAAATATGTATTCATATGTCATTTGGATTGTGCCTCATGTTGAATAACTACTTTTTAAAGCCTCAATTGTGACCAAAATTGCAAATTTTACAGACTTTTTCTTGTACTCAGAAGCTTCTATTTCAACCAATTTCAGGCATTAAAATGACTCTAAACACACTTATTTAAGTTCCAAAAGTGAGAATTCACATGCAATAGTCATTTACAAGCATAAAATTAAACAGTAAAAAATTACCATTTCTGACCATCTGGAGAAAGTTGGACAGGTCACGGATCACCGTTTTTCATCAGAAAATTGATTTTTTCGACTGTAGAAAAATTCATTCAAAATGTCATTTGTATTCTGCCTCATGTTGAATAACTACTTTTTAAAGCCTCAATGTGACCAAAATTGCCATTTTTACTGACTTTTTCTCCTACTCAGAAGCTTCTTTTTCGACCAATTTCAGGCATTAAAATGACTCTAAACACACTTATTTTAGTACCAAAAGTGATAATTCACATGCAATAGTCATTTACAGTCAAAAAATTAAACAGTACAAAAAATTTACCATTTCTGAGCATCTGGAGAAAGCTCGACAGGTCACGGGTCATCATTTTTCATCAGAAAATAGATTTTTTGGCCTGTAGAAACATTGATTCAAAATAACATTTGGATTGTGCCTCATGTTCAATAACTACTTTTGAAAGCCTCAATGTGACCAAAATTGCCATTTTTACAGACTTTTTCTCCTACTCAGTTGCTTCTTTTTCGACAAATTTCAGGCAGTAAAATCACTCTAAACACACCTATTTTAGTTCCAAAAGCGATAATTCACATGCAAAAGTCGTTTACAGTCAAAAAATTAAACATTAAAAAAACTAACATTTCTGACCATCTGGAGAAAGTTCGACAGGTCACGGATCATCGTTTTCCATCGGAAAATTGATTTTTTGGTCTGTTGAAAAATTGATTCAAAATGTCATTTGGATTGTGCCTCATGTTGAATAACTACTTTTTAAAGCCTCAAAGTGACCCAAATTGCCATTATTACAGACTTTTTCTCCTACTCAGAAGCATCTTTTCTGACCAATTTCAGGCATTAAAATGACTCTAAACACACTTATTTTAGTACCAAAAGTGATAATTCACATGCAATAGTCATTTACAGTCAAAATATTAAACAGTACAAAAAATTTACCATTTCTGAGCATCTGGAGAAAGTTGGACAGGTCACGGGTCAACGTTTTCCATCAGAAAATTGATTTTTTGGACTGTAGAAAAATTGATTTAAAATGTCATTTGGATTGTGCCTCGTGTGAATAACGACTTTTTAAAGCCTCAATGTGACCAAAATTGCCATTTTTACAGACTTTTTCTCAAACTCATAAGCTTCTATTTCGACCAATTTCAGGCATTAAAATTACTCTAAACACACTTGTTTTAGTTTCAAGATTTCTAATTCACATCCAATAGTCATTTACAGTCAATAAATTAAACATTACAAAATTATAATTTCTGACCATCTGAAGAAAGCTCGACAGGTCACGGGTCATCATTTTTCATCAGAAAAAAGATTTTTTGGCCTGTAGAAAAATTGATTCAAAATGTCATTTGGATTGTGACTCATGTTCAATAACTACTTTTGAAAGCCTCAATGTGACCAAAATTGCCATTTTTACAGACTTTTTCTGCTACTCAGTTGCTTCTATTTCGACAAATTGCAGGCAGTAAAATGACTCTAAACACACCTATTTTAGTTCCAAAAGTGAAAATTCACATGCAATAGTCATTTACAGTCAAAAAATTAAACAGTACAAAAAATGTACCATTTCTGAGCATCTGGAGAAAGCTCGACAGGTCACGGGTCATCATTTTTCATCAGAAAATAGATTTTTTGGCCTGTAGAAACATTGATTCAAAATAACATTTGGATTGTGCCTCATGTTCAATAACTACTTTTGAAAGCCTCAATGTGACCAAAATTGCCATTTTTACAGGCTTTTTCTCCTACTCAGTTGCTTCTATTTCGACAAATTTCAGGCATTAAAATTACTCTAAACACACTTATTTTGGTTCCAAAAGCGATAATTCACATGCAAAAGTCGTTTACAGTCAAAAAATTAAACATTAAAAAAACTAACATTTCTGACCATCTGGAGAAAGTTTGACAGGTCACGGGTCATCGTTTTCCATCGGAAAATTGATTTTTTGGTCTGTAGAAAAATTGATTCAAAATGTCATTTGGATTGTGCCTCATGTTGAATAACTACTTTTTAAAGCCTCAAAGTGACCAAAATTGCCATTATTACAGACTTTTTCTCCTACTCAGAAGCATCTATTTTGACCAATTACAGGCATTAAAATGACTCTTAACACACTTATTTTAGTTCCAAAAGTGATAATTCACATACAATAGTCATTTACAAGCAAAAAACTCAACATTAAAAAATTACTTTTTCTGACCATCTGGAGAAAGTTCGACAGCTGACGGGTCATAATTTTTCATTAGAAAATGGATTTTTTGGACTGTAGAAAAATTGATTCAAAATATCATTTGGATTGTGCCTCATGTTGAATAACTACTTTGTAAAGCCTTAATGTGACCAAAATTTTAATTTTTACAAACTTTTTCTCCTACTCAGAAGCTTCTATTTCGACCAATTTCAGGCATTAAAATTACTCTAAACACACTTAGTTTAGTTCCAAAAGCGATAATTCACATGCAAAAGTCATTTACAGTCAAAAAATTAAACATTAAAAAAATTACCATTTCTGACCATCTGGAGAAAGTTCGACAGGTCACGGGTCATCGTTTTTCATCAGAAAATTGATTTTTTGGACTGTAGAAATATGTATTCAAATGTCATTTGGATTGTGCCTCATGTTGAATAACTACTTTTTAAAGCCTCAATTGTGACCAAAATTGCAAATTTTACAGACTTTTTCTTGTACTCAGAAGCTTCTATTTCAACCAATTTCAGGCATTAAAATGACTCTAAACACACTTATTTAAGTTCCAAAAGTGAGAATTCACATGCAATAGTCATTTACAAGCATAAAATTAAACAGTAAAAAATTACCATTTCTGACCATCTGGAGAAAGTTGGACAGGTCACGGGTCACCGTTTTTCATCAGAAAATTGATTTTTTCGACTGTAGAAAAATTGATTCAAAATGTCATTTGGATTCTGCCTCATGTTGAATAACTACTTTTTAAAGCCTCAATGTGACCAAAATTGCCATTTTCACTGACTTTTTCTCCTACTCAGAAGCTTCTTTTTCGACCAATTTCAGGCATTAAAATGACTCTAAACACACTTATTTTAGTACCAAAAGTGATAATTCACATGCAATAGTCATTTACAGTCAAAAAATTAAACAGTACAAAAAATTTACCATTTCTGAGCATCTGGAGAAAGTTGGACAGGTCACGGGTCATTGTTTTCCATCAGAAAATTGATTTTTTGGACTGTAGAAAAATTGATTTAAAATGTCATTTGGATTGTGCCTCGTGTGAATAACGACTTTTTAAAGCCTCAATGTGACCAAAATTGCCATTTTTACAGACTTTTTCTCAAACTCATAAGCTTCTATTTCGACCAATTTCAGGCATTAAAATGACTCTAAACACACTTGTTTTAGTTCCAAGATTTCTAATTCACATCCAATAGTCATTTACAGTCAATAAATTAAACATTACAAAATTATAATTTCTGACCATCTGGAGAAAGCTCGACAGGTCACGGGTCATCATTTTTCATCAGAAAAAAGATTTTTTGGCCTGTAGAAACATTGATTCAAAATAACATTTGGATTGTGCCTCATGTTCAATAACTACTTTTGAAAGCCTCAATGTGACCAAAATTGCCATTTTTACAGACTTTTTCTCCTACTCAGTTGCTTCTATTTCGACAAATTTCAGGCAGTAAAATGACTCTAAACACACCTATTTTAGTTCCAAAAGTGATAATTCACATGCAATAGTCATTTACAGTTTAAAAATTAGACAGTAAAAAATTACCATTTCTGACCATCTGGAGAAAGTTCGACAGCTCACGGATCATCGTTTTTCATCAGAAAATTGATTTTTTGCACTGTAGAAAAATTGATTCAGAATGTCATTTGGATTGTGCCTCATATTGAATACCTACTTTTTAAAGTCTCAATGTGACCAAAATTGCCATTTTGACAGACTTTTTTTCGACCACATAAGCTTCTACTTCGACCAATTTCAGTTATTAAAATGACTCTAAACACCTTTATTTTAGTTCCAAAAGTGATAATTCACATGCAATAGTCATTTACAGTCAAAAAATTAAACTGCAAAAAATTAAAATTTCTGACCATCTGGAGAAAGTTCGACAGGTCACGGGTCATCGTTTTCCATCAGAAAATTAATTTTTTGGACTGTAGAAAAATTGATTCAAAATGTCATTTCGATTGTGCCTCATGTTGAATAACTCCTTTTTAAAGCCTTAATGTGACCAAAATTTCAATTTTTACAAACTTTTTCTCCTACTCAGAAGCTTCTATTTCGACCAATTTCAGGCATTAAAATTACTCTAAACACACTTATTTTGGTTCCAAAAGCGATAATTCACATGCAAAAGTCATTTACAGTCAAAAAATTAAACATTAAAAAAATTACCATTTCTGACCATCTGGAGAAAGTTCGACAGGTCACGGGTCATCGTTTTTCATCAGAAAATTGATTTTTTGGACTGTAGAAATATGTATTCAAATGTCATTTGGATTGTGCCTCATGTTGAATAACTACTTTTTAAAGCCTCAATTGTGACCAAAATTGCAAATTTTACAGACTTTTTCTTGTACTCAGAAGCTTCTATTTCAACCAATTTCAGGCATTAAAATGACTCTAAACACACTTATTTAAGTTCCAAAAGTGAGAATTCACATGCAATAGTCATTTACAAGCATAAAATTAAACAGTAAAAAATTACCATTTCTGACCATCTGGAGAAAGTTGGACAGGTCACGGGTCACCGTTTTTCATCGGAAAATTGATTTTTTCGACTGTAGAAAAATTGATTCAAAATGTCATTTGGATTCTGCCTCATGTTGAATAACTACTTTTTAAAGCCTCAATGTGACCAAAATTGCCATTCTTACTGACTTTTTCTCCTACTCAGAAGCTTCTTTTTCGACCAATTTCAGGCATTAAAATGACTCTAAACACACTTATTTTAGTACCAAAAGTGATAATTCACATGCAATAGTCATTTACAGTCAAAAAATTAAACAGTACAAAACATTTACCATTTCTGAGCATCTGGAGAAAGTTGGACAGGTCACGGGTCATCGTTTTCCATCAGAAAATTAATTTTTTGGACTGTAGAAAAATTGATTCAAAATGTCATTTCGACTGTGCCTCATGTTGAATAACTCCTTTTTAAAGCCTTAATGTGACCAAAATTTCAATTTTTACAAACTTTTTCTCCTACTGAGAAGCTTCTATTTCGACCAATTTCAGGCATTAAAATTACTCTAAACACACTTATTTTGGTTCCAAAAGCGATAATTCACATGCAAAAGTCATTTACAGTCAAAAAATTAAACATTAAAAAAATTACCATTTCTGACCATCTGGAGAAAGTTCGACAGGTCACGGGTCATCGTTTTTCATCAGAAAATTGATTTTTTGGACTGTAGAAATATGTATTCAAATGTCATTTGGATTGTGCCTCATGTTGAATAACTACTTTTTAAAGCCTCAATTGTGACCAAAATTGCAAATTTTACAGACTTTTTCTTGTACTCAGAAGCTTCTATTTCAACCAATTTCAGGCATTAAAATGACTCTAAACACACTTATTTAAGTTCCAAAAGTGAGAATTCACATGCAATAGTCATTTACAAGCATAAAATTAAACAGTAAAAAATTACCATTTCTGACCATCTGGAGAAAGTTGGACAGGTCACGGGTCACCGTTTTTCATCGGAAAATTGATTTTTTCGACTGTAGAAAAATTGATTCAAAATGTCATTTGGATTCTGCCTCATGTTGAATAACTACTTTTTAAAGCCTCAATGTGACCAAAATTGCCATTCTTACTGACTTTTTCTCCTACTCAGAAGCTTCTTTTTCGACCAATTTCAGGCATTAAAATGACTCTAAACACACTTATTTTAGTACCAAAAGTGATAATTCACATGCAATAGTCATTTACAGTCAAAAAATTAAACAGTACAAAACATTTACCATTTCTGAGCATCTGGAGAAAGTTGGACAGGTCACGGGTCATCGTTTTCCATCAGAAAATTGATTTTTTGGACTGTAGAAAAATTGATTTAAAATGTCATTTGGATTGTGCCTCATGTTGAATAACTACTTTGTAAAGCCTTAATGTGACCAAAATTTCAATTTTTACAAACTTTTTCTCCTACTCAGAAGCTTCTATTTCGACCAATTTCAGGCATTAAAATTACTCTAAACACACTTAGTTTAGTTCCAAAAGTGAGAATTCACATGCAATAGTCATTTACAAGCATAAAATTAAACATTAAAAAAATTACCATTTCTGACCATCTGGAGAAAGTTCGACAGGTCACGGGTCATCGTTTTTCATCAGAAAATTGATTTTTTGGACTGTAGAAATATGTATTCAAATGTCATTTGGATTGTACCTCATGTTGAATAACTACTTTGTAAAGCCTTAATGTGACCAAAATTTCAATTTTTACAAACTTTTTCTCCTACTCAGAAGCTTCTATTTCAACCAATTTCAGGCATTAAAATGACTCTAAACACACTTATTTAAGTTCCAAAAGTGAGAATTCACATGCAATAGTCATTTACAAGCATAAAATTAAACAGTAAAAAATTACCATTTCTGACCATCTGGAGAAAGTTGGACAGGTCACGGGTCACCGTTTTTCATCGGAAAATTGATTTTTTCGACTGTAGAAAAATTGATTCAAAATGTCATTTGGATTCTGCCTCATGTTGAATAACTACTTTTTAAAGCCTCAATGTGACCAAAATTGCCATTCTTACTGACTTTTTCTCCTACTCAGAAGCTTCTTTTTCGACCAATTTCAGGCATTAAAATGACTCTAAACACACTTATTTTAGTACCAAAAGTGATAATTCACATGCAATAGTCATTTACAGTCAAAAAATTAAACAGTACAAAACATTTACCATTTCTGAGCATCTGGAGAAAGTTGGACAGGTCACGGGTCATCGTTTTCCATCAGAAAATTGATTTTTTGGACTGTAGAAAAATTGATTTAAAATGTCATTTGGATTGTGCCTCATGTTGAATAACTACTTTGTAAAGCCTTAATGTGACCAAAATTTCAATTTTTACAAACTTTTTCTCCTACTCAGAAGCTTCTATTTCGACCAATTTCAGGCATTAAAATTACTCTAAACACACTTAGTTTAGTTCCAAAGCGATAATTCACATGCAAAAGTCATTTACAGTCAAAAAATTAAACATTAAAAAAATTACCATTTCTGACCATCTGGAGAAAGTTCGACAGGTCACGGGTCATCGTTTTTCATCAGAAAATTGATTTTTTGGACTGTAGAAATATGTATTCAAATGTCATTTGGATTGTGCCTCATGTTGAATAACTACTTTTTAAAGCCTCAATTGTGACCAAAATTGCAAATTTTACAGACTTTTTCTTGTACTCAGAAGCTTCTATTTCAACCAATTTCAGGCATTAAAATGACTCTAAACACACTTATTTAAGTTCCAAAAGTGAGAATTCACATGCAATAGTCATTTACAAGCATAAAATTAAACAGTAAAAAATTACCATTTCTGACCATCTGGAGAAAGTTGGACAGGTCACGGGTCACCGTTTTTCATCAGAAAATTGATTTTTTCGACTGTAGAAAAATTGATTCAAAATGTCATTTGGATTCTGCCTCATGTTGAATAACTACTTTTTAAAGCCTCAATGTGACCAAAATTGCCATTTATACTGACTTTTTCTCCTACTCAGAAGCTTCTTTTTCGACCAATTTCAGGCATTAAAATGACTCTAAACACACTTATTTTAGAACCAAAAGTGATAATTCACATGCAATAGTCATTTACAGTCAAAAAATTAAACAGTACAAAAAATTTACCATTTCTGAGCATCTGGAGAAAGCTCGACAGGTCACGGGTCATCATTTTTCATCAGAAAATAGATTTTTTTTCCTGTAGAAACATTGATTCAAAATAACATTTGGATTGTGCCTCATGTTCAATAACTACTTTTGAAAGCCTCAATGTGACCAAAATTGCCATTTTTACAGACTTTTTCTCCTACTCAGTTGCTTCTATTTCGACAAATTTCAGGCAGTAAAATGACTCTAAACACACCTATTTTAGTTCCAAAAGTGATAATTCACATGCAATAGTCATTTACAGTTTAAAAATTAGACAGTAAAAAATTACCATTTCTGACCATCTGGAGAAAGTTCAACAGCTCACGGATCATCGTTTTTCATCAGAAAATTGATTTTTTGCACTGTAGAAAAATTGATTCAAAATGTCATTTCGATTGTGCCTCATGTTGAATAACTCCTTTTTAAAGCCTTAATGTGACCAAAATTTCAATTTTTACAAACTTTTTCTCCTACTCAGAAGCTTCTATTTCGACCAATTTCAGGCATTAAAATTACTCTAAACACACTTATTTTGGTTCCAAAAGCGATAATTCACATGCAAAAGTCATTTACAGTCAAAAAATTAAACATTAAAAAAATTACCATTTCTGACCATCTGGAGAAAGTTCGACAGGTCACGGGTCATCGTTTTTCATCAGAAAATTGATTTTTTGGACTGTAGAAATATGTATTCAAATGTCATTTGGATTGTGCCTCATGTTGAATAACTACTTTTTAAAGCCTCAATTGTGACCAAAATTGCACATTTTACAGACTTTTTCTTGTACTCAGAAGCTTCTATTTCAACCAATTTCAGGCATTAAAATGACTCTAAACACACTTATTTAAGTTCCAAAAGTGAGAATTCACATGCAATAGTCATTTACAAGCATAAAATTAAACAGTAAAAAATTACCATTTCTGACCATCTGGAGAAAGTTGGACAGGTCACGGGTCACTGTTTTTCATCGGAAAATTGATTTTTTCGACTGTAGAAAAATTGATTTAAAATGTCATTTGGATTCTGCCTCATGTTGAATAACTACTTTTTAAAGCCTCAATGTGACCAAAATTGCCATTCTTACTGACTTTTTCTCCTACTCAGAAGCTTCTTTTTCGACCAATTTCAGGCATTAAAATGACTCTAAACACACTTATTTTAGTACCAAAAGTGATAATTCACATGCAATAGTCATTTACAGTCAAAAAATTAAACAGTACAAAACATTTACCATTTCTGAGCATCTGGAGAAAGTTGGACAGGTCACGGGTCATCGTTTTCCATCAGAAAATTGATTTTTTGGACTGTAGAAAAATTGATTTAAAATGTCATTTGGATTGTGCCTCGTGTGAATAACGACTTTTTAAAGCATTAATGTGACCAAAATTGCCATTTTTACAGACTTTTTCTCAAACTCATAAGCTTCTATTTCAACCAATTTCAGGCTTTAAAATGACTCTAAACACACTTGTTTTAGTTCCAAGATTTCTAATTCACATCCAATAGTCATTTACAGTCAATAAATTAAACATTACAAAATTATAATTTCTGACCATCTGAAGAAAGCTCGACAGGTCACGGGTCATCATTTTTCATCAGAAAATAGATTTTTTGGCCTGTAGAAACATTGATTCAAAATAACATTTGGATTGTGCCTCATGTTCAATAACTACTTTTGAAATCCTCAATGTGACCGAAATTGCCATTTTTACAGACTTTTTCTCCTACTCAGTTGCTTCTAGTTCGACAAATTTCAGGCAGTAAAATTACTCTAAACACACCTATTTTAGTTCCAAAAGTGATAATTCACATGCAATAGTCATTTACAGTTTAAAAATTAGACAGTAAAAAATTACCATTTCTGACCATCTGGAGAAAGTTCGACAGCTCACGGATCATCGTTTTTCATCAGAAAATTGATTTTTTGGACTGTAGAAAAATGTATTCAAATGTCATTTGGATTGTGCCTCATGTTGAATAACTACTTTTTAAAGCCTCAATGTGACCAAAATTGCAAATTTTACAGACTTTTTCTTGTACTCCAAGCTTCTATTTCAACCAATTTCAGGAATTAAAATGACTCTAAACACACTTATTTTGGTTCCAAAAGCGATAATTGACATGCAAAAGTCGTTTACAGTCAAAAAACTTAAACATTAAAAAAAATAACATTTCTGACCATCTGGAGAAAGTTCGACAGGTCACAGGTCATCGTTTTTCATCAGAAAATTGATTTTTTGGACTGTAGAAATATGTATTCATATGTCATTTGGATTGTGCCTCATGTTGAATAACTACTTTTTAAAGCCTCAATTGTGACCAAAATTGCAAATTTTACAGACTTTTTCTCCTACTCAGAAGCATCTATTTTGACCAATTACAGGCATTAAAATTACTCTAAACACACTTATTTTGGTTCCAAAAGCGATAATTCACATGCAAAAGTCGTTTACAGTCAAAAAATTAAACATTAAAAAAACTAACATTTCTGACCATCTGGAGAAAGTTTGACAGGTCACGGGTCATCGTTTTCCATCGGAAAATTGATTTTTTGGTCTGTAGAAAAATTGATTCAAAATGTCATTTGGATTGTGCCTCATGTTGAATAACTACTTTTTAAAGCCTCAAAGTGACCAAAATTGCCATTATTACAGACTTTTTCTCCTACTCAGAAGCATCTATTTTGACCAATTACAGGCATTAAAATGACTCTTAACACACTTATTTTAGTTCCAAAAGTGATAATTCACATACAATAGTCATTTACAAGCAAAAAACTCAACATTAAAAAATTACTTTTTCTGACCATCTGGAGAAAGTTTGACAGCTGACGGGTCATAATTTTTCATTAGAAAATTGATTTTTTGGACTGTAGAAAAATTGATTCAAAATATCATTTGGACTGTGCCTCATGTTGAATAACTACTTTGTAAAGCCTTAATGTGACCAAAATTTTAATTTTTACAAACTTTTTCTCCTACTCAGAAGCTTCTATTTCAACCAATTTCAGGCATTAAAATTACTCTAAACACACTTAGTTTAGTTCCAAAAGCGATAATTCACATGCAAAAGTCATTTACAGTCAAAAAATTAAACATTAAAAAAATTACCATTTCTGACCATCTGGAGAAAGTTCGACAGGTCACGGGTCATCGTTTTTCATCAGAAAATTGATTTTTTAGACTGTAGAAATATGTATTCAAATGTCATTTGGATTGTGCCTCATGTTGAATAACTACTTTTTAAAGCCTCAATTGTGACCAAAATTGCAAATTTTACAGACTTTTTCTTGTACTCAGAAGCTTCTATTTCAACCAATTTCAGGCATTAAAATGACTCTAAACACACTTATTTAAGTTCCAAAAGTGAGAATTCACATGCAATAGTCATTTACAAGCATAAAATTAAACAGTAAAAAATTACCATTTCTGACCATCTGGAGAAAGTTGGACAGGTCACGGGTCACCGTTTTTCATCAGAAAATTGATTTTTTCGACTGTAGAAAAATTGATTCAAAATGTCATTTGGATTCTGCCTCATGTTGAATAA
This sequence comes from Triturus cristatus, assembly GCF_964204655.1. Lineage (NCBI taxonomy): Eukaryota > Metazoa > Chordata > Amphibia > Caudata > Salamandridae > Triturus > Triturus cristatus. The sequence continues at coordinate 168,167,680 of NC_140584.1, read as the reverse complement.
CTACTTTTTAAAGCCTCAATGTGACCAAAATTGCCATTTTCACTGACTTTTTCTCCTACTCAGAAGCTTCTTTTTCGACCAATTTCAGGCATTAAAATGACTCTAAACACACTTATTTTAGTACCAAAAGTGATAATTCACATGCAATAGTCATTTACAGTCAAAAAATTAAACAGTACAAAAAATTTACCATTTCTGAGCATCTGGAGAAAGTTGGACAGGTCACGGGTCATTGTTTTCCATCAGAAAATTGATTTTTTGGACTGTAGAAAAATTGATTTAAAATGTCATTTGGATTGTGCCTCGTGTGAATAACGACTTTTTAAAGCCTCAATGTGACCAAAATTGCCATTTTTACAGACTTTTTCTCAAACTCATAAGCTTCTATTTCGACCAATTTCAGGCATTAAAATGACTCTAAACACACTTGTTTTAGTTCCAAGATTTCTAATTCACATCCAATAGTCATTTACAGTCAATAAATTAAACATTACAAAATTATAATTTCTGACCATCTGGAGAAAGCTCGACAGGTCACGGGTCATCATTTTTCATCAGAAAAAAGATTTTTTGGCCTGTAGAAACATTGATTCAAAATAACATTTGGATTGTGCCTCATGTTCAATAACTACTTTTGAAAGCCTCAATGTGACCAAAATTGCCATTTTTACAGACTTTTTCTCCTACTCAGTTGCTTCTATTTCGACAAATTTCAGGCAGTAAAATGACTCTAAACACACCTATTTTAGTTCCAAAAGTGATAATTCACATGCAATAGTCATTTACAGTTTAAAAATTAGACAGTAAAAAATTACCATTTCTGACCATCTGGAGAAAGTTCGACAGCTCACGGATCATCGTTTTTCATCAGAAAATTGATTTTTTGCACTGTAGAAAAATTGATTCAGAATGTCATTTGGATTGTGCCTCATATTGAATACCTACTTTTTAAAGTCTCAATGTGACCAAAATTGCCATTTTGACAGACTTTTTTTCGACCACATAAGCTTCTATTTCGACCAATTTCAGGCATTAAAATGACTCTAAACACCTTTATTTTAGTTCCAAAAGTGATAATTCACATGCAATAGTCATTTACAGTCAAAAAATTAAACTGCAAAAATTATAATTTCTGACCATCTGGAGAAAGTTCGACAGGTCACGGGTCATCGTTTTCCATCAGAAAATTAATTTTTTGGACTGTAGAAAAATTGATTCAAAATGTCATTTCGATTGTGCCTCATGTTGAATAACTCCTTTTTAAAGCCTTAATGTGACCATAATTTCAATTTTTACAAACTTTTTCTCCTACTCAGAAGCTTCTATTTCGACCAATTTCAGGCATTAAAATTACTCTAAACACACTTATTTTGGTTCCAAAAGCGATAATTCACATGCAAAAGTCGTTTACAGTCAAAAAATTAAACTGCAAAAAATTACCATTTCTGACCATCTGGAGAAAGTTGGACAGGTCACGGGTCACCGTTTTTCATCAGAAAATTGATTTTTTCGACTGTAGAAAAATTGATTCAAAATGTCATTTGGATTCTGCCTCATGTTGAATAACTACTTTTTAAAGCCTCAATGTGACCAAAATTGCCATTTTTACTGACTTTTCTCCTACTCAGAAGCTTCTTTTTCGACCAATTTCAGGCATTAAAATGACTCTAAACACACTTATTTTAAACCAAAAGTGATAATTCACATGCAATAGTCATTTACAGTCAAAAAATTAAACAGTACAAAAAATTTACCATTTCTGAGCATCTGGAGAAAGTTGGACAGGTCACGGGTCATCGTTTTTCATCAGAAAATTAATTTTTTGGACAGTAGAAAAATTGATTCAAAATGTCATTTGGATTGTGCCTCATGTTGAATAACTACTTTTTAAAGCCTCAATGTGACCAAAATTGCAATTAAAACAGACTTTTTCTCCTACTCAGAAGCTTCTATTTTGACCAATTACAGGCATTAAAATGACTGTTAACACACTTATTTTAGTTCCAAAAGTGATAATTCACATGCAAAAGTCATTTACAGTCAAAAAATTAAACATTAAAAAATTACCATTTCTGACCATCTGGAGAAAGTTCGACAGGTCACGGGTCATCGATTTTCATCAGAAAATTGATTTTTTGGACTGTAGAAAAATGTATTCAAATGTCATTTGGATTTTGCCTCATGTTGAATAACTCCTTTTTAAAGCCTTAATGTGACCAAAATTTCAATTTTTACAAACTTTTTCTCCTACTCAGAAGCTTCTATTTCGACCAATTTCAGGCATTAAAATTACTCTAAACACACTTATTTTGGTTCCAAAAGCGATAATTGACATGCAAAAGTCGTTTACAGTCAAAAAACTTAAACATTAAAAAAAATAACATTTCTGACCATCTGGAGAAAGTTCGACAGGTCACAGGTCATCGTTTTTCATCAGAAAATTGATTTTTTGGACTGTAGAAATATGTATTCATATGTCATTTGGATTGTGCCTCATGTTGAATAACTACTTTTTAAAGCCTCAATTGTGACCAAAATTGCAAATTTTACAGACTTTTTCTCCTACTCAGAAGCATCTATTTTGACCAATTACAGGCATTAAAATTACTCTAAACACACTTATTTTGGTTCCAAAAGCGATAATTCACATGCAAAAGTCGTTTACAGTCAAAAAATTAAACATTAAAAAAACTAACATTTCTGACCATCTGGAGAAAGTTTGACAGGTCACGGGTCATCGTTTTCCATCGGAAAATTGATTTTTTGGTCTGTAGAAAAATTGATTCAAAATGTCATTTGGATTGTGCCTCATGTTGAATAACTACTTTTTAAAGCCTCAAAGTGACCAAAATTGCCATTATTACAGACTTTTTCTCCTACTCAGAAGCATCTATTTTGACCAATTACAGGCATTAAAATGACTCTTAACACACTTATTTTAGTTCCAAAAGTGATAATTCACATACAATAGTCATTTACAAGCAAAAAACTCAACATTAAAAAATTACTTTTTCTGACCATCTGGAGAAAGTTTGACAGCTGACGGGTCATAATTTTTCATTAGAAAATTGATTTTTTGGACTGTAGAAAAATTGATTCAAAATATCATTTGGACTGTGCCTCATGTTGAATAACTACTTTGTAAAGCCTTAATGTGACCAAAATTTTAATTTTTACAAACTTTTTCTCCTACTCAGAAGCTTCTATTTCAACCAATTTCAGGCATTAAAATTACTCTAAACACACTTAGTTTAGTTCCAAAAGCGATAATTCACATGCAAAAGTCATTTACAGTCAAAAAATTAAACATTAAAAAAATTACCATTTCTGACCATCTGGAGAAAGTTCGACAGGTCACGGGTCATCGTTTTTCATCAGAAAATTGATTTTTTAGACTGTAGAAATATGTATTCAAATGTCATTTGGATTGTGCCTCATGTTGAATAACTACTTTTTAAAGCCTCAATTGTGACCAAAATTGCAAATTTTACAGACTTTTTCTTGTACTCAGAAGCTTCTATTTCAACCAATTTCAGGCATTAAAATGACTCTAAACACACTTATTTAAGTTCCAAAAGTGAGAATTCACATGCAATAGTCATTTACAAGCATAAAATTAAACAGTAAAAAATTACCATTTCTGACCATCTGGAGAAAGTTGGACAGGTCACGGGTCACCGTTTTTCATCAGAAAATTGATTTTTTCGACTGTAGAAAAATTGATTCAAAATGTCATTTGGATTCTGCCTCATGTTGAATAACTACTTTTTAAAGCCTCAATGTGACCAAAATTGCCATTTTCACTGACTTTTTCTCCTACTCAGAAGCTTCTTTTTCGACCAATTTCAGGCATTAAAATGACTCTAAACACACTTATTTTAGTACCAAAAGTGATAATTCACATGCAATAGTCATTTACAGTCAAAAAATTAAACAGTACAAAAAATTTACCATTTCTGAGCATCTGGAGAAAGTTGGACAGGTCACGGGTCATTGTTTTCCATCAGAAAATTGATTTTTTGGACTGTAGAAAAATTGATTTAAAATGTCATTTGGATTGTGCCTCGTGTGAATAACGACTTTTTAAAGCCTCAATGTGACCAAAATTGCCATTTTTACAGACTTTTTCTCAAACTCATAAGCTTCTATTTCGACCAATTTCAGGCATTAAAATGACTCTAAACACACTTGTTTTAGTTCCAAGATTTCTAATTCACATCCAATAGTCATTTACAGTCAATAAATTAAACATTACAAAATTATAATTTCTGACCATCTGGAGAAAGCTCGACAGGTCACGGGTCATCATTTTTCATCAGAAAAAAGATTTTTTGGCCTGTAGAAACATTGATTCAAAATAACATTTGGATTGTGCCTCATGTTCAATAACTACTTTTGAAAGCCTCAATGTGACCAAAATTGCCATTTTTACAGACTTTTTCTCCTACTCAGTTGCTTCTATTTCGACAAATTTCAGGCAGTAAAATGACTCTAAACACACCTATTTTAGTTCCAAAAGTGATAATTCACATGCAATAGTCATTTACAGTTTAAAAATTAGACAGTTAAAAATTACCATTTCTGACCATCTGGAGAAAGTTCGACAGCTCACGGATCATCGTTTTTCATCAGAAAATTGATTTTTTGCACTGTAGAAAAATTGATTCAGAATGTCATTTGGATTGTGCCTCATATTGAATACCTACTTTTTAAAGTCTCAATGTGACCAAAATTGCCATTTTGACAGACTTTTTTTCGACCACATAAGCTTCTATTTCGACCAATTTCAGGCATTAAAATGACTCTAAACACCTTTATTTTAGTTCCAAAAGTGATAATTCACATGCAATAGTCATTTACAGTCAAAAAATTAAACTGCAAAAATTATAATTTCTGACCATCTGGAGAAAGTTCGACAGGTCACGGGTCATCGTTTTCCATCAGAAAATTAATTTTTTGGACTGTAGAAAAATTGATTCAAAATGTCATTTCGATTGTGCCTCATGTTGAATAACTCCTTTTTAAAGCCTTAATGTGACCATAATTTCAATTTTTACAAACTTTTTCTCCTACTCAGAAGCTTCTATTTCGACCAATTTCAGGCATTAAAATTACTCTAAACACACTTATTTTGGTTCCAAAAGCGATAATTCACATGCAAAAGTCGTTTACAGTCAAAAAATTAAACTGCAAAAAATTACCATTTCTGACCATCTGGAGAAAGTTGGACAGGTCACGGGTCACCGTTTTTCATCAGAAAATTGATTTTTTCGACTGTAGAAAAATTGATTCAAAATGTCATTTGGATTCTGCCTCATGTTGAATAACTACTTTTTAAAGCCTCAATGTGACCAAAATTGCCATTTTTACTGACTTTTCTCCTACTCAGAAGCTTCTTTTTCGACCAATTTCAGGCATTAAAATGACTCTAAACACACTTATTTTAAACCAAAAGTGATAATTCACATGCAATAGTCATTTACAGTCAAAAAATTAAACAGTACAAAAAATTTACCATTTCTGAGCATCTGGAGAAAGTTGGACAGGTCACGGGTCATCGTTTTCCATCAGAAAATTGATTTTTTGGACTGTAGAAAAATTGATTTAAAATGTCATTTGGATTGTGCCTCGTGTGAATAACGACTTTTTAAAGCCTCAATGTGACCAAAATTGCCATTTTTACAGACTTTTTCTCAAACTCAAAAGCTTCTATTTCAACCAATTTCAGGCATTAAAATGACTCTAAACACACTTCTTTAAGTTCCAAAAGTGAGAATTCACATGCAATAGTCATTTACAAGCATAAAATTAAACAGTAAAAAATTACCATTTCTGACCATCTGGAGAAAGTTGGACAGGTCACGGGTCACCGTTTTTCATCAGAAAATTGATTTTTTCGACTGTAGAAAAATTGATTCAAAATGTCATTTGGATTCTGCCTCATGTTGAATAACTACTTTTTAAAGCCTCAATGTGACCAAAATTGCCATTTTTACAGACTTTTTCTCAAACTCAAAAGCTTCTATTTCGACCAATTTCAGGCATTAAAATGACTCTAAACACCTTTATTTTAGTTCCAAAAGTGATAATTCACAAGCAATAGTCATTTACAGTCAAAAAATTAAACTGCAAAAAATTATAATTTCTGACCATCTGGAGAAAGTTCGACATGTCACGGGTCATCATTTTCCATCAGAAAATTAATTTTTTGGACTGTAGAAAAATTGATTCAAAATGTCATTTCGATTGTGCCTCATGTTGAATAACTCCTTTTTAAAGTCTTAATGTGACCAAAATTTCAATTTTTACAAACTTTTTCTCTTACTCAGAAGCTTCTATTTCGAACAATTTCAGGCATTAAAATTACTCTAAACACACTTATTTTGGTTCCAAAAGCGATAATTCACATGCAAAAGTCGTTTACAGTCAAAAAATTAAACATTAAAAAAACTAACATTTCTGACCATCTGGAGAAAGTTCGACAGGTCACGGGTCATCGTTTTCCATCGGAAAATTGATTTTTTGGTCTGTAGAAAAATTGATTCAAAATGTCATTTGGATTGTGCCTCATGTTGAATAACTACTTTTTAAAGCCTCAAAGTGACCAAAATTGCCATTATTACAGACTTTTTCTCCTACTCAGAAGCATCTATTTTGACCAATTACAGGCAGTAAAATGACTCTTAACACACTTATTTTAGTTCCAAAAGTGATAATTCACATACAATAGTCATTTACAAGCAAAAAACTCAACATTAAAAAATTACTTTTTCTGACCATCTGGAGAAAGTTCGACAGGTGACGGGTCATAATTTTTCATTAGAAAATTGATTTTTTGGACTGTAGAAAAATGGATTCAAAATATCATTTGGATTGTGCCTCATGTTGAATAACTACTTTGTAAAGCCTTAATGTGACCAAAATTTAAATTTTTACAAACTTTTTTTCCTACTCAGAAGCTTCTATTTCGACCAATTTCAGGCATTAAAATTACTCTAAACACACTTATTTTGGTTCCAAAAGCGATAATTCACATGCAAAAGTCATTTACAGTCAAAAAATTAAACATTAAAAAAATTACCATTTCTGACCATCTGGAGAAAGTTCGACAGGTCACGGGTCATCGTTTTTCATCAGAAAATTGATTTTTTGGACTGTAGAAATATGTATTCAAATGTCATTTGGATTGTGCCTCATGTTGAATAACTACTTTTTAAAGCCTCAATTGTGACCAAAATTGCAAATTTTACAGACTTTTTCTTGTACTCAGAAGCTTCTATTTCAACCAATTTCAGGCATTAAAATGGCTCTAAACACACTTATTTAAGTTCCAAAAGTGAGAATTCACATGCAATAGTCATTTACAAGCATAAAATTAAACAGTAAAAAATTACCATTTCTGACCATCTGGAGAAAGTTGGACAGGTCACGGGTCACCGTTTTCCATCGGAAAATTGATTTTTTTGGTCTGTAGAAAAATTGATTCAAAATGTCATTTGGATTGTGCCTCATGTTGAATCCCTACTTTTTAAAGCCTCAAAGTGACCAAAATTGCCATTCTTACAGACTTTTTCTCTTACTCGGAAGCATCTATTTTGACCAATTACAGGCATTAAAATGACTCTTAACACACTTATTTTAGTTCCAAAAGTGATAATTCACATACAATAGTCATTTACAAGCAAAAAACTCAACATTAAAAAATTACTTTTTCTGACCATCTGGAGAAAGTTCGACAGGTGACGGGTCATCATTTTTCATTAGAAAATTGATTTTTTGCACTGTAGAAAAATTGATTCAGAATGTCATTTGGATTGTGCCTCATATTGAATAACTACTTTTTAAAGCCTCAATGTGACCAAAATTGCCATTTTTACAGACTTTTTTTCGACCACATAAGCTTCTATTTCGACCAATTTCAGGCATTAAAATGACTCTAAACACCTTTATTTTAGTTCCAAAAGTGATAATTCACATGCAATAGTCATTTACAGTCAAAAAATTAAACTGCAAAAAATTATAATTATAATTTCTGACCATCTGGAGAAAGTTCAACAGGTGACGGGTCATCGTTTTCCATCAGAAAATTGATTTTTTGGACTGTAGAAAAATTGATTCAAAATGTCATTTCGATTGTGCCTCATGTTGAATAACTACTTTTTAAAGCCTTAATGTGACCAAAATTTCAATTTTTACAAACTTTTTCTCCTACTCAGAAGCTTCTATTTCGACCAATTTCAGGCATTAAAATTACTCTAAACACACTTAGTTTAGTTCCAAAAGCGATAATTCACATGTAAAAGTCCTTTACAGTCAAAAAATTAAACATTAAAAAAATTACCATTTCTGACTATCTGGAGAAAGTTCGACAGGTCACGGGTCATCGTTTTTCATCAGAAAAATGAGTTTTTTGGACTGTAGAAAAATGTATTCAAATGTCATTTGGATTGTGCCTCATGTTGAATAACTACTTTTTAAAGCCTCAATGTGACCAAAATTGCCATTATTACAGACTTTTTCTCCTACTCTGAAGCTTCTATTTTGACCAATTACATGCATTAAAATGACTCTTAACACACTTATTTTAGTTCCAAAAGTGATAATTCACATACAATAGTCATTTACAGTCAAAAAACACAACATTAAAAAATTACCATTTCTGACCATCTGGAGAAAGTTCGACAAGTGACGGGTCATAGTTTTTCATCAGAAAATTTATTTTTTGGACTGTAGAAAAATGTATTCAAAATATCATTTGGATTGTGCCTCATGTTGAATAACTACTTTTTAAAGCCTCAATGTGACCAAAATTTCAATTTTTACAAACTTTTTCTTGTACTCAGAAGCTTCTATTTCGACCAATTTCAGACATTAAAATGACTCTAAAAACACTTATTTTAGTTCCAAAAGTGATAATTCACATGCAATAGTCATTTACAAGCAAAAAATTAAACAGTAACAAATTACAATTTCTGACCATCTGGAGAAAGTTGGACAGGTCACGGGTCATCGTTTTCCATCATAAAATTGATTTTTTGGTCTGTAGAAAAATTGATTCAAAATGTCATTTGGATTGTGCCCCATGTTAAATAACTACTTTTTAAAGCCTTAATGTGACCAAAATTTCAATTTTTACAAACTTTTTCTCCTACTCAGAATCCTTTATTTCGACCACATATATTACTCTAAACACACTTAGTTTAGTTCCAAAAGCGATAATTCACATGCAAAAGTCATTTACAGTCAATTACCATTTCTGACCATCTGGAGAAAGTTCGACAGGTCACGGGTCATCGTTTTTCATCAGAAAATTGATTTTTTGGACTGTAGAAAGATTTATTCAAATGTCATTTGGATTGTGCCTCATGTTGAATAACTACTTGTTAAAGCCTTAATGTGACCAAAATTTCAATTTTTACAAACTTTTTCTCCTACTCAGAAGCTTCTATTTCGAGCAATTTCAGGCATTAAAATTACTCTAAACACACTTAGTTTAGTTCCAAAAGCCATAATTCACATGCAAAAGTCATTTACAGTAAAAAACATTAAACATTAAAAAAATTACCATTTCTGACCATCTGGAGAAAGTTCGACAGGTCACAGGTCATCGTTTTTCATCAGAAAATTGATTTTTTGGACTGTAGAAAAATGTATTCAAATGTCATTTGGATTGTGCCTCATGTTGAATAACTACTTTTTAAAACCTCAATGTGACCAAAATTGCAAATTTTACAGACTTTTTCTTGTACTCAAAGCTTCTATTTCAACCAATTTCAGGCATTAAAATGACTCTAAACACACTTATTTTAGTTCCAAAAGTGAGAATTCACATGCAATAGTCATTTACAGTCAATAAATTAAACATAAAAAAATTACCATTTCTGACCATCTGGAGAAAGTTCGACAGGTCACGGGTCATCATTTTTCATCAGAAAATTGATTTTTTGGACTGTAGAAAAATTGATTCAAAATGTCATTTGGATTGTGCCTTATGTTGAATAACTACTTTTTAAAGCCTCAATGTGACCAAAATTGCAATTAAAACAGACCTTTTCTCCTACTCAGAAGCTTCTATTTTGACCAATTACAGGCATTAAAATGACTCTTAACACACTTATTTTAGTTCCAAAAGTGATAATTCACATACAATAGTCATTTACAGTAAAAAAAAACTCAACATTAAAAAATTACCATTTCTGACCATCTGGAGAAAGTTGGACAGGTCACAGGTCATCGTTTTTCATCAGAAAAATAATTTTTTGGACTGTAGAAAAATGTATTCAAATGTCATTTGGATTGTGCCTCATGTTGAATAACAACTTTTTAAAGCCTCAATGTGACCAAAATTGCAAATTTTACAGACTTTTTCTTGTACTCGAAGCTTCTATTTCAACCAATTTCAGGCATTAAAATGACTCTAAACACACTTATTTTAGTACCAGAAGTGATAATTCACATCCAATAGTCATTTACAGTCAATAAATTAAACATTACAAAATTATCATTTCTGACCATCTGGAGAAAGCTCGACAGGTCACGGGTCATCATTTTTCATCAGAAAATAGATTTTTTGGCCTGTAGAAACATTGATTCAAAAAACCATTTAGATTGTGCCTCATGTTCAATAACTACTTTTGAAAGCCTCAATGTGACCAAAATTGCCATTTTTACAGACTTTTTCTCCTACTCAGTTGCTTCTATTTCGACCAATTTCAGGCATTAAAATGACTCTAAACACACTTATTTTAGTACAAACAAGTGATAATTCACATGCAATAGTCATTTACAGTCAAAAAATTAAACAGTAAAAAATTACCATTTCTGACCATCTGAAGAAAGCTCGACAGGTCACGGGTCATCATTTTTCATCAGAAAATAGATTTTTTGGCCTGTAGAAACATTGATTCAAAATAACATTTGGATTGTGCCTCATGTTCAATAACTACTTTTGAAAGCCTCAATGTGACCTAAATTGCCATTTTTACAGACTTTTTCTCCTACTCAGTTGCTTCTATTTCGACCAATTTCAGGCAGTAAAATGACTCTAAACACACCTATTTTAGTTCCAAAAGTGATAATTCACATGCAATAGTCATTTACAGTTCAAAAATTAGACAGTAAAAAATTACCATTTCTGACCAACTGGAGAAAGTTCGACAGCTCACGGATCATCGTTTTTCATCAGAAAATTGATTTTTTGCACTGTAGAAAAATTGATTCAGAATGTCATTTGGATTGTGCCTCATATTGAATAACTACTTTTTAAAGCCTCAATGCGACCAAAATTGCCATTTTTACAGACTTTTTTTCGACCACATAAGCTTCTATTTCGACCAATTTCAGGCATTAAAATGACTCTAAACACCTTTATTTTAGTTCCAAAAGTGATAATTCACATGCAATAGTCATTTACAGTCAAAAAATTAAACTGCAAAAAATTATAATTTCTGACCATCTGGAGAAAGTTCGACAGGTCACGGGTCATCGTTTTCCATCAGAAAATCAATTTTTTGGACTGTAGAAAAATTGATTCAAAATTTCATTTCGATTGTGCCTCATGTTGAATAACTACTTTTTAAAGCCTTAATGTGACCAAAATTTCAATTTTTACAAACTTTTTCTCCTACTCAGAAGCTTCTATTTCGACCAATTTCAGGCATTAAAATTACTCTAAACACACTTAGTTTAGTTCCAAAAGCGATAATTCACATGTAAAAGTCCTTTACAGTCAAAAAATTAAACATTAAAAAAACTTACCATTTCTGACTATCTGGAGAAAGTTCGACAGGTCACGGGTCATCGTTTTTCATCAGAAAAATGAGTTTTTTGGACTGTAGAAAAATGTATTCAAATGTCATTTTGATTGTGCCTCATGTTGAATAACTACTTTTTAAAGCCTCAATGTGACCAAAATTGCTATTATTACAGACTTTTTCTCCTACTCTGAAGCTTCTATTTTGACCAATTACATGCATTAAAATGACTCTTAACACACTTATTTTAGTTCCAAAAGTGATAATTCACATACAATAGTCATTTACAGTCAAAAAACACAACATTAAAAAATTACCATTCCTGACCATCTGGAGAAAGTTCGACAAGTGACGGGTCATAGTTTTTCATCAGAAAATTTATTTTTTGGACTGTAGAAAAATTTATTCAAAATATCATTTGGATTGTGCCTCATTTGAATAACTACTTTTTAAAGCCTCAATGTGACCAAAATTTCAAGTTTTTACAAACTTTTTCTTGTACTCAGAAGCTTCTATTTCGACCAATTTCAGACATTAAAATGACTCTAAACACACTTATTTTAGTTCCAAAAGTGATAATTCACATGCAATAGTCATTTACAAGCAAAAAATTAAACAGTAACAAATTACAATTTCTGACCATCTGGAGAAAGTTGGACAGGTCACGGGTCATCGTTTTCCATCAGAAAATTGATTTTTTGGTCTGTAGAAAAATTGATTCAAAATGTCATTTGGATTGTGCCCCATGTTAAATAACTACTTTTTAAAGCCTTAATGTGACCAAAATTTCAATTTTTACAAACTTTTTCTCCTACTCAGAATCCTCTATTTCGACCACTTATAGGCATTAAAATTACTCTAAACACACTTAGTTTAGTTCCAAAAGCGATAATTCACATGCAAAAGTCATTTACAGTCAATTACCATTTCTGACCATCTGGAGAAAGTTCGACAGGTCACGGGTCATCGTTTTTCATCAGAAAATTGATTTTTTGTACTGTAGAAAGATTTATTCAAATGTCATTTGGATTGTGCCTCATGTTGAATAACTACTTTTTAAAGCCTCAATGTGACCAAAATTGCAATTAAAACAGACTTTTTCTCCTACTCAGAAGCTTCTATTTTGACCAATTACAGGCATTAAAATGACTCTCAACACACTTATTTTAGTTCCAAAAGTGATAATTCACATACAATAGTCATTTACAGTCAAAAAACTCAACATTAAAAAATTACCATTTCTGACCATCTGGAGAAAGTTGGACAGGTCACGGGTCACAGTTTTTCATCAAAAAATTGATTTTTTCGACTGTAGAAAAATTGATTCAAAATGTCATTTCGATTGTGCCTCATGTTGAATAACTACTTGTTAAAGCCTTAATGTGACCAAAATTTCAATTTTTACAAACTTTTTCTCCTACTCAGAAGCTTCTATTTCGAGCAATTTCAGGCATTAAAATTACTCTAAACACACTTAGTTTAGTTCCAAAAGCCATAATTCACATGCAAAAGTCATTTACAGTAAAAAACATTAAACATTAAAAAAATTACCATATCTGACCATCTGGAGAAAGTTCGACAGGTCACGGGTCATCGTTTTTCATCAGAAAATTGATTTTTTGGACTGTAGAAAAATGTATTCAAATGTCATTTGGATTGTGCCTCATGTTGAATAACTACTTTTTAAAGCCTCAATGTGACCAAAATTGCAAATTTTACAGACTTTTTCTTGTACTCGAAGCTTCTATTTCAACCAATTTCAGGCATTAAAATGACTCTAAACACACTTATTTTAGTTCCAAAAGTGAGAATTCACATGCAATAGTCATTTACAGTCAATAAATTAAACATAAAAAAATTACCATTTCTGACCATCTGGAGAAAGTTCGACAAGTGACGGGACATAGTTTTTCATCAGAAAATTTATTTTTTGGACTGTAGAAAAATTTATTCAAAATATCATTTGGATTGTGCCTCATTTGAATAACTACTTTTTAAAGCCTCAATGTGACCAAAATTTCAAGTTTTTACAAACTTTTTCTTGTACTCAGAAGCTTCTATTTCGACCAATTTCAGACATTAAAATGACTCTAAACACACTTATTTTAGTTCCAAAAGTGATAATTCACATGCAATAGTCATTTACAAGCAAAAAATTAAACAGTAACAAATTACAATTTCTGACCATCTGGAGAAAGTTGGACAGGTCACGGGTCATCGTTTTCCATCAGAAAATTGATTTTTTGGTCTGTAGAAAAATTGATTCAAAATGTCATTTGGATTGTGCCCCATGTTAAATAACTACTTTTTAAAGCCTTAATGTGACCAAAATTTCAATTTTTACAAACTTTTTCTCCTACTCAGAATCCTCTATTTCGACCACTTATAGGCATTAAAATTACTCTAAACACACTTAGTTTAGTTCCAAAAGCGATAATTCACATGCAAAAGTCATTTACAGTCAATTACCATTTCTGACCATCTGGAGAAAGTTCGACAGGTCACGGGTCATCGTTTTTCATCAGAAAATTGATTTTTTGTACTGTAGAAAGATTTATTCAAATGTCATTTGGATTGTGCCTCATGTTGAATAACTACTTTTTAAAGCCTCAATGTGACCAAAATTGCAATTAAAACAGACTTTTTCTCCTACTCAGAAGCTTCTATTTTGACCAATTACAGGCATTAAAATGACTCTCAACACACTTATTTTAGTTCCAAAAGTGATAATTCACATACAATAGTCATTTACAGTCAAAAAACTCAACATTAAAAAATTACCATTTCTGACCATCTGGAGAAAGTTGGACAGGTCACGGGTCACAGTTTTTCATCAAAAAATTGATTTTTTCGACTGTAGAAAAATTGATTCAAAATGTCATTTCGATTGTGCCTCATGTTGAATAACTACTTGTTAAAGCCTTAATGTGACCAAAATTTCAATTTTTACAAACTTTTTCTCCTACTCAGAAGCTTCTATTTCGAGCAATTTCAGGCATTAAAATTACTCTAAACACACTTAGTTTAGTTCCAAAAGCCATAATTCACATGCAAAAGTCATTTACAGTAAAAAACATTAAACATTAAAAAAATTACCATATCTGACCATCTGGAGAAAGTTCGACAGGTCACGGGTCATCGTTTTTCATCAGAAAATTGATTTTTTGGACTGTAGAAAAATGTATTCAAATGTCATTTGGATTGTGCCTCATGTTGAATAACTACTTTTTAAAGCCTCAATGTGACCAAAATTGCAAATTTTACAGACTTTTTCTTGTACTCGAAGCTTCTATTTCAACCAATTTCAGGCATTAAAATGACTCTAAACACACTTATTTTAGTTTCAAAAGTGAGAATTCACATGCAATAGTCATTTACAGTCAATAAATTAAACATAAAAAATTACCATTTCTGACCATCTGGAGAAAGTTCGACAGGTCACGGGTCATCGTTTTTCATCAGAAAATTGATTTTTTGGACTGTAGAAAAATTGATTCAAAATGTCATTTGGATTGTGCCTTATGTTGAATAACTACTTTTTAAAGCCTCAATGTGACCAAAATTGCAATTAAAACAGACTTTTTCTCCTACTCAGAAGCTTCTATTTTGACCAATTACAGGCATTAAAATGACTCTTAACACACTTATTTTAGTTCCAAAAGTGATAATTCACATACAATAGTCATTTACAGTCAAAAAACTCAACATTAAAAAATTACCATTTCTGACCATCTGGGGAAAGTTTGACAGGTCACGGGTCATTGTTTTTCATCAGAAAATTTAGTTTTTTGGACTGTAGAAAAATTGATTCAAAATGTCATTTGGATTGTGCCTCATGTCGAATAACTACTTTTTAAAGCCTCAATGTGATCAAAATTGCAATTAAAACAGACTTTTTCTCCTACTCAGAAGCTTCTATTTTGACCAATTACAGGCATTAAAATGACTCTTAACACACTTATTTTAGTTCCAAAAGTGATAATTCACATACAATAGTCATTTACAGTCAAAAATCTCAACATTAAAAAATTACCATTTCTGACCATCAGGAGAAAGTTGGACAGGTCACGGGTCACCGTTTTTCATCAAAAAATAGATTTTTTGGACTGTAGAAAAATTGATTTAAAATGTCATTTGGATTGTGCCTCATGTGAATAACAATTTTTAAAGCCTCAATGTGACCAAAATTGCCATTTTTACAGACTTTTTCTCAAACTCATAAGCTTCTATTTCGACCAATTTCAGGCATTAAATTGACTCTAAACACACTTGTTTTAGTTCCAAGATTTCTAACTCACATCCAATAGTCATTTACAGTCAATAAATTAAACATTACAAAATTATCATTTCTGACCATCTGAAGAAAGCTCGACAGGTCACGGGTCATCATTTTTCATCAGAAAATAGATTTTTTGGCCTGTAGAAACATTGATTCAAAATACCATTTGGATTGTGCCTCATGTTCAATAACTACTTTTGAAAGCCTCAATGTGACCTAAATTGCCATTTTTACAGACTTTTTCTCCTACTCAGTTGCTTCTATTTCGACCAATTTCAGGCAGTAAAGTGACTCTAAACACACCTATTTTAGTTCCAAAAGGGATAATTCACATGCAATAGTCATTTACAGTTCAAAAATTAGACAGTAAAAAATTACCATTTCTGACCAACTGGAGAAAGTTCGACAGCTCACGGATCATCATTTTTCATCAGAAAATTGATTTTTTGCACTGTAGAAAAATTGATTCAGAATGTCATTTGGATTGTGCCTCATATTGAATAACTACTTTTTAAAGCCTCAATGTGACCAAAATTGCCATTTTTACAGACTTTTTTTCGACCACATAAGCTTCTATTTCGACCAATTTCAGGCATTAAAATTACTCTAAACACACTTAGTTTAGTTCCAAAAGCGATAATTCACATGTAAAAGTCCTTTACAGTCAAAAAATTAAACATTAAAAAAATTACCATTTCTGACTATCTGGAGAAAGTTCGACAGGTCACGGGTCATCGTTTTTCATCAGAAAAATGAGTTTTTTGGACTGTAGAAAAATGTATTCAAATGTCATTTGGATTGTGCCTCATGTTGAATAACTACTTTTTAAGGCCTCAATGTGACCAAAATTGCCATTATTACAGACTTTTTCTCCTACTCTGAAGCTTCTATTTTGACCAATTACATGCATTAAAATGACTCTTAACACACTTATTTTAGTTCCAAAAGTGATAATTCACATACAATAGTCATTTACAGTCAAAAAACACAACATTAAAAAATTACCATTTCTGACCATCTGGAGAAAGTTCGACAAGTGACGGGTCATAGTTTTTCATCAGAAAATTTATTTTTTGGACTGTAGAATTTTTTTTTCAAAATATCATTTGGATTATGCCTCATGTTGAATAACTACTTTTTAAAGCCTCAATGTGACCAAAATTTCAATTTTTACAAACTTTTTCTTGTACTCAGAAGCTTCTATTTCGACCAATTTCAGACATTAAAATGACTCTAAACACTCTTATTTTAGTTCCAAAAGTGTTAATTCACATGCAATAGTCATTTACAAGCAAAAAATTAAACAGTAACAAATTACAATTTCTGACCATCTGGAGAAAGTTGGACAGGTCACGGGTCATCGTTTTCCATCAGAAAATTGATTTTTTGGTCTGTAGAAAAATTGATTCAAAATGTCATTTGGATTGTGCCCCATGTTAAATAACTATTTTTTAAAGCCTTAATGTGACCAAAATTTCAATTTTTACAAACTTTTTCTCCTACTCAGAATCCTCTATTTCGACCACTTATAGGCATTAAAATTACTCTAAACACACTTAGTTTAGTTCCAAAAGCGATAATTCACATGCAAAAGTCATTTACAGTCAATTACCATTAATGACCATCTGGAGAAAGTTCGACAGGTCACGGGTCATCGTTTTTCATCAGAAAATTGATTTTTTGGACTGTAGAAAGATTTATTCAAATGTCATTTGGATTGTGCCTCATGTTGAATAACTACTTTTTAAAGCCTCAATGTGACCAAAATTGCAATTAAAACAGACTTTTTCTCCTACTCAGAAGCTTCTATTTTGACCAATTACAGGCATTAAAATGACTCTCAACACACTTATTTTAGTTCCAAAAGTGATAATTCACATACAATAGTCATTTACAGTCAAAAAAATCAACATTAAAAAATTACCATTTCTGACCATCTGGAGAAAGTTGGACAGGTCACGGGTCACCGTTTTTCATCAAAAAATTGATTTTTTCGACTGTAGAAAAATTGATTCAAAATGTCATTTCGATTGTGCCTCATGTTGAATAACTACCTTTTAAAGCCTTAATGTGACCAAAATTTCAATTTTTACGAACTTTTTCTCCTACTCAGAAGCTCCTATTTCGACCAATTTCAGGCATTAAAATTACTCTAAACACACTTAGTTTAGTTCCAAAAGCCATAATTCACATGCAAAAAACATTTACAGTAAAAAACATTAAACATTAAAAAAATTACCATTTCTGACCATCTGGAGAAAGTTCGACAGGTCACGGGTCATCGTTTTTCATCAGAAAAATAATTTTTTGGACTGTAGAAAAATGTATTCAAATGTCATTTGGATTGTGCCTCATGTTGAATAACTACTTTTTAAAGCCTCAATGTGACCAAAATTGCAAATTTTACAGACTTTTTCTTGTACTCGAAGCTTCTATTTCAACCAATTTCAGGCATTAAAATGACTCTAAACACACTTATTTTAGTTCCAAAAGTGAGAATTCACATGCAATAGTCATTTACAGTCAATAAATTAAACATAAAAAAATTACCATTTCTGACCATCTGGAGAAAGTTTGACAGGTCACGGGTCATCGTTTTTCATCAGAAAATTTAGTTTTTTGGACTGTAGAAAAATTGATTCAAAATGTCATTTGGATTGTGCCTCATGTTGAATAACTACTTTTTAAAGCCTCAATGTGACCAAAATTGCAATTAAAACAGACTTTTTCTCCTACTCAGAAGCTTCTATTTTGACCAATTACAGGCATTAAAATGACTCTTAACACACTTATTTTAGTTCCAAAAGTGATAATTCACATACAATAGTCATTTACTGTCAAAAAACTCAACATTAAAAAATTACCATTTCTGACCATCTGGAGAAAGTTGGACAGGTCACGGGTCACCGTTTTTCATCAAAAAATTGATTTTTTCGACTGTAGAAAAATTGATTCAAAATGTCATTTCGATTGTGCCTCATGTTGAATAACTACCTTTTAAAGCCTTAATGTGACCAAAATTTCAATTTTTACAAACTTTTTCTCCTACTCAGAAGCTCCTATTTCGACCAATTTCAGGCATTAAAATTACTCTAAACACACTTAGTTTAGTTCCAAAAGCCATAATTCACATGCAAAAGTCATTTACAGTAAAAAAACATTAAACAATAAAAAAATTACCATTTCTGACCATCTGGAGAAAGTTCGACAGGTCACGGGTCATCGTTTTTCATCAGAAAAATAATTTTTTGGACTATAGAAAAATGTATTCAAATGTCATTTGGATTGTGCCTCATGTTGAATAACTACTTTTTAAAGCCTCAATGTGACCAAAATTGCAAATTTTACAGACTTTTTCTTGTACTCGAAGCTTCTATTTCAACCAATTTCAGGCATTAAAATGACTCTAAACACACTTATTTTAGTTCCAAAAGTGAGAATTCACATGCAATAGTCATTTACAGTCAATAAATTAAACATAAAAAAATTACCATTTCTGACCATCTGGAGAAAGTTCGACAGGTCACGGGTCATCGTTTTTCATCAGAAAATTTAGTTTTTTGGACTGTAGAAAAATTGATTCAAAATGTCATTTGGATTGTGCCTCATGTTGAATAACTACTTTTTAAAGCCTCAATGTGACCAAAATTGCAATTAAAACAGACTTTTTCTCCTATTCAGAAGCTTCTATTTTGACCAATTACAGGCATTAAAATGACTCTTAACACACTTATTTTAGTTCCAAAAGTGATAATTCACATACAATAGTCATTTACAGTCAAAAAACTCAACATTAAAAAATTACCATTTCTGACCATCTGGAGAAAGTTGGACAGGTCACGGGTCACCGTTTTTCATCAAAAAATTGATTTTTTGGACTGTAGAAAAATTGATTTAAAATGTCATTTGGATTGTGCCTCATGTGAATAACGACTTTTTAAAGCCTCAATGTGACCAAAATTGCCATTTTTACAGACTTTTTCTCAAACTCATAAGCTTCTATTTCGACCAATTTCAGGCATTAAAATGACTCTAAACACACCTATTTTAGTTCCAAAAGTGATAATTCACATGCAATAGTCATTTACAGTTCAAAAATTAGACAGTAAAAAATTACCATTTCTGACCAACTGGAGAAAGTTCGACAGCTCACGGATCATCGTTTTTCATCAGAAAATTGATTTTTTGCACTGTAGAAAAAATGATTCAGAATGTCATTTAGATTGTGCCTCATATTGAATAACTACTTTTTAAAGCCTCAATGTGACCAAAATTGCCATTTTTACAGACTTTTTTTCGACCACATAAGCTTCTATTTCGACCAATTTCAGGCATTAAAATGACTCTAAACACCTTTATTTTAGTTCCAAAAGTGATAATTCACATGCAATAGTCATTTACAGTCAAAAAATTAAACTGCAAAAAATTATAATTTCTGACCATCTGGAGAAAGTTCGACAGGTCACGGGTCATCGTTTTCCATCAGAAAATTATTTTTTTGGACTGTAGAAAAATTGATTCAAAATGTCATTTCGATTGTGCCTCATGTTGAATAACTCCTTTTTAAAGCCTTAATGTGATGAAAATTTCAATTGTTACAAACTTTTTCTCCTACTCAGAACCTTCTTTTTCGACCAATTTCAGGCATTAAAATGACTCTAAACACACTTATTTTAGTACCAAAAGTGATAATTCACATGCAATAGTCATTTACAGTCAAAAAATTAAACAGTAAAAAATTACCATTTCTGACCATCTGGAGAAAGTTGGACAGGTCACGGGTCATCGTTTTCCATCAGAAAATTAATTTTTTGGACTGTAGAAAAATTGATTTAAAATGTCATTTGGATTGTGCCTCATGTGAATAACGACTTTTTAAAGCCTCAATGTGACCAAAATTGCCATTTTTACAGACTTTTTCTCAAACTCATAAGCTTCTATTTCGACCAATTTCAGGCATTAAAATGACTCTAAACACACTTGTTTTAGATCCAAGATTTCTAATTCACATCCAATAGTCATTTACAGTCAATAAATTAAACATTACAAAATTATTATTTCTGACCATCTGGAGAAAGCTCGACAGGTCACGGGTCATCATTTTTCATCAGAAAATAGATTTTTTGGCCTGTAGAAACATTGATTCAAAATAACATTTGGATTGTGCCTCATGTTCAATAACTACTTTTGAAAGCCTCAATGTGACCAAAATTGCCATTTTTACAGACTTTTTCTCCTACTCAGTTGCTTCTATTTCGACCAATTTCAGGCAGTAAAATGACTCTAAACACACCTATTTTAGTTCCAAAAGTGATAATTCACATGCAATAGTCATTTACAGTTCAAAAATTAGACAGTAAAAAATTACCATTTCTTACCAACTGGAGAAAGTTCGACAACTCACGGATCATCGTTTTTCATCAGAAAATTGATTTTTTGCACTGTAGAAAAATTGATTCAGAATGTCATTTGGATTGTACCTCATATTGAATAACTACTTTTTAAAGCCTCAATGTGACCAAAATTGCCATTTTTACAGACTTTTTTTCGACCACATAAGCTTCTATTTCGACCAATTTCAGGCATTGAAATGACTCTAAACACCTTTATTTTAGTTCCAAAAGTGATAATTCACATGCAATAGTCATTTACAGTCAAAAAATTAAACTGTAAATATTTATCATTTCTGACCATCTGGAGAAAGTTCGACGGGTCACGGGTCATCGTTTTCCATCAGAAAATTGATTTTTTGGACTGTAGAAAAATTGATTCAAAATGGCATTTCGATTGTGCCTCATGTTGAATAACTACTTTTTAAAGCCTTAATGTGACCAAAATTTCAATTTTTACAAACTTTTTCTCCTACTCAGAAGCTTCTATTTCGACCAATTTCAGGCATTAAAATTACTCTAAACACACTTAGTTTAGTTCCAAAAGCTATAATTCACATGCAAAAGTCATTTACAGTAAAAAACATTAAACATTAAAAAAATTACCATTTCTGACCATCTGGAGAAAGTTCGACAGGTCACGGGTCATCGTTTTTCATCAGAAAATTGATTTTTTGGACTGTAGAAAAATGTATTCAAATGTCATTTGGATTGTGCCTCATGTTGAATAACTACTTTTTAAAGCCTCAATGTGACCAAAATTGCAAATTTTACAGACTTTTTCTTGTACTCAAAGCTTCTATTTCAACCAATTTCAGACATTAAAATGACTCTAAACACACTTGTTTTAGTTCCAAAAGTGAGAATTCACATGCAATAGTCATTTACAGTCAATAAATTAAACATAAAAAAATTACCATTTCTGACCATCTGGAGAAAGTTCGACAGGTCACGGGTCATCGTTTTTCATCAGAAAATTGATTTTTTGGACTGTGGAAAAATTGATTCAAAATGTCATTTGGATTGTGCCTTATGTTGAATAACTACTTTTTAAAGCCTCAATGTGACCAAAATTGCAATTAAAACAGACTTTTTCTCCTACTCAGAAGCTTCTATTTTGACCAATTACAGGCATTAAAATGACTCTTAACACTTATTTTAGTTCCAAAAGTGATAATTCACATACAATAGTCATTTACAGTCAAAAAACTCAACATTAAAAAATTACCATTTCTGACCATCTGGAGAAAGTTGGACAGGTCACGGGTCACCGTTTTTCATCAAAAAATTGATTTTTTCGACTGTAGAAAAATTGATTCAAAATGTCATTTCGATTGTGCCTCATGTTGAATAACTACCTTTTAAAGCCTTAATGTGACCAAAATTTCAATTTTTACAAACTTTTTCTCCTACTCAGAAGCTCCTATTTTGACCAATTTCAGGCATTAAAATTACTCTAAACACACTTAGTTTAGTTCCAAAAGCGATAATTCACGTGCAAAAGTCATTTACAGTCAAAAAATTAAACATTAAAAAATTTCCATTTCTGACCATCTGGAAAAAGTTCGACAGGTCACGGGTCATCGTTTTTCATCAGAAAAATAATTTTTTGGACTGTAGAAAAATGTATTCAAATGTCATTTGGATTGTGCCTCATGTTGAATAACTCCTTTTTAAAGCCTTAATGTGACCAAAATTTCAATTTTTACAAACTTTTTCTCCTACTCAGAAGCTTCTATTTTGACCAATTTCAGGCATTAAAATTACTCTAAACACACTTATTTTGGTTCCAAAAGCGATAATTCACATGCAAAAGTCGTTTACAGTCAAAAAATTAAACATTAAAAAAACTAACATTTCTGACCATCTGGAGAAAGTTCGACATGTCACGGGTCATCGTTTTCCATCGGAAAATTGATTTTTTGGTCTGTAGAAAAATTGATTCAAAATGTCATTTGGATTGTGCCTCATGTTGAATAACTACTTTTTAAAGCCTTAATGTGATCAAAATTTCAATTTTTACAAACTTTTTCTCCTACTCAGAAGCTTCTTTTTCGACCAATTTCAGGCATTAAAATTACTCTAAACATACTTAGTTTAGTTACAAAAGCGATAATTCACATGCAAAAGTCATTTACAAGCAAAAAATTAAACATTAAAAAAATTACCATTTCTGACCATCTGGAGAAAGTTCGACAGGTCACGGGTCATCGTTTTTCATCAGAAAATTGATTTTTGGACTGTAGAAAAATTGATTTAAAATATCATTTGGATTGTGCCTCATGTGAATAACGACTTTTTAAAGCCTCAATGTGACCAAAATTGCCATTTTTACAGACTTTTTCTCAAACTCATAAGCTTCTATTTCGACCAATTTCAGGCATTAAAATGACTCTAAACACACTTGTTTTAGATCCAAGATTTCTAATTCACATCCAATAGTCATTTACAGTCAATAAATTAAACATTACAAAATTATCATTTCTGACCATCTGGAGAAAGCTCGACAGGTCACGGGTCATCATTTTTCATCAGAAAATAGATTTTTTGGCCTGTAGAAACATTGATTCAAAATAACATTTGGATTGTGCCTCATGTTCAATAACTACTTTTGAAAGCCTCAATGTGACCAAAATTGCCATTTTTACAGACTTTTTCTCCTACTCAGTTGCTTCTATTTCGACCAATTTCAGGCATTAAAATGACTCTAAACACACTTATTTTAGTACAAACAAGTGATAATTCACATGCAATAGTCATTTACAGTCAAAAAATTAAACAGTAAAAAATTACCATTTCTGACCATCTGAAGAAAGCTCGACAGGTCACGGGTCATCATTTTTCATCAGAAAATAGATTTTTTGGCCTGTAGAAACATTGATTCAAAATAACATTTGGATTGTGCCTCATGTTCAATAACTACTTTTGAAAGCCTCAATGTGACCAAAATTGCCATTTTTACAGACTTTTTCTCCTACTCAGTTGCTTCTATTTCGACCAATTCCAGGCAGTAAAATGACTCTAAACACACCTATTTTAGTTCCAAAAGTGATAATTCACATGCAATAGTCATTTACAAGCATAAAATTAAACAGTAAAAAATTACCATTTCTGACCATCTGGAGAAAGTTGGACAGGTCACGGGTCACCGTTTTTCATCAGAAAATTGATTTTTTCGACTTTAGAAAAATTGATTCAAAATGTCATTTGGATTCTGCCTCATGTTGAATAACTACTTTTTAAAACCTCAATGTGACCAAAATTGCAATTTTTACTGACTTTTTCTCCTACTCAGAAGCTTCTTTTTCGACCAATTTCAGGCATTAAAATGACTCTAAACACACCTATTTTAGTTCCAAAAGTGATAATTCACATGCAATAGTCATTTACAGTTCAAAAATTAGACAGTAAAAAATTACCATTTCTGACCAACTGGAGAAAGTTCGACAACTCACGGATCATCGTTTTTCATCAGAAAATTGATTTTTTGCACTGTAGAAAAATTGATTCAGAATGTCATTTGGATTGTACCTCATATTGAATAACTACTTTTTAAAGCCTCAATGTGACCAAAATTGCCATTTTTACAGACTTTTTTTCGACCACATAAGCTTCTATTTCGACCAATTTCAGGCATTAAAATGACTCTAAACACCTTTATTTTAGTTCCAAAAGTGATAATTCACATGCAATAGTCATTTACAGTCAAAAAATTAAACTGCAAAAAATTATAATTTCTGACCATCTGGAGAAAGTTCGACAGGTCACGGGTCATCGTTTTCCATCAGAAAATTGATTTTTTGGACTGTAGAAAAATTGATTCAGAATGTCATTTGGATTGTACCTCATATTGAATAACTACTTTTTAAAGCCTCAATGTGACCAAAATTGCCATTTTTACAGACTTTTTTTCGACCACATAAGCTTCTATTTCGACCAATTTCAGGCATTAAAATGACTCTAAACACCTTTATTTTAGTTCCAAAAGTGATAATTCACATGCAATAGTCATTTACAGTCAAAAAATTAAACTGAAAATAATTATAATTTCTGACCATCTGGAGAAAGTTCGACAGGTCACGGGTCATCGTTTTCTATCAGAAAATTGATTTTTTGGACTGTAGAAAAATTGATTCAAAATGTCATTTTGATTGTGCCTCATGTTGAATAACTACTTTTTAAAGCCTTAATGTGACCAAAATTTCAATTTTTACAATCTTTTTCTCCTACTCAGAAGCTTCTATTTCGACCAATTTCAGGCATTAAAATTACTCTAAACACACTTAGTTTAGTTCCAAAAGCGATAATTCACATGCAAAAGTCATTTACAGTCAAAAAATTAAACAGTAAAAAATTACCATTTCTGACCATCTGGAGAAAGTTGGACAGGTCACGGGTCACCGTTTTTCATCAGAAAATTGATTTTTTCGACTGTAGAAAAATTGATTCAAAATGTCATTTGGATTCTGCCTCATGTTGAATAACTACTTTTTAAAACCTCAATGTGACCAAAATTGCAATTTTTACTGACTTTTTCTCCTACTCAGTTGCTTCTATTTCGACCAATTTCAGGCAGTAAAATGACTCTAAACACACTTATTTCAGTTCCAAAAGTGAGAATTCACATGCAATAGTCATTTACAAGCATAAAATTAAACAGTAAAAAATTACCATTTCTGACCATCTGGAGAAAGTTGGACAGGTCACGGGTCACCGTTTTTCATCAGAAAATTGATTTTTTCGACTTTAGAAAAATTGATTCAAAATGTCATTTGGATTCTGCCTCATGTTGAATAACTACTTTTTAAAACCTCAATGTGACCAAAATTGCAATTTTTACTGACTTTTTCTCCTACTCAGAAGCTTCTTTTTCGACCAATTTCAGGCATTAAAATGACTCTAAACACACCTATTTTAGTTCCAAAAGTGATAATTCACATGCAATAGTCATTTACAGTTCAAAAATTAGACAGTAAAAAATTACCATTTCTGACCAACTGGAGAAAGTTCGACAACTCACGGATCATCGTTTTTCATCAGAAAATTGATTTTTTGCACTGTAGAAAAATTGATTCAGAATGTCATTTGGATTGTACCTCATATTGAATAACTACTTTTTAAAGCCTCAATGTGACCAAAATTGCCATTTTTACAGACTTTTTTTCGACCACATAAGCTTCTATTTCGACCAATTTCAGGCATTAAAATGACTCTAAACACCTTTATTTTAGTTCCAAAAGTGATAATTCACATGCAATAGTCATTTACAGTCAAAAAATTAAACTGCAAAAAATTATAATTTCTGACCATCTGGAGAAAGTTCGACAGGTCACGGGTCATCGTTTTCCATCAGAAAATTGATTTTTTGGACTGTAGAAAAATTGATTCAAAATGTCATTTCGATTGTGCCTCATGTTGAATAACTCCTTTTTAAAGCCTTAATGTGATCAAAATTTCAATTTTTACAAACTTTTTCTCCTACTCAGAAGCTTCTTTTTCGACCAATTTCAGGCATTAAAATGACTCTAAACACACTTATTTTAGTACCAAAAGTGATAATTCACATCCAATAGTCATTTACAGTCAATAAATTAAACATTACAAAATTATCATTTCTGACCATCTGGAGAAAGCTCGACAGGTCACGGGTCATCATTTTTCATCAGAAAATAGATTTTTTGGCCGGTAGAAACATTGATTCAAAATAACATTTGGATTGTGCCTCATGTTCAATAACTACTTTTGAAAGCCTCAATGTGACCAAAATTGCCATTTTTAAAGACTTTTTCTCCTACTCAGTTGCTTCTATTTCGACCAATTTCAGGCATTAAAATGACTCTAAACACACTTATTTTAGTACAAACAAGTGATAATTCACATGCAATAGTCATTTACAGTCAAAAAATTAAACAGTAAAAAATTACCATTTCTGACCATCTGAAGAAAGCTCGAGAGGTCACGGGTCATCATTTATCATCAGAAAATAGATTTTTTGGCCTGTAGAAACATTGATTCAAAATAACATTTGGATTGTGCCTCATGTTCAATAACTACTTTTGAAAGCCTCAATGTGACCAAAATTGCCATTTTTACAGACTTTTTCTCCTACTCAGTTGCTTCTATTTCGACCAATTTCAGGCAGTAAAATG
This sequence comes from Triturus cristatus, assembly GCF_964204655.1. Lineage (NCBI taxonomy): Eukaryota > Metazoa > Chordata > Amphibia > Caudata > Salamandridae > Triturus > Triturus cristatus. The sequence continues at coordinate 168,140,109 of NC_140584.1, read as the reverse complement.
ACTCTAAACACACCTATTTTAGTTCCAAAAGTGATAATTCACATGCAATAGTCATTTACAGTTCAAAAATTAGACAGTAAAAAATTACCATTTCTGACCAACTGGAGAAAGTTCGACAACTCACGGATCATCGTTTTTCATCAGAAAATTGATTTTTTGCACTGTAGAAAAATTGATTCAGAATGTCATTTGGATTGTACCTCATATGGAATAACTACTTTTTAAAGCCTCAATGTGACCAAAATTGCCATTTTTACAGACTTTTTTTCGACCACATAAGCTTCTATTTCGACCAATTTCAGGCATTAAAATGACTCTAAACACCTTTATTTTAGTTCCAAAAGTGATAATTCACATGCAATAGTCATTTACAGTCAAAAAATTAAACTGTAAATAATTATAATTTCTGACCATCTGGAGAAAGTTCGACAGGTCACGGGTCATCGTTTTCTATCAGAAAATTGATTTTTTTGACTGTAGAAAAATTGATTCAAAATGTCATTTCGATTGTGCCTCATGTTGAATAACTACTTTTTAAAGCCTTAATGTGACCAAAATTTCAATTTTTACAAACTTTTTCTCCTACTCAGAAGCTTCTATTTCGACCAATTTCAGGCATTAAAATTACTCTAAACACACTTAGTTTAGTTCCAAAAGCGATAATTCACATGCAAAAGTCATTTACAGTCAAAAAATTAAACATTAAAAAAATTACCATTTCTGACCATCTGGAGAAAGTTCGACAGGTCACGGATCATCGTTTTTCATCAGAAAATTGATTTTTTGGACTGTAGAAAAATGTGTTCAAATGTCATTTGGATTGTGCCTCATGTTGAATAACTACTTTTTAAAGCCTCAATGTGACCAAAATTGCAAATTTTACAGACTTTTTCTTGTACTCAGAAGCTTCTATTTCAACCAATTTCAGGCATTAAAATGACTCTAAACACACTTATTTCAGTTCCAAAAGTGAGAATTCACATGCAATAGTCATTTACAAGCATAAAATTAAACAGTAAAAAATTACCATTTCTGACCATCTGGAGAAAGTTGGACAGGTCACGGGTCACCGTTTTTCATCAGAAAATTGATTTTTTCGACTGTAGAAAAATTGATTCAAAATGTCATTTGGATTCTGCCTCATGTTGAATAACTACTTTTTAAAACCTCAATGTGACCAAAAATGCAATTTTTACTGACTTTTTCTCCTACTCAGTTGCTTCTATTTCGACCAATTTCAGACATTAAAATGACTCTAAACACACCTATTTTAGTTCCAAAAGTGATAATTCACATGCAATAGTCATTTACAGTTCAAAAATTAGACAGTAAAAAATTACCATTTCTGACCAACTGGAGAAAGTTCGACAACTCACGGATCATCGTTTTATCAGAAAATTGATTTTTTGCACTGTAGAAAAATTGATTCAGAATGTCATTTGGATTGTACCTCATATTGAATAACTACTTTTTAAAGCCTCAATGTGACCAAAATTGCCATTTTTACAGACTTTTTTTCGACCACATAAGCTTCTATTTCGACCAATTTCAGGCATTAAAATGACTCTAAACACCTTTATTTTAGTTCCAAAAGTGATAATTCACATGCAATAGTCATTTACAGTCAAAAAACTTAAACTGTAAATAATTATAATTTCTGACCATCTGGAGAAAGTTCGACAGGTCACGGGTCATCGTTTTCTATCAGAAAATTGATTTTTTGGAGTGTAGAAAAATTGATTCAAAATGTCATTTCGATTGTGCCTCATGTTGAATAACTACTTTTTAAAGCCTTAATGTGACCAAAATTTCAATTTTTACAAACTTTTTCTCCTACTCAGAAGCTTTAATTTCGACCAATTTCAGGCATTAAAATTACTCTAAACACACTTAGTTTAGTTCCAAAAGCGATAATTCACATGCAAAAGTCATTTACAGTCAAAAAATTAAACAGTAAAAAATTACCATTTCTGACCATCTGGAGAAAGTTGGACAGGTCACGGGTCAGCGTTTTTCATCAGAAAATTGATTTTTTCGACTGTAGAAAAATTGATTCAAAATGTCATTTGGATTCTGCCTCATGTTGAATAACTACTTTTTAAAACCTCAATGTGACCAAAATTGCCATTTTTACAGACTTTTATTCGACCACATAAGCTTCTATTTCGACCAATTTCAGGCATTAAAATGACTCTAAACACCTTTATTTTAGTTCCAAAAGTGATAATTCACATGCAATAGTCATTTACAGTCAAAAAATTAAACTGTAAATAATTATAATTTCTGACCATCTGGAGAAAGTTCGACAGGTCACGGGTCATCGTTTTCTATCAGAAAATTGATTTTTTGGACTGTAGAAAAATTGATTCAAAATGTCATTTCGATTGTGCCTCATATTGAATAACTACTTTTTAAAGCCTCAATGTGACCAAAATTGCCATTTTTACAGACTTTTTTTCGACCACATAAGCTTCTATTTCGACCAATTTCAGGCATTAAAATGACTCTAAACACCTTTATTTTAGTTCCAAAAGTGATAATTCACATGCAATAGTCATTTACAGTCAAAAAATTAAACTGTAAATAATTATAATTTCTGACCATCTGGAGAAAGTTCGACAGGTCACGGGTCATCGTTTTCTATCAGAAAATTGATTTTTGGGACTGTAGAAAAATTGATTCAAAATGTCATTTGGATTCTGCCTCATGTTGAATAACTACTTTTTAAAACCTCAATGTGACCAAAAATGCAATTTTTACTGACTTTTTCTCCTACTCAGTTGCTTCTATTTCGACCAATTTCAGGCAGTAAAATGACTCTAAACACACCTATTTTAGTTCCAAAAGTGATAATTCACATGCAATAGTCATTTACAGTTCAAAAATTAGACAGTAAAAAATTACCATTTCTGACCAACTGGAGAAAGTTCGACAACTCACGGATCATCGTTTTATCAGAAAATTGATTTTTTGCACTGTAGAAAAATTGATTCAGAATGTCATTTGGATTGTACCTCATATTGAATAACTACTTTTTAAAGCCTCAATGTGACCAAAATTGCCATTTTTACAGACTTTTTTTCGACCACATAAGCTTCTATTTCGACCAATTTCAGGCATTAAAATGACTCTAAACACCTTTATTTTAGTTCCAAAAGTGATAATTCACATGCAATAGTCATTTACAGTCAAAAAACTTAAACTGTAAATAATTATAATTTCTGACCATCTGGAGAAAGTTCGACAGGTCACGGGTCATCGTTTTCTATCAGAAAATTGATTTTTTGGACTGTAGAAAAATTGATTCAAAATGTCATTTCGATTGTGCCTCATGTTGAATAACTACTTTTTAAAGCCTTAATGTGACCAAAATTTCAATTTTTACAAACTTTTTCTCCTACTCAGAAGCTTTAATTTCGACCAATTTCAGGCATTAAAATTACTCTAAACACACTTAGTTTAGTTCCAAAAGCGATAATTCACATGCAAAAGTCATTTACAGTCAAAAAATTAAACAGTAAAAAATTACCATTTCTGACCATCTGGAGAAAGTTGGACAGGTCACGGGTCACCGTTTTTCATCAGAAAATTGATTTTTTCGACTGTAGAAAAATTGATTCAAAATGTCATTTGGATTCTGCCTCATGTTGAATAACTACTTTTTAAAACCTCAATGTGACCAAAATTGCCATTTTTACAGACTTTTATTCGACCACATAAGCTTCTATTTCGACCAATTTCAGGCATTAAAATGACTCTAAACACCTTTCTTTTAGTTCCAAAAGTGATAATTCACATGCAATAGTCATTTACAGTCAAAAAATTAAACTGTAAATAATTATAATTTCTGACCATCTGGAGAAAGTTCGACAGGTCACGGGTCATCGTTTTCTATCAGAAAATTGATTTTTTGGACTGTAGAAAAATTGATTCAAAATGTCATTTCGATTGTGCCTCATATTGAATAACTACTTTTTAAAGCCTCAATGTGACCAAAATTGCCATTTTTACAGACTTTTTTTCGACCACATAAGCTTCTATTTCGACCAATTTCAGGCATTAAAATGACTCTAAACACCTTTATTTTAGTTCCAAAAGTGATAATTCACATGCAATAGTCATTTACAGTCAAAAAATTAAACTGTAAATAATTATAATTTCTGACCATCTGGAGAAAGTTCGACAGGTCACGGGTCATCGTTTTCTATCAGAAAATTGATTTTTTGGACTGTAGAAAAATTGATTCAAAATGTCATTTCGATTGTGCCTCATGTTGAATAACTACTTTTTAAAGCCTTAATGTGACCAAAATTTCAATTTTTACAAACTTTTTCTCCTACTCAGAAGCTTCTATTTCGACCAATTTCAGGCATTAAAATTACTCTAAACACACTTAGTTTAGTTCCAAAAGCGATAATTCACATGCAAAAGTCATTTACAGTCAAAAAATTAAACAGTAAAAAATTACCATTTCTGACCATCTGAAGAAAGCTCGGCAGGTCACGGGTCATCATTTTTCATCAGAAAATAGATTTTTTGGCCTGTAAAAACATTGATTCAAAATAACATTTGGATTGTGCCTCATGTTCAATAACTACTTTTGAAAGCCTCAATGTGACCAAAATTGCCATTTTTACAGACTTTTTCTCCTACTCAGTTGCTTCTATTTCGACCAATTTCAGGCAGTAAAATGACTCTAAACACACCTATTTTAGTTCCAAAAGTGATAATTCACATGCAATAGTCATTTACAGTCAAAAAATTAAACTGTAAATAATTATAATTTCTGACCATCTGGAGAAAGTTCGACAGGTCACGGGTCATCGTTTTCTATCAGAAAATTGATTTTTTGGACTGTAGAAAAATTGATTCAAAATGTCATTTCGATTGTGCCTCATATTGAATAACTACTTTTTAAAGCCTCAATGTGACCAAAATTGCCATTTTTACAGACTTTTTTTCGACCACATAAGCTTCTATTTCGACCAATTTCAGGCATTAAAATGACTCTAAACACCTTTATTTTAGTTCCAAAAGTGATAATTCACATGCAATAGTCATTTACAGTCAAAAAATTAAACTGTAAATAATTATAATTTCTGACCATCTGGAGAAAGTTCGACAGGTCACGGGTCATCGTTTTCTATCAGAAAATTGATTTTTTGGACTGTAGAAAAATTGATTCAAAATGTCATTTCGATTGTGCCTCATGTTGAATAACTACTTTTTAAAGCCTTAATGTGACCAAAATTTCAATTTTTACAAACTTTTTCTCCTACTCAGAAGCTTCTATTTCGACCAATTTCAGGCATTAAAATTACTCTAAACACACTTAGTTTAGTTTCAAAAGCGATAATTCACATGCAAAAGTCATTTACAGTCAAAAAATTAAACAGTAAAAAATTACCATTTCTGACCATCTGAAGAAAGCTCGGCAGGTCACGGGTCATCATTTTTCATCAGAAAATAGATTTTTTGGCCTGTAGAAACATTGATTCAAAATAACATTTGGATTGTGCCTCATGTTCAATAACTACTTTTGAAAGCCTCAATGTGACCAAAATTGCCATTTTTACAGACTTTTTCTCCTACTCAGTTGCTTCTATTTCGACCAATTTCAGGCAGTAAAATGACTCTAAACACACCTATTTTAGTTCCAAAAGTGATAATTCACATGCAATAGTCATTTACAGTTCAAAAATTAGACAGTAAAAAATTACCATTTCTAACCAACTGGAGAAAGTTCGACAACTCACGGATCATCGTTTTTCATCAGAAAATTGATTTTTTGCACTGTAGAAAAATTGATTCAGAATGTCATTTGGATTGTACCTCATATTGAATAACTACTTTTTAAAGCCTCAATGTGACCAAAATTGCCATTTTTACAGACTTTTTTTCGACCACATAAGCTTCTATTTCGACCAATTTCAGGCATTAAAATGACTCTAAACACCTTTATTTTAGTTCCAAAAGTGATAATTCACATGCAATAGTCATTTACAGTCAAAAAATTAAACTGTAAATAATTATAATTTCTGACCATCTGGAGAAAGTTCGACAGGTCACGGGTCATCGTTTTCTATCAGAAAATTGATTTTTTTGACTGTAGAAAAATTGATTCAAAATGTCATTTCGATTGTGCCTCATGTTGAATAACTACTTTTTAAAGCCTTAATGTGACCAAAATTTCAATTTTTACAAACTTTTTCTCCTACTCAGAAGCTTCTATTTCGACAAATTTCAGGCATTAAAATTACTCTAAACACACTTAGTTTAGTTCCAAAAGCGATAATTCACATGCAAAAGTCATTTACAGTCAAAAAATTAAACATTAAAAAAATTACCATTTCTGACCATCTGGAGAAAGTTCGACAGGTCACGGGTCATCGTTTTTTATCAGAAAATTGATTTTTTGGACTGTAGAAAAATGTATTCAAATGTCATTTGGATTGTGCCTCATGTTGAATAACTACTTTTTAAAGCCTCAATGTGACCAAAATTGCAAATTTTACAGACTTTTTCTTGTACTCGAAGGTTCTATTTCAACCAATTTCTGGCATTAAAATGACTCTAAACACACTTATTTTAGTTCCAAAAGTGGGAATTCACATGCAATAGTCATTTACAGTCAATAAATTAAACATAAAAAAATTACCATTTCTGACCATCTGGAGAAAGTTCGACAGGTCACGGGTCATCGTTTTTCATCAGAAAAATGATTTTTTGGACTGTAGAAAAATGTATTCAAATGTCATTTGGATTGTGCCTCATGTTGAATAACTACTTTTTAAAGCCTCAATGTGACCAAAATTGCCATTATTACAGACTTTTTCTCCTACTCGGAAGCTTCTATTTTGACCAATCACAGGCATTAAAATGACTCTTAACACACTTATTTTAGTTCCAAAAGTGATAATTCACATACAATAGTCATTTACAGTCAAAAAACACAACATTAAAAAATTACCATTTCTGACCATCTGGAGAAAGTTCGACAGGTGACGGGTCATAGTTTTTCATCAGAAAATTGATTTTTTGGACTGTAGAAAAATGTATTCAAAATATCATTTGGATTGTGCCTCATGTTGAATAACTACTTTTTAAAGCCTCAATGTGACCAAAATTTCAATTTTTACAAACTTTTTCTCCTACTCAGAAGCTTCCATTTCGACCAATTTCAGACATTAAAATGACTCTAAACACACTTATTTTAGTTCCAAAAGTGATAATTCACATGCAATAGTCATTTACAAGCAAAAAATTAAACAGTAACAAATTACAATTTCTGACCATCTGGAGAAAGTTGGACAGGTCACGGGTCATCGTTTTTCATCAGAAAATTGATTTTTTGGACTGTAGAAAAATGTATTCCAATGTCATTTGGATTGTGCCTCATGTTGAATAACTACTTTTTAAAGCCTCAATGTGACCAAAATTGCACATTTTACAGACTTTTTCTTGTACTCAGAAGCTTCTATTTCGACCAATTTCAGACATTAAAATGACTCTAAACACACTTATTTTAGTTCCAAAAGTGATAATTCACATACAATAGTCATTTACAGTCAAAAAACACATCATTAAAAACTTACCATTTCTGAACATCTGGAGAAAATTGATTTTTTGGACTGTAGAAAAATGTATTCAAAATATCATTTGGATTGTGCCTCATGTTGAATAACTACTTTTTAAAGCCTCAATGTGACCAAAATTGCCATTTTTACAGACTTTTTTTCGACCACATAAGCTTCTATTTCGACCAATTTCAGGCATTAAAATGACTCTAAACACCTTTATTTTAGTTCCAAAAGTGATAATTCACATGCAATAGTCATTTACAGTCAAAAAATTAAACTGTAAATAATTATAATTTCTGACCATCTGGAGAAAGTTCGACAGGTCACGGGTCATCGTTTTCTATCAGAAAATTGATTTTTTTGACTGTAGAAAAATTGATTCAAAATGTCATTTCGATTGTGCCTCATGTTGAATAACTACTTTTTAAAGCCTTAATGTGACCAAAATTTCAATTTTTACAAACTTTTTCTCCTACTCAGAAGCTTCTATTTCGACAAATTTCAGGCATTAAAATTACTCTAAACACACTTAGTTTAGTTCCAAAAGCGATAATTCACATGCAAAAGTCATTTACAGTCAAAAAATTAAACATTAAAAAAATTACCATTTCTGACCATCTGGAGAAAGTTCGACAGGTCACGGGTCATCGTTTTTTATCAGAAAATTGATTTTTTGGACTGTAGAAAAATGTATTCAAATGTCATTTGGATTGTGCCTCATGTTGAATAACTACTTTTTAAAGCCTCAATGTGACCAAAATTGCAAATTTTACAGACTTTTTCTTGTACTCGAAGGTTCTATTTCAACCAATTTCTGGCATTAAAATGACTCTAAACACACTTATTTTAGTTCCAAAAGTGGGAATTCACATGCAATAGTCATTTACAGTCAATAAATTAAACATAAAAAAATTACCATTTCTGACCATCTGGAGAAAGTTCGACAGGTCACGGGTCATCGTTTTTCATCAGAAAAATGATTTTTTGGACTGTAGAAAAATGTATTCAAATGTCATTTGGATTGTGCCTCATGTTGAATAACTACTTTTTAAAGCCTCAATGTGACCAAAATTGCCATTATTACAGACTTTTTCTCCTACTCGGAAGCTTCTATTTTGACCAATCACAGGCATTAAAATGACTCTTAACACACTTATTTTAGTTCCAAAAGTGATAATTCACATACAATAGTCATTTACAGTCAAAAAACACAACATTAAAAAATTACCATTTCTGACCATCTGGAGAAAGTTCGACAGGTGACGGGTCATAGTTTTTCATCAGAAAATTGATTTTTTGGACTGTAGAAAAATGTATTCAAAATATCATTTGGATTGTGCCTCATGTTGAATAACTACTTTTTAAAGCCTCAATGTGACCAAAATTTCAATTTTTACAAACTTTTTCTCCTACTCAGAAGCTTCCATTTCGACCAATTTCAGACATTAAAATGACTCTAAACACACTTATTTTAGTTCCAAAAGTGATAATTCACATGCAATAGTCATTTACAAGCAAAAAATTAAACAGTAACAAATTACAATTTCTGACCATCTGGAGAAAGTTGGACAGGTCACGGGTCATCGTTTTTCATCAGAAAATTGATTTTTTGGACTGTAGAAAAATGTATTCCAATGTCATTTGGATTGTGCCTCATGTTGAATAACTACTTTTTAAAGCCTCAATGTGACCAAAATTGCACATTTTACAGACTTTTTCTTGTACTCAGAAGCTTCTATTTCGACCAATTTCAGACATTAAAATGACTCTAAACACACTTATTTTAGTTCCAAAAGTGATAATTCACATACAATAGTCATTTACAGTCAAAAAACACATCATTAAAAACTTACCATTTCTGAACATCTGGAGAAAATTGATTTTTTGGACTGTAGAAAAATGTATTCAAAATATCATTTGGATTGTGCCTCATGTTGAATAACTACTTTTTAAAGCCTCAATGTGACCAAAATTGCAAATTTTACAGACTTTTTCTTGTACTCAGAAGCTTCTATTTCAACCAATTTCAGGCATTAAAATGACTCTAAACACACTTATTTCAGTTCCAAAAGTGAGAATTCACATGCAATAGTCATTTACAAGCATAAAATTAAACAGTAAAAAATTACCATTTCTGACCATCTGGAGAAAGTTGGACAGGTCACGGGTCACCGTTTTTCATCAGAAAATTGATTTTTTCGACTGTAGAAAAATTGATTCAAAATGTCATTTGGATTCTGCCTCATGTTGAATAACTACTTTTTAAAACCTCAATGTGACCAAAAATGCAATTTTTACTGACTTTTTCTCCTACTCAGTTGCTTCTATTTCGACCAATTTCAGACATTAAAATGACTCTAAACACACCTATTTTAGTTCCAAAAGTGATAATTCACATGCAATAGTCATTTACAGTTCAAAAATTAGACAGTAAAAAATTACCATTTCTGACCAACTGGAGAAAGTTCGACAACTCACGGATCATCGTTTTATCAGAAAATTGATTTTTTGCACTGTAGAAAAATTGATTCAGAATGTCATTTGGATTGTACCTCATATTGAATAACTACTTTTTAAAGCCTCAATGTGACCAAAATTGCCATTTTTACAGACTTTTTTTCGACCACATAAGCTTCTATTTCGACCAATTTCAGGCATTAAAATGACTCTAAACACCTTTATTTTAGTTCCAAAAGTGATAATTCACATGCAATAGTCATTTACAGTCAAAAAACTTAAACTGTAAATAATTATAATTTCTGACCATCTGGAGAAAGTTCGACAGGTCACGGGTCATCGTTTTCTATCAGAAAATTGATTTTTTGGAGTGTAGAAAAATTGATTCAAAATGTCATTTCGATTGTGCCTCATGTTGAATAACTACTTTTTAAAGCCTTAATGTGACCAAAATTTCAATTTTTACAAACTTTTTCTCCTACTCAGAAGCTTTAATTTCGACCAATTTCAGGCATTAAAATTACTCTAAACACACTTAGTTTAGTTCCAAAAGCGATAATTCACATGCAAAAGTCATTTACAGTCAAAAAATTAAACAGTAAAAAATTACCATTTCTGACCATCTGGAGAAAGTTGGACAGGTCACGGGTCACCGTTTTTCATCAGAAAATTGATTTTTTCGACTGTAGAAAAATTGATTCAAAATGTCATTTGGATTCTGCCTCATGTTGAATAACTACTTTTTAAAACCTCAATGTGACCAAAATTGCCATTTTTACAGACTTTTATTCGACCACATAAGCTTCTATTTCGACCAATTTCAGGCATTAAAATGACTCTAAACACCTTTATTTTAGTTCCAAAAGTGATAATTCACATGCAATAGTCATTTACAGTCAAAAAATTAAACTGTAAATAATTATAATTTCTGACCATCTGGAGAAAGTTCGACAGGTCACGGGTCATCGTTTTCTATCAGAAAATTGATTTTTTGGACTGTAGAAAAATTGATTCAAAATGTCATTTCGATTGTGCCTCATATTGAATAACTACTTTTTAAAGCCTCAATGTGACCAAAATTGCCATTTTTACAGACTTTTTTTCGACCACATAAGCTTCTATTTCGACCAATTTCAGGCATTAAAATGACTCTAAACACCTTTATTTTAGTTCCAAAAGTGATAATTCACATGCAATAGTCATTTACAGTCAAAAAATTAAACTGTAAATAATTATAATTTCTGACCATCTGGAGAAAGTTCGACAGGTCACGGGTCATCGTTTTCTATCAGAAAATTGATTTTTGGGACTGTAGAAAAATTGATTCAAAATGTCATTTGGATTCTGCCTCATGTTGAATAACTACTTTTTAAAACCTCAATGTGACCAAAAATGCAATTTTTACTGACTTTTTCTCCTACTCAGTTGCTTCTATTTCGACCAATTTCAGGCAGTAAAATGACTCTAAACACACCTATTTTAGTTCCAAAAGTGATAATTCACATGCAATAGTCATTTACAGTTCAAAAATTAGACAGTAAAAAATTACCATTTCTGACCAACTGGAGAAAGTTCGACAACTCACGGATCATCGTTTTATCAGAAAATTGATTTTTTGCACTGTAGAAAAATTGATTCAGAATGTCATTTGGATTGTACCTCATATTGAATAACTACTTTTTAAAGCCTCAATGTGACCAAAATTGCCATTTTTACAGACTTTTTTTCGACCACATAAGCTTCTATTTCGACCAATTTCAGGCATTAAAATGACTCTAAACACCTTTATTTTAGTTCCAAAAGTGATAATTCACATGCAATAGTCATTTACAGTCAAAAAACTTAAACTGTAAATAATTATAATTTCTGACCATCTGGAGAAAGTTCGACAGGTCACGGGTCATCGTTTTCTATCAGAAAATTGATTTTTTGGACTGTAGAAAAATTGATTCAAAATGTCATTTCGATTGTGCCTCATGTTGAATAACTACTTTTTAAAGCCTTAATGTGACCAAAATTTCAATTTTTACAAACTTTTTCTCCTACTCAGAAGCTTTAATTTCGACCAATTTCAGGCATTAAAATTACTCTAAACACACTTAGTTTAGTTCCAAAAGCGATAATTCACATGCAAAAGTCATTTACAGTCAAAAAATTAAACAGTAAAAAATTACCATTTCTGACCATCTGGAGAAAGTTGGACAGGTCACGGGTCACCGTTTTTCATCAGAAAATTGATTTTTTCGACTGTAGAAAAATTGATTCAAAATGTCATTTGGATTCTGCCTCATGTTGAATAACTACTTTTTAAAACCTCAATGTGACCAAAATTGCCATTTTTACAGACTTTTATTCGACCACATAAGCTTCTATTTCGACCAATTTCAGGCATTAAAATGACTCTAAACACCTTTCTTTTAGTTCCAAAAGTGATAATTCACATGCAATAGTCATTTACAGTCAAAAAATTAAACTGTAAATAATTATAATTTCTGACCATCTGGAGAAAGTTCGACAGGTCACGGGTCATCGTTTTCTATCAGAAAATTGATTTTTTGGACTGTAGAAAAATTGATTCAAAATGTCATTTCGATTGTGCCTCATATTGAATAACTACTTTTTAAAGCCTCAATGTGACCAAAATTGCCATTTTTACAGACTTTTTTTCGACCACATAAGCTTCTATTTCGACCAATTTCAGGCATTAAAATGACTCTAAACACCTTTATTTTAGTTCCAAAAGTGATAATTCACATGCAATAGTCATTTACAGTCAAAAAATTAAACTGTAAATAATTATAATTTCTGACCATCTGGAGAAAGTTCGACAGGTCACGGGTCATCGTTTTCTATCAGAAAATTGATTTTTTGGACTGTAGAAAAATTGATTCAAAATGTCATTTCGATTGTGCCTCATGTTGAATAACTACTTTTTAAAGCCTTAATGTGACCAAAATTTCAATTTTTACAAACTTTTTCTCCTACTCAGAAGCTTCTATTTCGACCAATTTCAGGCATTAAAATTACTCTAAACACACTTAGTTTAGTTCCAAAAGCGATAATTCACATGCAAAAGTCATTTACAGTCAAAAAATTAAACAGTAAAAAATTACCATTTCTGACCATCTGAAGAAAGCTCGGCAGGTCACGGGTCATCATTTTTCATCAGAAAATAGATTTTTTGGCCTGTAAAAACATTGATTCAAAATAACATTTGGATTGTGCCTCATGTTCAATAACTACTTTTGAAAGCCTCAATGTGACCAAAATTGCCATTTTTACAGACTTTTTCTCCTACTCAGTTGCTTCTATTTCGACCAATTTCAGGCAGTAAAATGACTCTAAACACACCTATTTTAGTTCCAAAAGTGATAATTCACATGCAATAGTCATTTACAGTCAAAAAATTAAACTGTAAATAATTATAATTTCTGACCATCTGGAGAAAGTTCGACAGGTCACGGGTCATCGTTTTCTATCAGAAAATTGATTTTTTGGACTGTAGAAAAATTGATTCAAAATGTCATTTCGATTGTGCCTCATATTGAATAACTACTTTTTAAAGCCTCAATGTGACCAAAATTGCCATTTTTACAGACTTTTTTTCGACCACATAAGCTTCTATTTCGACCAATTTCAGGCATTAAAATGACTCTAAACACCTTTATTTTAGTTCCAAAAGTGATAATTCACATGCAATAGTCATTTACAGTCAAAAAATTAAACTGTAAATAATTATAATTTCTGACCATCTGGAGAAAGTTCGACAGGTCACGGGTCATCGTTTTCTATCAGAAAATTGATTTTTTGGACTGTAGAAAAATTGATTCAAAATGTCATTTCGATTGTGCCTCATGTTGAATAACTACTTTTTAAAGCCTTAATGTGACCAAAATTTCAATTTTTACAAACTTTTTCTCCTACTCAGAAGCTTCTATTTCGACCAATTTCAGGCATTAAAATTACTCTAAACACACTTAGTTTAGTTTCAAAAGCGATAATTCACATGCAAAAGTCATTTACAGTCAAAAAATTAAACAGTAAAAAATTACCATTTCTGACCATCTGAAGAAAGCTCGGCAGGTCACGGGTCATCATTTTTCATCAGAAAATAGATTTTTTGGCCTGTAGAAACATTGATTCAAAATAACATTTGGATTGTGCCTCATGTTCAATAACTACTTTTGAAAGCCTCAATGTGACCAAAATTGCCATTTTTACAGACTTTTTCTCCTACTCAGTTGCTTCTATTTCGACCAATTTCAGGCAGTAAAATGACTCTAAACACACCTATTTTAGTTCCAAAAGTGATAATTCACATGCAATAGTCATTTACAGTTCAAAAATTAGACAGTAAAAAATTACCATTTCTAACCAACTGGAGAAAGTTCGACAACTCACGGATCATCGTTTTTCATCAGAAAATTGATTTTTTGCACTGTAGAAAAATTGATTCAGAATGTCATTTGGATTGTACCTCATATTGAATAACTACTTTTTAAAGCCTCAATGTGACCAAAATTGCCATTTTTACAGACTTTTTTTCGACCACATAAGCTTCTATTTCGACCAATTTCAGGCATTAAAATGACTCTAAACACCTTTATTTTAGTTCCAAAAGTGATAATTCACATGCAATAGTCATTTACAGTCAAAAAATTAAACTGTAAATAATTATAATTTCTGACCATCTGGAGAAAGTTCGACAGGTCACGGGTCATCGTTTTCTATCAGAAAATTGATTTTTTTGACTGTAGAAAAATTGATTCAAAATGTCATTTCGATTGTGCCTCATGTTGAATAACTACTTTTTAAAGCCTTAATGTGACCAAAATTTCAATTTTTACAAACTTTTTCTCCTACTCAGAAGCTTCTATTTCGACAAATTTCAGGCATTAAAATTACTCTAAACACACTTAGTTTAGTTCCAAAAGCGATAATTCACATGCAAAAGTCATTTACAGTCAAAAAATTAAACATTAAAAAAATTACCATTTCTGACCATCTGGAGAAAGTTCGACAGGTCACGGGTCATCGTTTTTTATCAGAAAATTGATTTTTTGGACTGTAGAAAAATGTATTCAAATGTCATTTGGATTGTGCCTCATGTTGAATAACTACTTTTTAAAGCCTCAATGTGACCAAAATTGCAAATTTTACAGACTTTTTCTTGTACTCGAAGGTTCTATTTCAACCAATTTCTGGCATTAAAATGACTCTAAACACACTTATTTTAGTTCCAAAAGTGGGAATTCACATGCAATAGTCATTTACAGTCAATAAATTAAACATAAAAAAATTACCATTTCTGACCATCTGGAGAAAGTTCGACAGGTCACGGGTCATCGTTTTTCATCAGAAAAATGATTTTTTGGACTGTAGAAAAATGTATTCAAATGTCATTTGGATTGTGCCTCATGTTGAATAACTACTTTTTAAAGCCTCAATGTGACCAAAATTGCCATTATTACAGACTTTTTCTCCTACTCGGAAGCTTCTATTTTGACCAATCACAGGCATTAAAATGACTCTTAACACACTTATTTTAGTTCCAAAAGTGATAATTCACATACAATAGTCATTTACAGTCAAAAAACACAACATTAAAAAATTACCATTTCTGACCATCTGGAGAAAGTTCGACAGGTGACGGGTCATAGTTTTTCATCAGAAAATTGATTTTTTGGACTGTAGAAAAATGTATTCAAAATATCATTTGGATTGTGCCTCATGTTGAATAACTACTTTTTAAAGCCTCAATGTGACCAAAATTTCAATTTTTACAAACTTTTTCTCCTACTCAGAAGCTTCCATTTCGACCAATTTCAGACATTAAAATGACTCTAAACACACTTATTTTAGTTCCAAAAGTGATAATTCACATGCAATAGTCATTTACAAGCAAAAAATTAAACAGTAACAAATTACAATTTCTGACCATCTGGAGAAAGTTGGACAGGTCACGGGTCATCGTTTTTCATCAGAAAATTGATTTTTTGGACTGTAGAAAAATGTATTCCAATGTCATTTGGATTGTGCCTCATGTTGAATAACTACTTTTTAAAGCCTCAATGTGACCAAAATTGCACATTTTACAGACTTTTTCTTGTACTCAGAAGCTTCTATTTCGACCAATTTCAGACATTAAAATGACTCTAAACACACTTATTTTAGTTCCAAAAGTGATAATTCACATACAATAGTCATTTACAGTCAAAAAACACATCATTAAAAACTTACCATTTCTGAACATCTGGAGAAAATTGATTTTTTGGACTGTAGAAAAATGTATTCAAAATATCATTTGGATTGTGCCTCATGTTGAATAACTACTTTTTAAAGCCTCAATGTGACCAAAATTTAAATTTTTATAAACTTTTTCTCCTACTCAGAAGCTTCTATTTCGACCAATTTCAGACATTAAAATGACTCTAAACACACTTATTTTAGTTCCAAAAGTGATAATTCACATGCAATAGTCATTTACAGTCAAAAAATTAAACTGTAAAAAATTATAATTTCTGACCATCTGGAGAAAGTTCGACAGGTCACGGGTCATCATTTTCCATCAGAAAATGGATTTTTTGGACTGTCGAAAAATTGATTCAAAATGTCATTTCGATAGTGCCTCATGTTGAATAACTCCTTTTTAAAGCCTTAATGTGACCAAAATTGCAATTTTTTCAAACTTTTTCTCCTACTCAGAAGCTTCTATTTCGACCAATTTCAGGCATTAAAATGACTCTAAACACACTTATTTTGGTTCCAAAAGTGATAATTCACATGCAATAGTCATTTACAGTCAATAAATTAAACATAAAAAAATTACCATTTCTGACCATCTGGAGAAAGTTCGACAGGTCACGGGTCATCGTTTTCCATCCGAAAATTGATTTTTGGCTCTGTAGAAAAATTGATTCAAAATGTCATTTGGATTGTGCCTCATGTTGAATACCTGCTTTTTAAAGCCTCAATGTGACCAAAATTGCCATTATTACAGACTTTTTCTCCTACTCAGGAGCTTCTATTACGACCAATTTCAGGCATTAAAATGACTCTAGACACACTTATTTTGGTTCCAAAAGTGATAATTCACATGCAATAGTCATTTACAGTCAATAAATTAAACATAAAAAAATTACCATTTCTGACCATATGGAGAAAGTTGGACGGGTCACGGGTCATTGTTTTTCATCAGAAAATTGATTTTTTAGACTATAGAAAAATTGTTTCAAATGTCATTTGCATTGTGCCTCACTTTGAATAACTACTTTTTAAAGCCTCAATGTGACCAAAATTGCAAATTTTACAAACTTTTTCTTGTACTCAGAAGCTTCTATTTCAACCAATTTCAGGCATTAAAATGACTCTAAACACACTTATTTTAGTTCCAAAAGTGATAATTAACATGCAATAGTCATTTACAGTCAAAAAATTAAACAGTAAAAAATTACCATTTCTGACCATCTGGAGAAAGTTGGACAGGTCACGGGTCACCGTTTTTCATCAGAAAATTGACTATTTCAACTGTAGAAAAATTGATTCAAAATGTCTTTTGGATTCTGCCTCATGTTGAATAACTACTTTTTAAAGCCTCAATGTGACCAAAATTGCCATTTTTACAGACTTTTTCTCCTACTCAAAAGCTTCTATTTCGACCAATTTCAGGCATTAAAATGACTCTAAACACACATATTTCAGTTCCAAAAGTGATAATTCACTCCCAATACTCATTTACAGTCAATAAATTAGACAGTAAAAAATTACCATTTCTGACCATCTGGAGAAAGTTCGACAGGTCATCGTTTAATATCAGAAAATTGATTTTTTGGACTATAGATAAATTGATTCAAAATGTCATTTGGATTGTGGCTCATGTTGAATGACTACTTTAAAGCCTCAATGTGACCAAAATTGTCATTTTTACAGACTTTTTCTTGAACTGATAAGCTTCTATTTCGACTAATTTCAGGCATTAAAATGACTCTAAACACACTTATTTTACTTCCAAAAGTGATAATTCACATGCAATAGTCATTTACAGTCAAAATATTAAACAGTAAAAAAGTACCATTTCTGACCATCTGGAGAAAGTTGGACAGGTCACGGGTCACCGTTTATCATCAGTAAATGTTTTTTTGGACTGAAGAAAAATTGATTCAAAATGTGATTTGGATTTTGCCTCATGTTGAACAACTACTTTTTAAAGCCTCAATGTGACCAAAATTGCCATTTTTACAGACTTTTTCTCCTACTCAAAAGCTTCTATTTCGACCAATTTCAGGCATTAAAATGACTCCAAACACACTTATCTTAGTTCCAAAAGTGATAATTCACACCCAATAGTCAATTACAGTCAATAAATTAGAGGGTAAAAAATTACCATTTCTGACCATCTGGAGAAAGATCGACAGGTCACGGGTCGTTTTTCATCAGAAAATTGATTTTTTGGACTGTAGAAAAATGTATTCAAATGTCATTTGGATTGTGCCTCATGTTGAATAACTACTTTTTAAAGCCTCAATGTGACCAAAATGGCAAATTTTACAGACTTTTTCTTGTACTCAGAAGCTTCTATTTCAACCAATTTCAGGCATTACAATGACTCTAAACACACTTATTTTAGTTCCAAAAGTGAGAATTCACATGAAACAGTCATTTACAGTCAATAATTTAAACATTAAAAAATTACCATTTCTGACCATCTGGAGAAAGTTCGACAGGTCACGGGTCATCCTTTTTCATCAGAAAAATGATGTTTTGGACTGTAGAAAAATTGATTCAAAATGTCATTTGGATTGTGCTTCATGTTGAATAACTACTTTTTAAAGCCTCAATGTGACCAAAATTGTCATTTTTACAGACTTTTTCTCCTACTCAGAAGCTTCATTTCGGCCAATTTCAGGCATTAGAATGACTCTAAACACACTTTTTTTAGTTCCAAAAGTGATAATTCACATGCAATAGTCATTTACAGTCAAAAAATTAAACATTCAAAAATTAAAATTTCTGACCATCTGGAGAAAGTTCGACAGGTCATAGTTTTTCATCAGAAAATTGTTTTTTTGGTCTGTAGAAAAACTGATTGAAAATGTCATTTGGATTGTGCCTCATGTTGAATTACTACTTTGTAAAGCCTCAATGTGACCAAAATTGCCATTTTTGCAGACTTTTTCTCCTACTCAGAAGCTTCTATTTTCACCAATTACAGGCATTAAAATTACTCTTAAGACACGTATTTTAGTTCCAAAAGTGATAATTCACATGCAACAGTAATTTACAGTCAAAAAATTAAACATTAAAAAATTACCATTTCTGACCATTTGGAGAAAGTTCGACAGGTCAAGGGTAATCATTTTTCATCAGAAAATTGATTTTTTGGACTGTAGAAAAAATGATTCAAAATGTCAATTGGATTGTGCCTCATGTTGAATAACTACTTTTGAAAGCCTCACAGTGACCAAAATTGCCATTTTTGCAGACTTTTTCTCCTACTCGGAAGCTTCTATTTCGACCAATTTCAGGCATTGAAATGACTCAAAAGACACTTATCTTAGTTCCAAAAGTGATAATTCACACCCAATAGTCATTTACAGTCAATAAATTAGACAGTAAATATTTACCATTTCTGACCATCTGGAGAAAGTTCGACAGGTCACGGGTCATCGTTTTTCATCAGAAAATTGATTTTTTGGACTGTAGAAAAATTGATTCAAAATGTCATTTGGATTGTGCCTCATGTGAATAACGACTATTTAAAGCCTCAATGTGACCAAAATTGCCATTTTTACAGACTTGTTCTCGAACTCATAAGCTTCTATTTCGACCAATTCCAGGCATTAAAATGACTCTAAACACACTTATTTAGTTCCAAAAGTGATCATTCACATGCAATAGTCATTTACAGTAAAAAGATTAAACATTAAAAAGTGACCATTTCTGACCATCTGGAAAAAGTTTGACAGCTCCGGGATCATCTTTTTTCATCTGTAAATTGATTTTTTGGACTGTAGAAAAAATGATTCAAAATGTCAATTGGATTGTGCCTCATGTTGAATAACCACTTTTTAAAGCCTCACAGTGACTAAAATTGCCATTTTTATAAACTTTTCCTCCTACTCAGAATCCTTTTTTTCGACCAATTTCGGGCAGGAAAATGACTCTAAACACACTTATTGTAGTTTCAAAAGTGATAATTCACATGCAATAGTAATTTACAGTAAAGAGATTAAACATTAAAAAATGACCATTTCTGACCATCTGGAGAAAGTGCGACAGCTCGGGGGTCATCGTTTTCATCAGAAAATTGATTTTTTGAGCTGTAGAAAAAATGATTCAAAATGTCAATTGGATTGTGCCTCATGTTGAGTAACCACTTTTGAAAGCCTCACAGTGACCAAAATTGCCAGTTTTTACAGACTTTTTCTCCTACTCAGAAGCTTCCTTTTCGACAAATTTCGAGCAGGAAAAAAATCTAAACACACTTATTTCAGTTCCCAAAGTTGTAATTCACATGCACCAGTCATTTACAGTCAAAAGATTAAACATTAAAAAATTACCATTTCGAACAATCTGGGAAAAGTTGGACAGGTCACGGGTCACCGTTTTTCATCAGTAAATGTTTTTTTGGACTGAAGAAAAATTGATTCAAAATGTGATTTGGATTTTGCCTCATGTTGAACAACTACTTTTTAAAGCCTCAATGTGACCAAAATTGCCATTTTTACAGACTTTTTCTCCTACTCAAAAGCTTCTATTTCGACCAATTTCAGGCATTAAAATGACTCCAAACACACTTATCTTAGTTCCAAAAGTGATAATTCACACCCAATAGTCAATTACAGTCAATAAATTAGAGGGTAAAAAATTACCATTTCTGACCATCTGGAGAAAGATCGACAGGTCACGGGTCGTTTTTCATCAGAAAATTGATTTTTTGGACTGTAGAAAAATGTATTCAAATGTCATTTGGATTGTGCCTCATGTTGAATAACTACTTTTTAAAGCCTCAATGTGACCAAAATGGCAAATTTTACAGACTTTTTCTTGTACTCAGAAGCTTCTATTTCAACCAATTTCAGGCATTACAATGACTCGAAACACACTTATTTTAGTTCCAAAAGTGAGAATTCACATGAAATAGTCATTTACAGTCAATAATTTAAACATTAAAAAATTACCATTTCTGACCATCTGGAGAAAGTTCGACAGGTCACGGGTCATCCTTTTTCATCAGAAAAATGATGTTTTGGACTGTAGAAAAATTGATTCAAAATGTCATTTGGATTGTGCTTCATGTTGAATAACTACTTTTTAAAGCCTCAATGTGACCAAAATTGTCATTTTTACAGACTTTTTCTCCTACTCAGAAGCTTCATTTCGGCCAATTTCAGGCATTAGAATGACTCTAAACACACTTTTTTTAGTTCCAAAAGTGATAATTCACATGCAATAGTCATTTACAGTCAAAAAATTAAACATTCAAAAATTAAAATTTCTGACCATCTGGAGAAAGTTCGACAGGTCATAGTTTTTCATCAGAAAATTGTTTTTTTGGTCTGTAGAAAAACTGATTGAAAATGTCATTTGGATTGTGCCTCATGTTGAATTACTACTTTTTAAAGCCTCAATGTGACCAAAATTGCCATTTTTGCAGACTTTTTCTCCTACTCAGAAGCTTCTATTTTCACCAATTACAGGCATTAAAATTACTCTTAAGACACGTATTTTAGTTCCAAAAGTGATAATTCACATGCAACAGTAATTTACAGTCAAAAAATTAAACATTAAAAAATTACCATTTCTGACCATTTGGAGAAAGTTCGACAGGTCAAGGGTAATCATTTTTCAGCAGAAAATTGATTTTTTGGACTGTAGAAAAAATGATTCAAAATGTCAATTGGATTGTGCCTCATGTTGAATACCTACTTTTGAAAGCCTCACAGTGACCAAAATTGCCATTTTTGCAGACTTTTTCTCCTACTCGGAAGCTTCTATTTCGATCAATTTCAGGCATTGAAATGACTCAAAAGACACTTATCTTAGTTCCAAAAGTGATAATTCACACCCAATAGTCATTTACAGTCAATAAATTAGACAGTAAAAATTTACCATTTCTGACCATCTGGAGAAAGTTCGACAGGTCACGGGTCATCGTTTTTCATCAGAAAATTGATTTTTTGGACTGTAGAAAAATTGATTCAAAATGTCATTTGGATTGTGCCTCATGTGAATAACGACTATTTAAAGCCTCAATGTGACCAGAATTGCCATTTTTACAGACTTGTTCTCGAACTCATAAGCTTCTATTTCGACCAATTCCAGGCATTAAAATGACTCTAAACACACTTATTTAGTTCCAAAAGTGATCATTCACATGCAATAGTCATTTACAGTAAAAAGATTAAACATTAAAAAGTGACCATTTCTGACCATCTGGAAAAAGTTTGACAGCTCCGGGATCATCTTTTTTCATCTGTAAATTGATTTTTTAGACTGTAGAAAAAATGATTCAAAATGTCAATTGGATTGTGCCTCATGTTGAATAACCACTTTTTAAAGCCTCACAGTGACTAAAATTGCCATTTTTATAAACTTTTCCTCCTACTCAGAATCCTTTTTTTCGACCAATTTCGGGCAGGAAAATGACTCTAAACACACTTATTGTAGTTTCAAAAGTGATAATTCACATGCAATAGTAATTTACAGTAAAGAGATTAAACATTAAAAAATGACCATTTCTGACCATCTGGAGAAAGTGCGACAGCTCGGGGGTCATCGTTTTCATCAGAAAATTGATTTTTTGAGCTGTAGAAAAAATGATTCAAAATGTCAATTGGATTGTGCCTCATGTTGAGTAACCACTTTTGAAAGCCTCACAGTGACCAAAATTGCCAGTTTTTACAGACTTTTTCTCCTACTCAGAAGCTTCCTTTTCGACAAATTTCGAGCAGGAAAAAAATCTAAACACACTTATTTCAGTTCCCAAAGTTGTAATTCACATGCACCAGTCATTTACAGTCAAAAGATTAAACATTAAAAAATTACCATTTCGAACAATCTGGGAAAAGTTTGACAGCTCCGGGGTCATCGTTTTTCATCAGAAAATTGATATTTTGGACTGTAGAAAAAATGATTTAAAAGGTCAATTGGATTGTGCCCAATGTTGAATAACCACTTTTTAAAGGCTCTGAGTGACCAAAATTGCCATTTTTATAGACTTTTCCTTCTACTCAGAATCTTCTATTTCGACCAATTTCGGACAGGAAAATATCTCTAAACATACTTATCTTAGTTCGAGAAGTGAAAATTCACATGCAATAGTAATTTATAGTCAAAAGATTAAACATTAAAAATGACCATTTCTGGGGGAGGAGCCTAGCGCGCAACCAAGATGGCCGCATAGGCTTACGGCTCTCGAGGGCCTCCGCAACCTCCCACATCTATCCTGACTAAATCCTGCTAAATTTGACGGGCTTTTGCTGATGCATTCGCGCTGAGGTGCCACCCGTTTTCTGAATTCTGATCGGACGCCGGGAACCTGAATGGTCGCCCTCCGAATATTGCGGCCTGCTGTTGCCTAGGTCCCGATCTCGAGTTGGTGGGGTGCCCGGGTACGAAGTGAACAACAGCGGCATACTGAGCCTGACTCGCCGCGTACCCCGCACTTTCACTTTCGTTTTCGAGGGGATTTTTTTAGATCGGCTGAGGGACCTCGGTGTCTCAGAGGAGAGCGGACGGCGAGGTGTCTGGCCTGACTCTCGGGCTACACACGGACTTCCTGCCCACGACTGCGGTGTTTGATTGATTTGGTCAACTGGTCCCGGTCCCCGGCTTCGACGAGTGCCAACCTTGGTGGCCTCCAGACGATGGCGACTAAACTAGACGGTGACAAGTCGAAACCCAAGTCAACTCGGAGGGGTGCCTATGCACAGGCCAACAATATGGATCGGTATGCGCAGTTGAGGGTTTCCCCCAGTGGCTTGCACAAATCGCCTGAGAGGGCTAAAGAGGTTTTGGGCCCATCGTCAGAATTGACCCTGCAGGATGTTATGGGCGCCATTGAGGAGATGAAGGCTGCGGTGGGTCAGCGGTTTGATACCCTGGCGCATAAATTGGACGCGGTCCTTATTGATGTGAATTTGGTCAGGGCAGACCTGTCCAAAACCAACGATCGGGTCGACTCTTTGTCTCAAGCGGCGTCGAGCCTAACTGTGGATGTGGCAGCCCTGCAGACGGAGGTCCACCGGCTGCGGCTGGCCAGTGACCAGACGGATCGTCGACTTGAGGACTCCGAAAGCAGAGCTAGGCGGAATAACATTCGCATCATCGGAGTGCCGGAAAGATCGGAGGAATCTGCCGCGGATCTCTTTGTGGAGGATCTGGTGATCAATCATCTCGCGCCTAAGGGATTGAGCAAGTTCTTTGCGGTGGAGAGGGCCCACAGGATTCCGGGTGGTGCGCCCAAAGTGGGTGCTCCCCCGAGGCCTATAATTGCCCGACTTTTCAACTTTCGGGATAGAGATGATATCCTTCAGGCGTCGAGGGTGGCGGGACCGCTGAAGTTTGAAAACTCTAATGTCAGCTTTTATCCGGATTTCACGCAAGCGGTCCAGAAACAGCGGCTGGGATTTTTGGGCGTGAAACGGCGCTTGAGGGACATGGAACTGAAGTACGCGATGTTGTTCCCGGCGAGGCTGCGGGTTGAGTTCCAGGATCGTTCCCACTTTTTTGACCGGCCGGAGGCAGTTGGAGACTGGTTGGATGCCCTGCCGCAGGGACAGGACCGAGACAGTCGGACGGCGGAAAACGAACGGGATGTGGTGGAGCGGGACTAGAACTTGGTTCATGGCGATTGACTAGACTGGCGAGGATTGGTACCTTGGCGCAATTGTACTTTAATCTGTTACATCATGCCCTTCAAGTGCCTGGGGGTTGTGGGGAGCTTATTGGAGTCCTTTCCTCCTTCTGGGGTTCTTTTTGTGGTATAGGTTAGGGCGACAGGCACACTGCAAGTTGGGGGGGCTGTTTGGGCTCAAGCAGGGGTGCAGGGAGGGGGGAGTTGTTGTTCTGGGATTGTGGGGGAGGGGGGTTGTTGGGGATGGTTGTTTTTTTGTTTTGCAAGGCAATGTGAAGTTTTCTGTTGAATTTTCCGGGTTGCGCTCTCCGGGATGTGTGTATCATGTGCGGGAGTGGGATGGGGGGTAAGGGATTGAGAATCCTTTTGTGGAATGTAAACGGTCTGGGGGACAGGATCAAGCGCGGGGTGGTGTTGCAGTTCTTGAAACGAACCTCGCCCGACATTGTTTTCCTGCAGGAGACACATTTGATTGGGAACTCCTTCCAGGCCCTAAATAGGCGGGGCTATCGCCTTGCCGCTCACTCTGGTTTCACTTCTGGCTCTAGGGGAGTGGGCATTCTGGTCAGGGCCTCTCTCCCACTGGAAGTGGACGAGGTGCTCCACGATGATAGGGGGCGATATGTGGCGCTGGTGGGGAGATGGGAGGGCAGGACTGTGTCGCTCGTGGCTGTATATGTACCCCCGGGGTTACAAACGGCTACATTTGTTGATTTGGGGCGTTTGGTCCTGGGACTCCCTGGGGGGGTTTTGGTGCTGGGTGGAGATTTTAATGCCGGTGTCTCCGGGTTGGAGGACCGCCACCCTCCCAGGGATCTTCCTAGGGCCCAGGCCTGGTTGGGTGGCTTTTTGGACACTTTGGGGCTTGTAGATTGCTGGAGATTGATGCATCCGGGACAGGCGCAATACACCTTTCACTCGGGGGCCCATGGGAGTCTCTCGAGACTTGACTATATGCTTATGCCGGCGACCCAAGCTGGAATGATTGGGGAGGTGCGTCACTTAGCCCGAGGTATCTCTGACCATTCCCCTGTATGGTTGCAGCTGAGGGTTGTCTCTGGGGCAGAGGGGAGAGTGGCACCCATTAACTCCTGGTATCTTCGTAACCCTAAGATCCACACGGAGTTGGTCAAGTCCACTGATCACTACTTTACTGATAACGTGGGGTCGGTGTCGTCAGCCGTCTCCCTGTGGGAGGCCTATAAAGTGGTGGTCAGGGGGCAGGCCTTGTCCCTTATCTCCCATACCAAGAAGTGCGAGAGGGTGGAGGTGGTCCGCCTGGAAGCGGAAATAGCGGTGATGGAGGAGGACCTGGAGAATGGGGTTACTGAGGAGAAATTACATGTTCTTAGCCTCAAACTGTCAGATTACAGAGCGTTAGTCACGGAAGCTGCCAAAGAGATGAGTAGAGAGCAGCAAGGGCGGTTGTATGATGTGGGGGATAAGGCCGGAAGACTGATTGCTTGGCTGGATAGGAAGGAGAGAGCTAGCAGGGTGGTGCCCGTTGTGGAGAGGAGTGATGGAGTGCGTGTGACTGATCTTCTGCCGTGATAGTACCCGCCTCTATGGCTTTGTTCAGAATGGTTTGTAAAATATTCAAGAATTCTTTAGTTGGGTCAAATGTTAGCATCATGTAAGTGTTGGTATCTTGAATGTGATCTTGAACATTTTTTTCATAGAAATCGGAATCCATGATTACCATTGCTCCTCCTTTGTCAGCCTGCTGGATGGTAATTTGAGTATTTGCTGCAATTTTCAAGTTTCAAAGCTTATTTTTCTAATTCAGAAGATAAAAAATATTTAGTCAAGATCAACCCTGCTATACCTTACATCTATATGATTCCTAAGATTCACAAACACGCGACCATTCCACCATTCAGACCCATTGTTTCAACTATCAACTCTCTACATGAACCCATTGGAAGATACTTGGACAGACACTTACAACCACTCGTTCAATCCATGAGCACCTACATCCGAGATACCACGGAGTTTTTGAACATACTGGAAACTATTTGAGATAAAACTAATTCTGAAACCATATTATGCACAGTTGACGTGAAAGCCTTATACACATCAATTCCACATAACAAAGGCATGGAGGCAGTTGAATCTTTTTTGTTGACCAGTGACAAATCCGTTGATCTCAAAGTTTTCCTAATGGAATTGATACACTTTACACTTTACCACAGTTACTTCAAATGGTCAAACAACTATTATTTACAATGCTCCGGAACTTCCATGGGCAATTGTGCTTAACCGACATATGCAAATTTATACATGCACAGATTTGAACTTGATCACATTCTTAATAAAGATGAATGGAAACAACATCTACTTTTGTATAAAAGATACATCAATGACATATTCATATTATGACAAGGATCATCTACAGAACTTCGAAAACTCATTGACGATCTCAGTAAAGTCGATGATCACATGGATTTTACATCTAATATCAGCAATAACTACATCTCCTTCTTGGATACCACTATAACCAATACCAACGTCAAGTTGATCACCCAGGTACATGTCAAACCTACAGATCGCAATAACCTTTTACATTTTCACAGCTTCCACCAGCCGTCCCTCAAGGAACACCTACCATACTCACAGTTACTTAGATTAAAAAGAATATCCAGCACTGAACAACTATACAAAGAAAGCAGAGATGTATGTATCGAAAAAAATGCATGTATGAAAGCCGATAACATTTCCAGATTGACCTTGTTGAGCACCAAACCGAAAAATAACACTGACAACAGAAGTGTGTTTTTGTATCTAAATATTCTTCCCAAAATTACACCATCAAAAAAACCATATTAAAATATTGGCCTATGTTGGAAACTGAAGAGGATTTCAAACATATCTTTGATGCACCTCCTATATTCGCATGTCAACGGTCAAGAAATTTCAAACAGATTCTCATGACAACAAAGAACCTCGACAAATCACACTACAAAGGAACTACCCCATGCTTCAAATGCGGCAATTGCAATTCCATCATCAAGGGGAACACCATCAAACATCCCAGCAAAGGCACCAACATTAAACACCAAGTAACTGCCACCTGCAACAGTCAAAATGTAATCTATCTCTTAAAATGTCCATGCGGATTGGTGTATGTTGGGAAAACAGAACGCAAAATATGAATTAGACTCAATGAACACAAAAGCAATATACGCACATGGAACGCCAAATCTCCCATCGCCAATCACTTTCATCTTCAAAACCATAACATCAGTCAACTACGTTACTTGATTCTGGAACAAGTACCTATCCTCAAAGGCCAAA
Organism: Triturus cristatus; assembly: GCF_964204655.1. Taxonomy (NCBI): domain Eukaryota; kingdom Metazoa; phylum Chordata; class Amphibia; order Caudata; family Salamandridae; genus Triturus; species Triturus cristatus. The sequence continues at coordinate 168,111,921 of NC_140584.1, read as the reverse complement.
ACAATACACAAATCATGCTGCGAAGAGAAGTTTACTGGATCAACAAAATGGACTCCATCAGCCCAAACAGACTCAATGAACGTTGCGATCTAAGTTGTTTCTTGTAAATTATATCCCTGGTATCCCCTGTTTCACTTTGATATATACACCTATTTTGTACATGTCTTACGCCCAAACATACAACTAATTTCACATTTCCCTTTTGACCACATCTATACTTATCATTCCTCATTTTTGGTTCTGCCATGTAATCACACCGTCGATATTTTCATTTATCTTGCCCTTTGCACATTTTTCACTTCGCGGTTACACATGAGACACATGCCGCCGATCTTCTAGTTTCGCCGCACTGTTTCCATTCATCCTCGCTCATGTTTTTTATTGTTTTCTCCTCATAGTTCTTTCTCATTGGGTTATCATTTTCAACACAGACATTCATTTTCCCAAACACCACTTTTATATTTATTTTTCGTACTTCTTGGCACTTCAGACATGGGTACACTTATGCAGAACTACTAGTCTTTTTTCTATGTAGTTCTGTACTAGCGCGTCAACACCTGCGGATCACTTTCGGGTTAACCTGGTCTTTTAACCCCTTCAGTGCCCATGACGAGATGGTCTCGTCATGGAGCGCGGTTGCGCTGTGCCCATGACGAGACTATCTCGTCATGAACCCCGCCCGCTAATGCAACGCCCGGCACAGGGCGGGGAAAGGGCGGGGCACTGAAGAGGTTAACACAGTCCCGCCGAAATTACCTTATTCGCATTACCTTGGTTATACCTGACGGACGCCTTGCATTGTACACTCTGAAGTAAGTCTCTTTCACGCACCTTTTTGACCTTTTGATTCGAGCACGAAACTACACTGAAACTGCATGTTACCTTATATATTACTGTCTATTCACAGATTGTTTACAACGGTTGTATTGAGCAATATGAGCGCGTATCATTTTGACAACCGTCGGCAAGTACGTGATCCCTTAACTTGATCACTTTTCACCTTCTACTCCGTATCTCTACAGACGCATGACAATTTCTTCACTTTCATGCTTAAATTTTTCCGTAGTTGCATGCCACTTTAATTAATTTTAACAATCGAGATTTACTCAGCACGGGGTCACATCAGCACGTTGTTATCGGATCACTTCTTTTGCAATTTTCTAAGGATCATTCACGCCCATTGTTCGGTTCACTATGTTCTTTTTTATGTTCTTTTTTATGAACACCGACGAATTCACGCTCACTTTTAATTTTCACCTTGGCACGTCTTATAGAGAATATGTGAAATTGGTTGATTCTTGAATAACACAGCACCCTCATATGTTTATCCTCACCAATGTACTCACAGTATATACATATTTTGTGTATAGTCACAGCATTGTTATACAAATATAAGTGTGTTTCTCTTGTGCTGACACCCTGTTTCCTTGTATTCACAGTACACTAGCCCCTGACGAAGGGCTTGTATGCCCGAAATGCATAGGGCAATTTGTTTCTTTGAATGAACTTGAATTCGAAGTATGTATTGAATCGCTACCACGAGATTATTCACCTCATAATTGGATAAATAAAAAATACAAAGACTGATATATGAAATTGACTCCAACCAATTTATTACCTCAAGATAAACCATTGAAATCATTCGATGAGTGCATGAGGGAGACACTCTCTTAGTTTAAGAAAGTGCATTTGCATTGTTTAATCATCCTCACACTCAGGAGGATTTACCTAATTGCACCGTCTACCGGATTACTTGATCAGTTAATTTCAATTTAAAAAGTGGAGTGCGACACTCTGATCAATCATTAGCATTCACATGCAATAGTCATTTACAGTAATAAGATTAAACATTAAAAAATGACCATTTCTGACCATCTGCAGAAAGTTCGACAGCTCCGGGGTGATCGTTTTTCATCAGAAAATTGATTTTTTGGACTGTAGAAAAAATTATTTAAAATGTCAATTGGATTGTGCCTCATGTTGAATAACAACTTTTTAAAGGCTCTGAGTGACCAAAATTGCCATTTTTATAGACTTTTCCTCCTACTCAGAATCTTCTATTTCGACCAATTTCGGGCAGGAAAATGACTCTAAACATACTTATTTTAGTTACAAAAGTATTAATTCACATGCAATAGTCATTTACAGCCAAAAGATTAAACATTAAAAATCACCATTTCTGACCATGTGGAGAAAGTTTGAGAGGTCCGGAGTCATTGTTTTTCATCAGAAAATTGATTTATTGGACTTTATTAAAAATGATTCAAAATGTTAATCGGATTGTGCCTCATATTGAATAACCACTTTTTAATGCCTCACAGTGCCCAAAATTGCCATTTGTACAGACTTTTCCTCCTACTCAAAATCTTCTATTTCGACCAATTTCGGGCAGGAAAATGACTCTATACATGCTTATTTTAGTTCCAAAATTGTTCATTCACACGCAATAGTCATTTACAGTCAAAAGAGTAAACATTAAAAAAGACCACTTCTGACCATCTGGAGAAAGTTTGACAGATCCGGGGTCATCGTTTTCATCAGAAAATTGATTTTTTGAGCTGTAGAAAAAATGATTCAAAATGTCAATTGGATTGTGCCTCATGTTGAATAACCACTTTTGAAAGCCTCTCAGTGACCAAAATTGCCATTTTTGCAGACTCTGCCTCCTAATCAGAAGCTTCTTTTTTGACCAATTTCTGGCAGGAAAATGACTCTAAACACACTTATTTTAGTTCCAAAAGTGATCATTCACATGCAATAGTCATTTACAGTCAAAAGATTAAACATTAAAAATGACCATTTCTGACCATCTGCAGAAAGTTCGACAGGTCCGTGGTCATCGTTTTCCATCAGAAAATTGATTTTTTGGACTGTAGAAAAAATTATTCAAAATATCAATTGGATTGTGCCTCATCTTGAATAACCACTTTTGAAAGCCTCACAATGACCAAAATTGCCATTTTTGCATACTCTTCATCCTAATCAGAAGCTTCTATTGTGATCAATTTCGGGCAGGAAAATATCTCTAAACATACTTATTTCAGTTCCAAAAGTGAAAATTCACATGCAATAGTAATTTACAGTCAAAAGTTTAAACATTAAAAAGGATCATTTCGGACCATCTACAGAAAGTTCGACAGCTCCATGGTCATCGTTTTCCATCAGAAAATTGATGTTTTGGACTGTAGAAAAAATTATTCAAAATATCAATTGGATTGTACCTCATGTTGAATAACAACTTTTTAAAGGCTCAGAGTGGCCAAAATTGCCATTTTTATAGAATTTTCCTCCTACTCAGAATCTTCAATTTTGACCAATTTCGGGCAGGAAAATGACTTTAAACATACTTATTTTAGTTACAAAAGTGGTAATTCACATGCAATAGTAATTTACAGTCAAAAGATTAAATATTTCAAAAATACCGTTTCTGACCATCTGGAGAAAGTTCGACACGTCCGGGGTCATCATTTTTCATCGGAAAATTGATTTTTTCGACTGTAGAAAAAATTATTCAAAATCTCAATTGGATTGTGCCTCATGTTGAAAACCCACTTTTGAAAGCCTCACAGTGACCAAAATTGCCAGTTTTTACAGACTCTTCCTCCTACTCAGAAGCTTCTTTTTCTACCAATTTCGGTCAGGAAAAAAATCTAAACACACTTATTTCAGTTCCAAAAGTGATAATTCACATGCACTAGTCATTTACAGTCCAAAGATTAAACATTAAAAAATTACCATTTCAGACCAACTGGAGAAAGTTTGAGAGCTCCGGGGTCATTGCTTTTCATTAGAAAATTGATTTTTTGTACCGTAGAAAAAATGATTTAAAATGTCAATTGGACTGTGCCTCATGTTGAATAACCACTTTTCAAAGCCTCACAGTGACCAAAATTGCCATTTTTACTGACTTTTCCTCCTACTCAGAATCTTCAATTTCGACCAATTTCGGGCAGGAAAATGACTTTAAACATACTTATTTTAGTTACAAAAGTGTTAATTCACACGCAATAGTAATTTACAGTCAAAAGATTAAATATAAAGAAAAAATACCATTTCTGACCATCTGGAGAAAGTTCGACACGTCCGGGGTCATCGGTTTTCATCAGAAAATTGATTTTATGGACTGTAGAAAAATTGATTCAAAATGTCAATTGGATTGTGCCTCATGTTGAATAACCACTTTTTAAAGGCTCTGAGTGACCAAAATTACCATTTTTATAGACTTTTCGTCCTACTCAGAATCTTCTATTTCGACCAATTTCCGTCAGGAAAATATCTCTAAACATACTTATTTTAGTTCCAAAAGTGAAAATTCACATGCGCTAGTCATTTACAGTCAAAAGATTAAACATTAAAGAATTACCATTTCAGACCATCTGGAGAAAGTTTGACAGCTCCGGCATCGTTTTTCATCAGAAAATTTATTTTTTGGACTGTAGAAAAAATGATTTAAAAGGTCAATTGTATTGTGCCTCATGTTGAATAACCACTTTTTAAAGGCTCTGAGTGACCAAAATTGCTATTTTTATAGACTTTTCCTCCTACTCAGAATCTTCTATTTTGATCAATTTCGGGCAGGAAAATATCTCTAAACATACTTATTTCAGTTCCAAAAGTGAAAATTCACATGCAATAGTAATTTACAGTCAAAAGTTTAAACATTAAAAAGGACCATTTCTCACAATCTGCAGAAAGTTCGACAGCTCCATGGTCATCGTTTTCTATCAGAAAATTGATGTTTTGGACTGTAGAAAAAATTATTCAAAATATCAATTGGATTGTGCCTCATGTTGAATAACCACTTTTGTAAGCCTCACAGTGACCAAAATTGCCATTTTTGCAGACTCTGCCTCCTAATCAGAAGCTTCTTTTTTGACCAATTTCTGGCAGGAAAATGACTCTAAACACACTTATTTTAGTTCCAAAAGTGATCATTCACATGCAATAGTCATTTACAGTCAAAAGATTAAACATTAAAAATGATCATTTCTGACCATCTGCAGAAATTCGACAGGTCCGTGGTCATCGTTTTCCTTCAGGAAATTGATTTTTTGGACTGTAGAAAAAATTATTCAAAATATCAATTGGATTGTGCCTCATGTTGAATTACCACCTCACAATGACCAAAATTGTCATTTTTGCAAACTCTTCATCCTAATCAGAAGCTTCTTTTTTTACCAATTTTGTGCAGGAAAATGACTCTAAACACACTTATTTTAGTTCCAAAAGTGATGATTCGCATACAATAGTCATTACAGTGAAAAGATTAAACAGTAAAAAATGACCATATCTGACCATCTGGAGAAAGTTCGACAGCTCCGGGTTGATTGCTTTTCATTAGAAAATTGATTTTTTGTACCGTAGAAAAAATGATTTAATATGTCAATTGGATTGTGCCTCATGATGAATAACAACTTTTTAAAGGCTCAGAGTGGCCAAAATTGCCATTTTTATAGACTTTTCCTCCTACTCAGAATCTTCAATTTTGACCAATTTCGGGCAGGAAAATGACTTTAAACATACTTATTTTAGTTACAAAAGTGGTAATTCACATGCAATAGTAATTTACAGTCAAAAGATTAAACATTAAAAATGACCATTTCTGACCATCTGCAGAAAGTTCGGCAGCTCTGTGGTCATCGTTTTTCATCAGAAAATTGATTTTATGGACTGTAGAAAAATTGATTCAAAATGTCAATTGGATTGTGCCTTATGTTGAATAACCACTATTTAAAGGCTCTGAGTGTCCAAAATTGCCATTTTTATAGACTTTTCGTCCTACTCAGAATCTTCTATTTTGACCCATTTCGGGCAGGAAAATATCTCTAAACATACTTATTTTAGTTCCAAAAGTGAAAATTCACATGCAATAGTAATTTACAGTCAAAAGATTAAACATTATAAATGACCATTTCTGACCATCTGTAGAAAGTTTGACAGCTCCGTGGTCATCGATTTCCATCGGAAAATTGAGGTTTTGTACTGTAGAAAAAATTATTCAAAATGTCAATTGGATTGTGCCTCATGTTGAATAACCACTTTTGAAAGCCTCACAGTGACCAAAATTGCCATTTTTGCAGACTCTTCCTCCAAATCAGAAGCTTCTTTTTCGACCAATTTCGGGCAGGTAAATGACTCTAAACACACTTATTTTAGTTCCTAAAGTGATCATTCACATGCAATGGTCATTTACAGTCCAAAGATTAAATATTTAAAAAAATACAATTTCTGACCATCTGGAGAAAGTTCGACACCCGGGGTCATAGTTTTTCATCAGAAAATTGATTTTATGGACTGAAGAAAAATTGATTCAAAATGTCAATTGGATTGTGCCTCATGTTGAATAACCACTTTTTAAAGGCTCTGAGTGACCAAAATTACCATTTTTATAGACTTTTCGTCCTACTCAGAATCTTCTATTTCGACCAACTTCCATCAGGAAAATATCTCTAAACATACTTATTTTAGTTCCAAAAGTGAAAATTCACATGCGCTAGTCATTTACAGTCAAAAGATTAAACATTAAAGAATTACCATTTCAGACCATCTGGAGAAAGTTTGACAGCATCGTTTTTCATCAGAAAATTGATTTTTTGGACTGTAGAAAAAATGATTTAAAAGATCAATTGTATTGTGCCTCATGTTGAGTAACCACTTTTTAAAGGCTCTGAGTGACCAAAATTGCTATTTTTATAGACTTTTCCTCCTACTCAGAATCTTCTATTTTGATCAATTTCGGGCAGGAAAATATCTCTAAACATACTTATTTCAGTTCCAAAAGTGAAAATTCACATGCAATAGTAATATACAGTCAAAAGTTTAAACATTAAAAAGGACAATTTCTCACCATCTGCAGAAAGTTCGACAGCTCCATGGTCATCGTTTTCCATCAGAAAATTGATGTTTTGGACTGTAGAAAAATGTATTCAAATATCAATTGGATTGTGCCTCATGTTGAATAACCACTTTTGAAAGCCTCACAGTGACCAAAATTGCCATTTTTGCAGACTCTGCCTCCTAATCAGAAGCTTCTTTTTTTACCAGTTTCTGGCAGGAAAACGACTCTAAACACACTTATTTTAGTTCCAAAAGTGATCATTCACATGAAATAGTCATTTACAGTCAAAAGATTAAACATTAAAAATGACCATTTCTGACCATCTGCAGAAAGTTCGACAGGTCCGTGGTCATCGTTTTCCATCAGGAAATTGATTTTTTGGACTGTAGAAAAAATTATTCAAAATATCAATTGGATTGTGCCTCATGTTAAATTACCACCTCACAATGACCAAAATTGTCATTTTTGCAAACTCTTCATCCTAATCAGAAGCTTCTTTTTTGACCAATTTTGTGCAGGAAAATGACTCTAAACACACTTATTTTAGTTCCAAAAGTGATCATTCGCATACAATAGCCATTACAGTGAAAAGATTAAACAGTAAAAAATGACCATATCTGACCATCTGGAGAAAGTTCGACAGCTCCGGGTTGATTGCTTTTCATTAGAAAATTGATTTTTTGTACCGTAGAAAAAATGATTTAATATGTCAATTGGATTGTGCCTCATAATGAATAACCACTTTTTAAAGGCTCTGAGTGACCAAAATTACCATTTTTATAGACTTTTCGTCCTACTAAGAATCTTCTATTTCGACCAACTTCCATCAGGAAAATATCTCTAAACATACTTATTTTAGTTCCAAAAGTGAAAATTCACATGCGCTAGTCATTTACAGTCAAAAGATTAAACATTAAAGAATTACCATTTCAGACCATCTGGAGAAAGTTTGACAGCATCGTTTTTCATCAGAAAATTGATTTTTTGGACTGTAGAAAAAATGATTTAAAAGATCAATTGTATTGTGCCTCATGTTGAGTAACCACTTTTTAAAGGCTCTGAGTGACCAAAATTGCTATTTTTATAGACTTTTCCTCCTACTCAGAATCTTCTATTTTGATCAATTTCGGGCAGGAAAATATCTCTAAACATACTTATTTCAGTTCCAAAAGTGAAAATTCACATGCAATAGTAATTTACTGTCAAAAGTTTAAACATTAAAAAGGACAATTTCTCACCATCTGCAGAAAGTTCGACAGCTCCATGGTCATCGTTTTCCATCAGAAAATTGATGTTTTGGACAGCAGAAAAATGTATTCAACTATCAATTGGATTGTGCCTCATGTTGAATAACCACTTTTGAAAGCCTCACAGTGACCAAAATTGCCATTTTTGCAGACTCTGCCTCCTTATCAGAAGCTTCTTTTTTGACCAATTTCTGGCAGGAAAATGACTCTAAACACACTTATTTTAGTTCCAAAAGTGATCATTCATATGCAATAGTCATTTACAGTCAAAAGATTAAACATTAAAAATGACCATTTCTGACCATCTGCAGAAAGTTCGACAGGTCCGTGGTCATCGTTTTCCATCAGAAAATTGATTTTTTGGACTGTAGAAAAAATTATTCAAAACATCAATTGGATTGTGCCTCATGTTGAATTACCACTTTTGAAAGCCTCACAATGACCAACATTGCCATTTTTGCAAACTCTTCATCCTAATCAGAAGCTTCTTTTTTGACCAATTTTGTGCAGGAAAATGACTCTAAACACACTTATTTTAGTTCCAAAAGTGATCATTCACATACAATAGTCATTTACAGTCAAAAGATTAAACAGTAAAAAATGACCATATCTGACCATCTGGAGAAAGTTCGACAGCTCCGGGTTGATTGCTTTTCATTAGAAAATTTTTTTTTGTACCGTAGAAAAAATGATTTAAAATGTCAATTGGATTGTGCCTCAATATGAATAAAAACTTTTTAAAGGCTCAGAGTGGCCAAAATTGCCATTTTTATAGACTTTTCCTCCTACTCAGAATCTTCAATTTTGACCAATTTCGGCCAGGAAAATGACTTTAAACATACTTATTTTAGTTACAAACGTGGTAATGCACATGCAATAGTAATTTACAGTCAAAAGATTAAACATTAAAAATGACCATTTCTGACCATCTGCAGAAAGTTCGGCAGCTCTGTGGTCATCGTTTTTCATCAGAAAATTGATTTTTTGCCTGTAGAAAAAATGATTTAAAAGGTCAATTGGATTGTGCCTCATGTTGAAAAACCACTTTTTAAAGGCTCTGAGTGACCAAAATTGCTATTTTTATAGACTTTTCCTCCTACTCAGAATCTTCTATTGTGATCAATTTCGGGCAGGAAAATATCTCTAAACATACTTATTTCAGTTCCAAAAGTGAAAATTCACATGCAATAGTAATTTACAGTCAAAAGTTTAAACATTAAAAAGGATCATTTCTGACCATCTGCAGAAAGTTCGACAGCTCCATGGTCATCGTTTTCCATCAGAAAATTGATGTTTTGGACTGTAGAAAAAAGTATTCAAAATATCAATTGGATTGTACCTCATGTTGAATAACAACTTTTTAAAGGCTCAGAGTGGCCAAAATTGCCATTTTTATAGACTTTTTCTCCTACTCAGAATCTTCAATTTTGACCAATTTCGGGCAGGAAAATGACTGTAAACATACTTATTTTAGTTACAAAACTGGTAATTCACAAGCAATAGTAATTTACAGTCAAAAGATTAATTATTTAAAAAATACCGTTTCTGACCATCTGGAGAAAGTTCGACACGTCCGGGGTCATCGTTTTTCATCAGAAAATTGATTTTTTCGACTGTAGAAAAAATTATTCAAAATCTCAATTGGATTGTGCCTCATGTTGAATACCCACTTTTGAAAGCCTCACAGTGACCAAAATTGCCAGTTTTTACAGACTCTTCCTCCTACTCAGAAGCTTCTTTTTCTACCAATTTCGGGCAGGAAAAAAATCTAAACACACTTATTTCAGTTCCAAAAGTGATAATTCACATGCACTAGTCATTTACAGTCCCAAGATTAAACATTAAGAAATTACCATTTCAGACCAACTGGAGAAAGTTTGAGAGCTCCGGGGTCATTGCTTTTCATTAGAAAATTGATTTTTTGTACCGTAGAAAAAATGATTTAAAATGTCAATTGGATTGTGCCTCATGTTGAATAAAAACTTTGTAAAGGCTCAGAGTGGCCAAAATTGCCATTTTAATAGACTTTTCCTCCTACTCAGAATCTTCAATTTTGACCAATTTCGGCCAGGAAAATGACTTTAAACATACTTATTTTAGTTACAAACGTGGTAATGCACATGCAATAGTAATTTACAGTCAAAAGATTAAACATTAAAAATGACCATTTCTGACCATCTGCAGAAAGTTCGGCAGCTCCGTGGTCATCGTTTTTCATCAGAAAATTGATTTTTTGGCCTGTAGAAAAAATTATTTAAAAGGTCAATTGGATTGTGCCTCATGTTGAATAACCACTTTTTAAAGGCTCTGAGTGACCAAAATTGCTATTTTTATAGACTTTTCCTCCTACTCAGAATCTTCTATTGTGATCAATTTCGGGCAGGAAAATATCTCTAAACATACTTATTTCAGTTCCAAAAGTGAAAATTCACATGCAATAGTAATTTACAGTCAAAAGTTTAAACATTAAAAAGGATCATTTCTGACCATCTGCAGAAAGTTCGACAGCTCCATGGTCATCGTTTTCCATCAGAAAATTGATGTTTTGGACTGTAGAAAAAATTATTCAAAATATCAATTGGATTGTACCTCATGTTGAATAACAACTTTTTAAAGGCTCAGAGTGGCCAAAATTGCCATTTTTATAGACTTTTTCTCCTACTCAGAATCTTCAATTTTGACCAATTTCGGGCAGGAAAATGACTTTAAACATACTTATTTTAGTTACAAAAGTGGTAATTCACATGCAATAGTAATTTACAGTCAAAAGATTAAATATTTAAAAAATACCGTTTCTGACCATCTGGAGAAAGTTCGACACGTCCGGGGTCATCGTTTTTCATCAGAAAATTGATTTTTTCGACTGTAGAAAAAATTATTCAAAATCTCAATTGGATTGTGCCTCATGTTGAATACCCACTTTTGAAAGCCTCACAGTGACCAAAATTGCCAGTTTTTACAGACTCTTCCTCCTACTCAGAAGCTTCTTTTTCTACCAATTTCGGGCAGGAAAAAAATCTAAACACACTTATTTCAGTTCCAAAAGTGATAATTCACATGCACTAGTCATTTACAGTCCCAAGATTAAACATTAAAAAATTACCATTTCAGACCAACTGGAGAAAGTTTGAGAGCTCCGGGGTCATTGCTTTTCATTAGAAAATTGATTTTTTTGTACCGTAGAAAAAATGATTTAAAATGTCAATTGGATTGTGCCTCATGTTGAATAACCACTTTTCAAAGCCTCACAGTGACCAAAATTGCCATTTTTACTGACTTTTCCTCCTACTCAGAATCTTCAATTTCGACCAATTTCGGGCAGGAAAATGACTTTAAACATACTTATTTTAGTTACAAAAGTGTTAATTCACATGCAATAGTAATTTACAGTCAAAAGATTAAATATTAAAAAAAAAAAACATTTCTGACCATCTGGAGAAAGTTCGACACGTCCGCGGTCATCGGTTTTCATCAGAAAATTGATTTTATGGACTGTAGAAAAATTGATTCAAAATGTTAATTGGATTGTGCCTCATGTTGAATAACCACTTTTTAAAGGCTCTGAGTGACCAAAATTACCATTTTTATAGACTTTTCGTCCTACTCAGAATCTTCTATTTCGACCAATTTCCATCAGGAAAATATCTCTAAACATACTTATTTTAGTTCCAAAAGTAAAAATTCACATGCGCTAGTCATTTACAGTCAAAAGATTAAACATTAAAGAATTACCATTTCAGACCATCTGGAGAAAGTTTGACAGCTCCGGGGTCATCGTTTTTCATCAGAAAATTTATATTTTGGACTGTAGAAAAAATGATCTAAAAGGTCAATTGTATTGTGCTTCATGTTGAATAACCACTTTTTAAAGGCTCTGAGTGACCAAAATTGCTATTTTTATAGACTTTTCCTCCTATTCAGAATCTTCTATTTTGATCAATTTTGGGCAGGAAGATATCTCTAAACATACTTATTTCAGTTCCAAAAGTGAAAATTCACATGCAATAGTAATTTACAGTCAAAAGTTTAAACATTAAAAAGGACCATTTCTCACCATCTGCAGAAAGTTCGACAGCTCTATGGTCATCGTTTTCCATCAGAAAATTGATGTTTTGGACTGTAGAAAAAATTATTCAAAATATCAATTGGATTGTGCCTCATGTTGAATAACCACCTCACAATGACCAAAATTGCCATTTTTGCAAACTCTTCATCCTAATCAGAAGCTTCTTTTTTGACCAATTTTGTGCAGGAAAATGACTCTAAACACACTTATTTTAGTTCCAAAAGTGATCATTCACATGCAATAGTCATTTACAGTCAAAAGATTAAACATTAAAAATGACCATTTCTGACCATCTGCAGAAAGTTCGACAGGTCCGTGGTCATCGTTTTCCATCAGAAAATTGATTTTTTGGACTGTAGAAAAAATTATTCAAAACATCAATTGGATTGTGCCTCATGTTGAATTACCACTTTTGAAAGCCTCACAATGACCAAAATTGCCATTTTTGCAAACTCTTCATCCTAATCAGAAGCTTCTTTTTTGACCAATTTTGTGCAGGAAAATGACTCTAAACACACTTATTTTAGTTCCAAAAGTGATCATTCACATACAATAGTCATTTACAGTCAAAAGATTAAACAGTAAAAAATGACCATATCTGACCATCTGGAGAAAGTTCGACAGCTCCGGGTTGATTGCTTTTCATTAGAAAATTTTTTTTTGTACCGTAGAAAAAATGATTTAAAATGTCAATTGGATTGTGCCTCATGATGAATAAAAACTTTTTAAAGGCTCAGAGTGGCCAAAATTGCCATTTTTATAGACTTTTCCTCCTACTCAGAATCTTCAATTTTGACCAATTTCGGCCAGGAAAATGACTTTAAACATACTTATTTTAGTTACAAACGTGGTAAAGCACATGCAATAGTAATTTACAGTCAAAAGATTAAACATTAAAAATGACCATTTCTGACCATCTGCAGAAAGTTTGGCAGCTCCGTGGTCATCGTTTTTCATCAGAAAATTGATTTTTTGGCCTGTAGAAAAAATGATTTAAAAGGTCAATTGGATTGTGCCTCATGTTGAAAAACCACTTTTTAAAGGCTCTGAGTGACCAAAATTGCTATTTTTATAGACTTTTCCTCCTACTCAGAATCTTCTATTGTGATCAATTTCGGGCAGGAAAATATCTCTAAACATACTTATTTCAGTTCCAAAAGTGAAAATTCACATGCAATAGTAATTTACAGTCAAAGTTTAAACATTAAAAAGGATCATTTCTGACCATCTGCAGAAAGTTCGACAGCTCCATGGTCATCGTTTTCCATCAGAAAATTGATGTTTTGGACTGTAGAAAAAAGTATTCAAAATATCAATTGGATTGTACCTCATGTTGAATAACAACTTTTTAAAGGCTCAGAGTGGCCAAAATTGCCATTTTTATAGACTTTTTCTCCTACTCAGAATCTTCAATTTTGACCAATTTCGGGGAGGAAAATGACTTTAAACATACTTATTTTAGTTACAAAAGTGGTAATTCACATGCAATAGTAATTTACAGTCAAAAGAATAATTATTTAAAAAATACCGTTTCTGACCATCTGGAGAAAGTTCGACACGTCCGGGGTCATCGTTTTTCATCAGAAAATTGATTTTTTCAACTGTAGAAAAAATTATTCAAAATCTCAATTGGATTGTGCCTCATGTTGAATACCCACTTTTGAAAGCCTCACAGTGACCAAAATTGCCAGTTTTTACAGACTCTTCCTCCTACTCAGAAGCTTCTTTTTCTACCAATTTCGGGCAGGAAAAAAATCTAAACACACTTATTTCAGTTCCAAAAGTGATAATTCACATGCACTAGTCATTTACAGTCCCAAGATTAAACATTAAGAAATTACCATTTCAGACCAACTGGAGAAAGTTTGAGAGCTCCGGGGTCATTGCTTTTCATTAGAAAATTGATTTTTTGTACCGTAGAAAAAATGATTTAAAATGTCAATTGGATTGTGCCTCATGTTGAATAAAAACTTTGTAAAGGCTCAGAGTGGCCAAAATTGCCATTTTTATAGACTTTTCCTCCTACTCAGAATCTTCAATTTTGACCAATTTCGGCCAGGAAAATGACTTTAAACATACTTATTTTAGTTACAAACGTGGTAATGCACATGCAATAGTAATTTACAGTCAAAAGATTAAACATTAAAAATGACCATTTCTGACCTCCTGCAGAAAGTTCGGCAGCTCCATGGTCATCGTTTTTCATCAGAAAATTGATTTTTTGGCCTGTAGAAAAAATTATTTAAAAGGTCAATTGGATTGTGCCTCATGTTGAATAACCACTTTTTAAAGGCTCTGAGTGACCAAAATTGCTATTTTTATAGACTTTTCCTCCTACTCAGAATCTTCTATTGTGATCAATTTCGGGCAGGAAAATATCTCTAAACATACTTATTTCAGTTCCAAAAGTGAAAATTCACATGCAATAGTAATTTACAGTCAAAAGTTTAAACATTAAAAAGGATCATTTCTGACCATCTGCAGAAAGTTCGACAGCTCCATGGTCATCGTTTTCCATCAGAAAATTGATGTTTTGGACTGTAGAAAAAATTATTCAAAATATCAATTGGATTGTACCTCATGTTGAATAACAACTTTTTAAAGGCTCAGAGTGGCCAAAATTCCCATTTTTATAGACTTTTTCTCCTACTCAGAATCTTCAATTTTGACCAATTTCGGGCAGGAAAATGACTTTAAACATACTTATTTTAGTTCCAAAAGTGATCATTCACATGCAATAGTCATTTACAGTCAAAAGATTAAATATTTAAAAAATACCGTTTCTGACCATCTGGAGAAAGTTCGACACGTCCGGGGTCATGGTTTTTCATCAGAAAATTTATTTTTTGGACTGTAGAAAAAATTATTCAAAACATCAATTGGATTGTGCCTCATGTTGAATTACCACTTTTGAAAGCCTCACAATGACCAAAATTGCCATTTTTGCAAACTCTTCATCCTAATCAGACGCTTCTTTTTTGACCAATTTCGGGCAGGAAAAAAATCTAAACACACTTATTTTAGTTCCAAAAGTGATCATTCACATACAATAGTCATTTACAGTCAAAAGATTAAACAGTAAAAAATGATCATATCTGACCATCTGGAGAAAGTTCGACAGCTCCTGGTTGATTGCTTTTCATTAGAAAATTGATTTTTTGTACCGTAGAAAAAATGATTTAAAATGTCAATTGGATTGTGCCTCATGATGAATAACAACTTTTTAAAGGCTCAGAGTGGCCAAAATTGCCATTTTTATAGACTTTTCCTCCTACTCAGAATCTTCAATTTTGACCAATTTCGGCCAGGAAAATGACTTTAAACATACTTATTTTAGTTCCAAAAGTGAAAATTCACATGCAATAGTAATTTACAGCCAAAAGATTAAACATTATAAATGACCATTTCTGACCATCTGTAGAAAGTTTGACAGCTCCGTGGTCATCGAATTCCATCGGAAAATTGATTTTTTGTACTGTAGAAAAAATTATTCAAAATGTCAATTGGATTGTGCCTCATGTTGAATAACCACTATTTAAAGGCTCTGAGTGTCCAAAATTGCCATTTTTATAGACTTTTCGTCCTACTCAGAATCTTCTATTTTGACCCATTTCGGGCAGGAAAATATCTCTAAACATACTTATTTTAGTTCGAAATGTGAAAATTCACATGCAATAGTAATTTACAGTCAAAAGATTAAACATTAAAAATGACCATTTCTGACCTCCTGCAGAAAGTTCGGCAGCTCCATGGTCATCGTTTTTCATCAGAAAATTGATTTTTTGGCCTGTAGAAAAAATTATTTAAAAGGTCAATTGGATTGTGCCTCATGTTGAATAACCACTTTTTAAAGGCTCTGAGTGACCAAAATTGCTATTTTTATAGACTTTTCCTCCTACTCAGAATCTTCTATTGTGATCAATTTCGGGCAGGAAAATATCTCTAAACATACTTATTTCAGTTCCAAAAGTGAAAATTCACATGCAATAGTAATTTACAGTCAAAAGTTTAAACATTAAAAAGGATCATTTCTGACCATCTGCAGAAAGTTCGACAGCTCCATGGTCATCGTTTTCCATCAGAAAATTGATGTTTTGGACTGTAGAAAAAATTATTCAAAATATCAATTGGATTGTACCTCATGTTGAATAACAACTTTTTAAAGGCTCAGAGTGGCCAAAATTCCCATTTTTATAGACTTTTTCTCCTACTCAGAATCTTCAATTTTGACCAATTTCGGGCAGGAAAATGACTTTAAACATACTTATTTTAGTTCCAAAAGTGATCATTCACATGCAATAGTCATTTACAGTCAAAAGATTAAATATTTAAAAAATACCGTTTCTGACCATCTGGAGAAAGTTCGACACGTCCGGGGTCATGGTTTTTCATCAGAAAATTTATTTTTTGGACTGTAGAAAAAATTATTCAAAACATCAATTGGATTGTGCCTCATGTTGAATTACCACTTTTGAAAGCCTCACAATGACCAAAATTGCCATTTTTGCAAACTCTTCATCCTAATCAGACGCTTCTTTTTTGACCAATTTCGGGCAGGAAAAAAATCTAAACACACTTATTTTAGTTCCAAAAGTGATCATTCACATACAATAGTCATTTACAGTCAAAAGATTAAACAGTAAAAAATGATCATATCTGACCATCTGGAGAAAGTTCGACAGCTCCTGGTTGATTGCTTTTCATTAGAAAATTGATTTTTTGTACCGTAGAAAAAATGATTTAAAATGTCAATTGGATTGTGCCTCATGATGAATAACAACTTTTTAAAGGCTCAGAGTGGCCAAAATTGCCATTTTTATAGACTTTTCCTCCTACTCAGAATCTTCAATTTTGACCAATTTCGGCCAGGAAAATGACTTTAAACATACTTATTTTAGTTCCAAAAGTGAAAATTCACATGCAATAGTAATTTACAGTCAAAAGATTAAACATTAAAAATGACCATTTCTGACCATCTGCAGAAAGTTCGGCAGCTCTGTGGTCATCGTTTTTCATCAGAAAATTGATTTTATGGACTGTAGAAAAATTGATTCAAAATGTCAATTGGATTGTGCCTCATGTTGAATAACCACTATTTAAAGGCTCTGAGTGTCCAAAATTGCCATTTTTATAGACTTTTCGTCCTACTCAGAATCTTCTATTTTGACCCATTTCGGGCAGGAAAATATCTCTAAACATACTTATTTTAGTTCCAAAAGTGAAAATTCACATGCAATAGTAATTTACAGTCAAAAGATTAAACATTATAAATGACCATTTCTGACCATCTGTAGAAAGTTTGACAGCTCCGTGGTCATCGAATTCCATCGGAAAATTGATTTTTTGTACTGTAGAAAAAATTATTCAAAATGTCAATTGGATTGTGCCTCATGTTGAATAACCACGTTCGAAAGCCTCACAGTGACCAAAATTGCCATTTTTGCAGACTCTTCCTCCTAATCAGAAGCTTCTTTTTCGACCAATTTCGGGCAGGAAAATGACTCTAAACACACTTATTTTAGTTCCAAAAGTGATCATTCGCATACAATAGTCATTTACAGTCAAAAGATTAAACAGTAAAAAATGACCATATCTGACCATCTGGAGAAAGTTCGACAGCTCCGGGTTGATTGCTTTTCATTAGAAAATTGATTTTTTGTACCGTAGAAAAAATGATTTAAAATGTCAATTGGATTGTGCCTCATGATGAATAACAACTTTTTAAAGGCTCAGAGTGGCCAAAATTGCCATTTTTATCGACTTTTCCTCCTACTCAGAATCTTCAATTTTGACCAATTTCGGGCAGGAAAATGACTTTAAACATACTTATTTTAGTTACAAAAGTGGCAATGCACATGCAATAGTAATTTACAGTCAAAAGATTAAACATTAAAAATGACCATTTCTGACCATCTGCAGAAAGTTCGGCAGCTCCGTGGTCATCGTTTTTCATCAGAAAATTGATTTTTTGGCCTGTAGAAAAAATGATTTAAAAGGTCAATTGGATTGTGCCTCATGTTGAATAACCACTTTTTAAAGGCTCTGAGTGACCAAAATTGCTATTTTTATAGACTTTTCTTCCTACTCAGAATCTTCTATTGTGATCAATTTCGGGCACGAAAATATCTCTAAACATACTTATTTCAGTTCCAAAAGTGAAAATTCACATGCAATAGTAATTTACAGTCAAAAGTTTAAACATTAAAAAGGATCATTTCTGTCCATCTGCAGAAAGTTCGACAGCTCCATGGTCATCGTTTCCCATCAGAAAATTGATGTTTTGGACTGTAGAAAAAATTATTCAAAATATCAATTGGATTGTACCTCATGTTGAATAACAACTTTTTAAAGGCTCAGAGTGGCCAAAATTGCCATTTTTATAGACTTTTCCTCCTACTCAGAATCTTCAATTTTGACCAATTTCGGCCAGGAAAATGACTTTAAACATACTTATTTTAGTTCCAAAAGTGAAAATTCACATGCAATAGTAATTTACAGTCAAAAGATTAAACATTAAAAATGACCATTTCTGACCATCTGCAGAAAGTTCGGCAGCTCTGTGGTCATCGTTTTTCATCAGAAAATTGATTTTATGGACTGTAGAAAAATTGATTTAAAAGGTCAATTGGATTGTGCCTCATGTTGAATAACCACTATTTAAAGGCTCTGAGTGTCCAAAATTGCTATTTTTATAGACTTTTCCTCCTACTCAGAATCTTCTATTTTGATCAATTTCGGGCAGGAAAATATCTCTAAACATACTTATTTCAGTTCCAAAAGTGAAAATTCACATGCAATAGTAATTTACAGTCAAAAGATTAAACATTATAAATGACCAATTCTGACCATCTGTAGAAAGTTTGACAGCTCCGTGGTCATCGATTTCCATCAGAAAATTGATTTTTTTGAACTGTAGAAAAAATTATTCAAAATGTCAATTGGATTGTGCCTCATGTTGAATAACCACTTTTGAAAGCCTCACTGTGACCAAAATTGCCATTTTTGCAGACTCTTCCTCCAAATCAGAAGCTTCTTTTTCGACCAATTTCGGGCAGGAAAATGACTCTAAACACACTTATTTTAGTTCCTAAAGTGATCATTCACATGCAATGGTCATTTACAGTCCAAAGATTAAATATTTAAAAAAATACAATTTCTGACCATCTGGAGAAAGTTCGACACCCGGGGTCATCGTTTTTCATCAGAAAATTGATTTTTCGGACTGTAGAAAAATTGATTCAAAATGTCAATTGGATTGTGCCTCATGTTGAATAACCACTTTTTAAAGGCTCTGAGTGACCAAAATTACCATTTTTATAGACTTTTCGTCCTACTCAGAATCTTCTATTTCGACCAACTTCCATCAGGAAAATATCTCTAAACATACTTATTTTAGTTCCAAAAGTGAAAATTCACATGTGCTAGTCATTTACAGTCAAAAGATTAAACATTAAAGAATTACCATTTCAGACCATCTGGAGAAAGTTTGACAGCATCGTTTTTCATCAGAAAATTGATTTTTTGGACTGTAGAAAAAATGATTTAAAAGATCAATTGTATTGTGCCTCATGTTGAGTAACCACTTTTTAAAGGCTCTGAGTGACCAAAATTGCTATTTTTATAGACTTTTCCTCCTACTCAGAATCTTCTATTTTGATCAATTTCGGGCAGGAAAATATCTCTAAACATACTTATTTCAGTTCCAAAAGTGAAAATTCACATGCAATAGTATTTTACAGTCAAAAGTTTAAACATTAAAAAGGACCATTTCTCACCATCTGCAGAAAGTTCGACAGCTCCATGGTCATCGTTTTCAATCAGAAAATTGATGTTTTGGACTGTAGAAAAAATTATTCAAAATATCAATTGGATTGTGCCTCCTGTTGAATAACCACTTTTGAAAGCCTCACAGTGACCAAAATTGCCATTTTTGCAGACTCTGCCTCCTAATCAGAAGCTTCTTTTTTGACCAATTTCTGGCAGGAAAATGACTCTAAACACACTTATTTTAGTTCCAAAAGTGATCATTCACATACAATAGTCATTTACAGTCAAAAGATTAAACAGTAAAAAATGACCATATCTGACCATCTGGAGAAAGTTCGACAGCTCCGGGTTGATTGCTTTTCATTAGAAAATTGATTTTTTGGACTGTAGAAAAAATGATTTAAAAGGTCAATTGTATTGTGCCTCATGTTGAATAACCACTATTTAAAGGCTCTGAGTGTCCAAAATTGCCATTTTTATAGACTTTTCGTCCTACTCAGAATCTTCTATTTTGACCCATTTCGGGCAGGAAAATATCTCTAAACATACTTATTTTAGTTCCAAAAGTGAAAATTCACATGCAATAGTAATTTACAGTCAAAAGATTAAACATTATAAATGACCATTTCTGAACATCTGTAGAAAGTTTGACAGCTCCGTGGTCATCGAATTCCATCGGAAAATTGATTTTTTGTACTGTAGAAAAAATTATTCAAAATGTCAATTGGATTGTGCCTCATGTTGAATAACCACTTTCGAAAGCCTCACAGTGACCAAAATTCCCATTTTTGCAGACTCTTCCTCCTAATCAGAAGCTTCTTTTTCGACCAATTTCGGGCAGGAAAATGACTCTAAACACACTTATTTTAGTTCCAAAAGTGATCATTCGCATACAATAGTCATTTACAGTCAAAAGATTAAACAGTAAAAAATGACCATATCTGACCATCTGGAGAAAGTTCGACAGCTCCATGGTCATCGTTTTCCATCAGAAAATTGATGTTTTGGACTGTAGAAAAAATTATTCAAAATATCAATTGGATTGTACCTCATGTTGAATAACAACTTTTTAAAGGCTCAGAGTGGCCAAAATTGCCATTTTTATAGACTTTTCCTCCTACTCAGAATCTTCAATTTTGACCAATTTCGGGCAGGAAAATGACTTTAAACATACTTATTTTAGTTACAAAAGTGGTAATTCACATGCAATAGTAATTTACAGTCAAAAGATTAACTATTTAAAAAATACCGTTTCTGACCATCTGGAGAAAGTTCGACACGTCCGGGGTCATCGTTTTTCATCAGAAAATTGATTTTTTTGACTGTAGAAAAAATTATTCAAAATCTCAATTGGATTGTGCCTCATGTTGAATACCCACTTTTGAAAGCCTCACAGTGACCAAAATTGCCAGTTTTTACAGACTCTTCCTCCTACTCAGAAGCTTCTTTTTCTACCAATTTCGGGCAGGAAAAAAATCTAAACACACTTATTTCAGTTCCAAAAGTGATAATTCACATGCACTAGTCATTTACAGTCCAAAGATTAAACATTAAAAAATTACCATTTCAGACCAACTGGAGAAAGTTTGAGAGCTCCGAGGTCATTGCTTTTCATTAGAAAATTGACTTTTTGTACCGTAGAAAAAATGATTTAAAATGTCAATTGGATTGTGCCTCATGTTGAATAACCACTTTTCAAAGCCTCACAGTTTCCAAAATTGCCATTTTTACTGACTTTTCCTCCTACTCAGAATCTTCAATTTCGACCAATTTCGGGCAGGAAAATGACTTTAAACATACTTATTTTAGTTACAAAAGTGTTAATTCACATGCAATAGTAATTTACAGTCAAAAGATTAAATATTAAAAAAAAATACCATTTCTGACCATCTGGAGAAAGTTCGACACGTCTGGGGTCATCGGTTTTCATCAGAAAATTTATTTTTTGGACTGTAGAAAAAATGATTTAAAAGGTCAATTGTATTGTGCCTCATGTTGAATAACCACTTTTTAAAGGCTCTGAGTGACCAAAATTGCTATTTTTATAGACTTTTCCTCCTACTCAGAATCTTCTATTTTGATCAATTTCGGGCAGGAAAATATCTCTAAACATACTTATTTCAGTTCCAAAAGTGAAAATTCACATGCAATAGTAATTTACAGTCAAAAGTTTAAACATTAAAAAGGACCATTTCTCACCATCTGCAGAAAGTTCGACAGCTCCATGGTCATCGTTTTCCATCAGAAAATTGATGTTTTGGACTGTAGAAAAAATTATTCAAAATATCAATTGGATTGTGCCTCATGTTGAATAACCACTTTTGAAAGCCTCACAGTGACCAAAATTGCCATTTTTGCAGACTCTGCCTCCTAATCAGAAGCTTCTTTTTTGACCAATTTCTGGCAGGAAAATGACTCTAAACACACTTATTTTAGTTCCAAAAGTGATCATTCACATGCAATAGTCATTTACAGTCAAAAGATTAAACATTAAAAATGACCATTTCTGACCATCTGCAGAAAGTTCGACAGGTCCATGGTCATCGTTTTCCATCAGGAAATTGATTTTTTGGACTGTAGAAAAAATTATTCTAAATATCAATTGGATTGTGCCTCATGTTGAATTACCACTTTTGAAAGCCTCACAATGACCAAAATTGCCATTTTTGCAAACTCTTCATCCTAATCAGAAGCTTCTTTTTTGACCAATTTTGTGCAGGAAAATGACTCTAAACACACTTATTTTAGTTCCAAAAGTGATCATTCGCATACAATAGTCATTTACAGTCAAAAGATTAAACAGTAAAAAATTACCATATCTGACCATCTGGAGAAAGTTCGACAGCTCCGGGTTGATTGCTTTTCATTAGAAAATTGACTTTTTTGTACCGTAGAAAAAATGATTTAAAATGTCAATTGGATTGTGCCTCATGATGAATAACAACTTTTTAAAGGCTCAGAGTGGCCAAAATTGCCATTTTTATACACTTTTCCTCCTACTCAGAATCTTCAATTTTGACCAATTTCGGGCAGGAAAATGACTTTAAACATACTTATTTTAGTTACAAAAGTGGTAATTCACATGCAATAGTAATTGACAGTCAAAAGATTAAACATTAAAAATGACCATTTCTGACCATCTGTAGAAAGTTTGACAGCTCCGTGGTCATCGAATTCCATCGGAAAATTGATTTTTTGTACTGTAGAAAAAATTATTCAAAATGTCAATTGGATTGTGCCTCATGTTGAATAACCACTTTCGAAAGCCTCACAGTGACCAAAATTGCCATTTTTGCAGACTCTTCCTCCTAATCAGAAGCTTCTTTTTCGACCAATTTCGGGCAGGAAAATGACTCTAAACACACTTATTTTAGTTC
This sequence comes from Triturus cristatus, assembly GCF_964204655.1. NCBI lineage: Eukaryota > Metazoa > Chordata > Amphibia > Caudata > Salamandridae > Triturus > Triturus cristatus. The sequence goes on along the minus strand of NC_140584.1, from coordinate 168,088,626 downwards.
CTAAAGTGATCATTCACATGCAATGGTCATTTACAGTCCAAAGATTAAATATTTTAAAAAATACAATTTCTGAACATCTGGAGAAAGTTCGACACCCGGGGTCAACGTTTTTCATCAGAAAATTGATTTTATGGACTGTGGAAAAATTGATTCAAAATGTCAATTGGATTGTGCCTCATGTTGAATAACCACTTTTTAAAGGCTCTGAGTGACCAAAATTACCATTTTTATAGACGTTTCGTCCTACTCAGAATCTTCTATTTCGACCAATTTCCATCAGGAAAATATCTCTAAACATACTTATTTTAGTTCCAAAAGTGAAAATTCACATGCGCTTGTCATTTACAGTCAAAAGATTAAACATTAAAGAATTACCATTTCAGACCATCTGGAGAAAGTTTGACAGCATCGTTTTTCATCAGAAAATTGATTTTTTAGACTGTAGAAAAAATGATTTAAAAGATCAATTGTATTGTGCCGCATGTTGAGTAACCACTTTTTAAAGGCTCTGAGTGACCAAAATTGCTATTTTTATAGACTTTTCCTCCTACTCAGAATCTTCTATTTTGATCAATTTCGGGCAGGAAAATATCTCTAAACATACTTATTTCAGTTCCAAAAGTGAAAATTCACATGCAATAGTAATTTACAGTCAAAAGTTTAAACTTTAAAAAGGACCATTTCTCACCATCTGCAGAAAGTTCGACAGCTCCATGGTCATCGTTTTACATCAGAAAATTGATGTTTTGGACTGTAGAAAAAATTATTCAAAATATCAATTGGATTGTGCCTCATGTTGAATAACCACTTTTGAAAGCCTCACAGTGACCAAAATTGCCATTTTTGCAGACTTTGCCTCCTAATCAGAAGCTTCTTTTTTGACCAATTTCTGGCAGGAAAATGACTCTAAACACACTTATTTTAGTTCCAAAAGTGATCATTCACATGCAATAGTCATTTACAGTCAAAAGATTAAACATTAAAAATTACCATTTCTGACCATCTGCAGAAAGTTCGACAGGTCCGTGGTCATCGTTTTCCATCAGAAAATTGATTTTTTGGACTGTAGAAAAAATTATTCAAAACATCAATTGGATTGTGCCTCATGTTGAATTACCACTTTTGAAAGCCTCACAATGACCAAAATTGCCATTTTTGCAAACTCTTCATCCTAATCAGAAGCTTCTTTTTTGACCAATTTTGTGCAGGAAAATGACTCTAAACACACTTATTTTAGTTCCAAAAGTGATCATTCACATACAATAGTCATTTACAGTCAAAAGATTAAACAGTAAAAAATGATCATATCTGACCATCTGGAGAAAGTTCGACAGCTCCGGGTTGATTGCTTTTCATTAGAAAATTGATTTTTTGTACCGTAGAAAAAATGATTTAAAATGTCAATTGGATTGTGCCTCATGATGAATAACAACTTTTTAAAGGCTCAGAGTGGCCAAAATTGCCATTTTTATAGACTTTTCCTCCTACTCAGAATCTTCAATTTTGACCAATTTCGGCCAGGAAAATGACTTTAAACATACTTATTTTAGTTCCAAAAGTGAAAATTCACATGCAATAGTAATTTACAGTCAAAAGATTAAACATTAAAAATGACCATTTCTGACCATCTGCAGAAAGTTCGGCAGCTCTGTGGTCATCGTTTTTCATCAGAAAATTGATTTTATGGACTGTAGAAAAATTGATTTAAAAGGTCAATTGGATTGTGCCTCATGTTGAATAACCACTATTTAAAGGCTCTGAGTGTCCAAAATTGCCATTTTTATAGACTTTTCGTCCTACTCAGAATCTTCTATTTTGACCCATTTCGGGCAGGAAAATATCTCTAAACATACTTATTTTAGTTCCAAAAGTGAAAATTCACATGCAATAGTAATTTACAGTCAAAAGATTAAACATTATAAATGACCATTTCTGACCACCTGTAGAAAGTTTGACAGCTCCGTGGTCATCGAATTCCATCGGAAAATTGATTTTTTGTACTGTAGAAAAAATTATTCAAAATGTCAATTGGATTGTGCCTCATGTTGAATAACCACTTTCGAAAGCCTCACAGTGACCAAAATTGCCATTTTTGCAGACTCTTCCTCCTAATCAGAAGCTTCTTTTTCGACCAATTTCGGGCAGGAAAATGACTCTAAACACACTTATTTTAGTTCCAAAAGTGATCATTCGCATACAATAGTCATTTACAGTCAAAAGATTAAACAGTAAAAAATTACCATATCTGACCATCTGGAGAAAGTTCGACAGCTCCGGGTTGATTGCTTTTCATTAGAAAATTGACTTTTTTGTACCGTAGAAAAAATGATTTAAAATGTCAATTGGATTGTGCCTCATGATGAATAACAACTTTTTAAAGGCTCAGAGTGGCCAAAATTGCCATTTTTATACACTTTTCCTCCTACTCAGAATCTTCAATTTTGACCAATTTCGGGCAGGAAAATGACTTTAAACATACTTATTTTAGTTACAAAAGTGGTAATTCACATGCAATAGTAATTGACAGTCAAAAGATTAAACATTAAAAATGACCATTTCTGACCATCTGTAGAAAGTTTGACAGCTCCGTGGTCATCGAATTCCATCGGAAAATTGATTTTTTGTACTGTAGAAAAAATTATTCAAAATGTCAATTGGATTGTGCCTCATGTTGAATAACCACTTTCGAAAGCCTCACAGTGACCAAAATTGCCATTTTTGCAGACTCTTCCTCCTAATCAGAAGCTTCTTTTTCGACCAATTTCGGGCAGGAAAATGACTCTAAACACACTTATTTTAGTTCCTAAAGTGATCATTCACATGCAATGGTCATTTACAGTCCAAAGATTAAATATTTTAAAAAATACAATTTCTGAACATCTGGAGAAAGTTCGACACCCGGGGTCAACGTTTTTCATCAGAAAATTGATTTTATGGACTGTGGAAAAATTGATTCAAAATGTCAATTGGATTGTGCCTCATGTTGAATAACCACTTTTTAAAGGCTCTGAGTGACCAAAATTACCATTTTTATAGACGTTTCGTCCTACTCAGAATCTTCTATTTCGACCAATTTCCATCAGGAAAATATCTCTAAACATACTTATTTTAGTTCCAAAAGTGAAAATTCACATGCGCTTGTCATTTACAGTCAAAAGATTAAACATTAAAGAATTACCATTTCAGACCATCTGGAGAAAGTTTGACAGCATCGTTTTTCATCAGAAAATTGATTTTTTGGACTGTAGAAAAAATGATTTAAAAGATCAATTGTATTGTGCCGCATGTTGAGTAACCACTTTTTAAAGGCTGTGAGTGACCAAAATTGCTATTTTTATAGACTTTTCCTCCTACTCAGAATCTTCTATTTTGATCAATTTCGGGCAGGAAAATATCTCTAAACATACTTATTTCAGTTCCAAAAGTGAAAATTCACATGCAATAGTAATTTACAGTCAAAAGTTTAAACTTTAAAAAGGACCATTTCTCACCATCTGCAGAAAGTTCGACAGCTCCATGGTCATCGTTTTACATCAGAAAATTGATGTTTTGGACTGTAGAAAAAATTATTCAAAATATCAATTGGATTGTGCCTCATGTTGAATAACCACTTTTGAAAGCCTCACAGTGACCAAAATTGCCATTTTTGCAGACTTTGCCTCCTAATCAGAAGCTTCTTTTTTGACCAATTTCTGGCAGGAAAATGACTCTAAACACACTTATTTTAGTTCCAAAAGTGATCATTCACATGCAATAGTCATTTACAGTCAAAAGATTAGACATTAAAAATTACCATTTCTGACCATCTGCAGAAAGTTCGACAGGTCCGTGGTCATCGTTTTCCATCAGAAAATTGATTTTTTGGACTGTAGAAAAAATTATTCAAAACATCAATTGGATTGTGCCTCATGTTGAATTACCACTTTTGAAAGCCTCACAATGACCAAAATTGCCATTTTTGCAAACTCTTCATCCTAATCAGAAGCTTCTTTTTTGACCAATTTTGTGCAGGAAAATGACTCTAAACACACTTATTTTAGTTCCAAAAGTGATCATTCACATACAATAGTCATTTACAGTCAAAAGATTAAACAGTAAAAAATGATCATATCTGACCATCTGGAGAAAGTTCGACAGCTCCGGGTTGATTGCTTTTCATTAGAAAATTGATTTTTTGTACCGTAGAAAAAATGATTTAAAATGTCAATTGGATTGTGCCTCATGATGAATAACAACTTTTTAAAGGCTCAGAGTGGCCAAAATTGCCATTTTTATAGACTTTTCCTCCTACTCAGAATCTTCAATTTTGACCAATTTCGGCCAGGAAAATGACTTTAAACATACTTATTTTAGTTCCAAAAGTGAAAATTCACATGCAATAGTAATTTACAGTCAAAAGATTAAACATTAAAAATGACCATTTCTGACCATCTGCAGAAAGTTCGGCAGCTCTGTGGTCATCGTTTTTCATCAGAAAATTGATTTTATGGACTGTAGAAAAATTGATTTAAAAGGTCAATTGGATTGTGCCTCATGTTGAATAACCACTATTTAAAGGCTCTGAGTGTCCAAAATTGCCATTTTTATAGACTTTTCGTCCTACTCAGAATCTTCTATTTTGACCCATTTCGGGCAGGAAAATATCTCTAAACATACTTATTTTAGTTCCAAAAGTGAAAATTCACATGCAATAGTAATTTACAGTCAAAAGATTAAACATTATAAATGACCATTTCTGACCACCTGTAGAAAGTTTGACAGCTCCGTGGTCATCGAATTCCATCGGAAAATTGATTTTTTGTACTGTAGAAAAAATTATTCAAAATGTCAATTGGATTGTGCCTCATGTTGAATAACCACTTTCGAAAGCCTCACAGTGACCAAAATTGCCATTTTTGCAGACTCTTCCTCCTAATCAGAAGCTTCTTTTTCGACCAATTTCGGGCAGGAAAATGACTCTAAACACACTTATTTTAGTTCCTAAAGTGATCATTCACATGCAATGGTCATTTACAGTCCAAAGATTAAATATTAAAAAAAAAATACCATTTCTGACCATCTGGAGAAAGTTCGACACGTCCGGGGTCATCGTTTGTCATCAGAAAATTGATTTTATGGACTGTAGAAAAATTGATTCAAAATGTCAATTGGATTGTGCCTCATGTTGAATAACCACTTTTTAAAGGCTCTGAGTGACCAAAATTACCATTTTTATAGACTTTTCGTCCTACTCAGAATCTTCTATTTTGACCCATTTCGGGCAGGAAAATATCTCTAAACATACTTATTTTAGTTCCAAAAGTGAAAATTCACATGCAATAGTAATTTACAGTCAAAAGATTAAACATTATAAATGACCATTTCTGACCACCTGTAGAAAGTTTGACAGCTCCGTGGTCATCGAATTCCATCGGAAAATTGATTTTTTGTACTGTAGAAAAAATTATTCAAAATGTCAATTGGATTGTGCCTCATGTTGAATAACCACTTTCGAAAGCCTCACAGTGACCAAAATTGCCATTTTTGCAGACTCTTCCTCCTAATCAGAAGCTTCTTTTTCGACCAATTTCGGGCAGGAAAATGACTCTAAACACACTTATTTTAGTTCCTAAAGTGATCATTCACATGCAATGGTCATTTACAGTCCAAAGATTAAATATTTTAAAAAATACAATTTCTGAACATCTGGAGAAAGTTCGACACCCGGGGTCAACGTTTTTCATCAGAAAATTGATTTTATGGACTGTGGAAAAATTGATTCAAAATGTCAATTGGATTGTGCCTCATGTTGAATAACCACTTTTTAAAGGCTCTGAGTGACCAAAATTACCATTTTTATAGACGTTTCGTCCTACTCAGAATCTTCTATTTCGACCAATTTCCATCAGGAAAATATCTCTAAACATACTTATTTTAGTTCCAAAAGTGAAAATTCACATGCGCTTGTCATTTACAGTCAAAAGATTAAACATTAAAGAATTACCATTTCAGACCATCTGGAGAAAGTTTGACAGCATCGTTTTTCATCAGAAAATTGATTTTTTGGACTGTAGAAAAAATGATTTAAAAGATCAATTGTATTGTGCCGCATGTTGAGTAACCACTTTTTAAAGGCTCTGAGTGACCAAAATTGCTATTTTTATAGACTTTTCCTCCTACTCAGAATCTTCTATTTTGATCAATTTCGGGCAGGAAAATATCTCTAAACATACTTATTTCAGTTCCAAAAGTGAAAATTCACATGCAATAGTAATTTACAGTCAAAAGTTTAAACTTTAAAAAGGACCATTTCTCACCATCTGCAGAAAGTTCGACAGCTCCATGGTCATCGTTTTACATCAGAAAATTGATGTTTTGGACTGTAGAAAAAATTATTCAAAATATCAATTGGATTGTGCCTCATGTTGAATAACCACTTTTGAAAGCCTCACAGTGACCAAAATTGCCATTTTTGCAGACTTTGCCTCCTAATCAGAAGCTTCTTTTTTGACCAATTTCTGGCAGGAAAATGACTCTAAACACACTTATTTTAGTTCCAAAAGTGATCATTCACATGCAATAGTCATTTACAGTCAAAAGATTAAACATTAAAAATTACCATTTCTGACCATCTGCAGAAAGTTCGACAGGTCCGTGGTCATCGTTTTCCATCAGAAAATTGATTTTTTGGACTGTAGAAAAAATTATTCAAAACATCAATTGGATTGTGCCTCATGTTGAATTACCACTTTTGAAAGCCTCACAATGACCAAAATTGCCATTTTTGCAAACTCTTCATCCTAATCAGAAGCTTCTTTTTTGACCAATTTTGTGCAGGAAAATGACTCTAAACACACTTATTTTAGTTCCAAAAGTGATCATTCACATACAATAGTCATTTACAGTCAAAAGATTAAACAGTAAAAAATGATCATATCTGACCATCTGGAGAAAGTTCGACAGCTCCGGGTTGATTGCTTTTCATTAGAAAATTGATTTTTTGTACCGTAGAAAAAATGATTTAAAATGTCAATTGGATTGTGCCTCATGATGAATAACAACTTTTTAAAGGCTCAGAGTGGCCAAAATTGCCATTTTTATAGACTTTTCCTCCTACTCAGAATCTTCAATTTTGACCAATTTCGGCCAGGAAAATGACTTTAAACATACTTATTTTAGTTCCAAAAGTGAAAATTCACATGCAATAGTAATTTACAGTCAAAAGATTAAACATTAAAAATGACCATTTCTGACCATCTGCAGAAAGTTCGGCAGCTCTGTGGTCATTGTTTTTCATCAGAAAATTGATTTTATGGACTGTAGAAAAATTGATTTAAAAGGTCAATTGGATTGTGCCTCATGTTGAATAACCACTATTTAAAGGCTCTGAGTGTCCAAAATTGCCATTTTTATAGACTTTTCGTCCTACTCAGAATCTTCTATTTTGACCCATTTCGGGCAGGAAAATATCTCTAAACATACTTATTTTAGTTCCAAAAGTGAAAATTCACATGCAATAGTAATTTACAGTCAAAAGATTAAACATTATAAATGACCATTTCTGACCACCTGTAGAAAGTTTGACAGCTCCGTGGTCATCGAATTCCATCGGAAAATTGATTTTTTGTACTGTAGAAAAAATTATTCAAAATGTCAATTGGATTGTGCCTCATGTTGAATAACCACTTTCGAAAGCCTCACAGTGACCAAAATTGCCATTTTTGCAGACTCTTCCTCCTAATCAGAAGCTTCTTTTTCGACCAATTTCGGGCAGGAAAATGACTCTAAACACACTTATTTTAGTTCCTAAAGTGATCATTCACATGCAATGGTCATTTACAGTCCAAAGATTAAATATTAAAAAAAAAATACCATTTCTGACCATCTGGAGAAAGTTCGACACGTCCGGGGTCATCGTTTGTCATCAGAAAATTGATTTTATGGACTGTAGAAAAATTGATTCAAAATGTCAATTGGATTGTGCCTCATGTTGAATAACCACTTTTTAAAGGCTCTGAGTGACCAAAATTACCATTTTTATAGACTTTTCGTCCTACTCAGAATCTTCTATTTTGACCCATTTCGGGCAGGAAAATATCTCTAAACATACTTATTTTAGTTCCAAAAGTGAAAATTCACATGCAATAGTAATTTACAGTCAAAAGATTAAACATTATAAATGACCATTTCTGACCACCTGTAGAAAGTTTGACAGCTCCGTGGTCATCGAATTCCATCGGAAAATGGATTTTTTGTACTGTAGAAAAAATTATTCAAAATGTCAATTGGATTGTGCCTCATGTTGAATAACCACTTTCGAAAGCCTCACAGTGACCAAAATTGCCATTTTTGCAGACTCTTCCTCCTAATCAGAAGCTTCTTTTGCGACCAATTTCGGGCAGGAAAATGACTCTAAACACACTTATTTTAGTTCCTAAAGTGATCATTCACATGCAATGGTCATTTACAGTCCAAAGATTAAATATTAAAAAAAAATACAATTTCTGACCATCTGGAGAAAGTTCGACACGTCCGGGGTCATCGTTTTTCATCAGAAAATTGATTTTATGGACTGTAGAGAAATTGATTCAAAATGTCAATTGGATTGTGCCTCATGTTGAATAACCACTTTTTAAAGGCTCTGAGTGACCAAAATTACCATTTTTATAGACTTTTCGTCCTACTCAGAATCTTCTATTTTGACCCATTTCGGGCAGGAAAATATCTCTAAACATACTTATTTTAGTTCCAAAAGTGAAAATTCACATGCAATAGTAATTTACAGTCAAAAGATTAAACATTATAAATGACCATTTCTGACCACCTGTAGAAAGTTTGACAGCTCCGTGGTCATCGAATTCCATCGGAAAATGGATTTTTTGTACTGTAGAAAAAATTATTCAAAATGTCAATTGGATTGTGCCTCATGTTGAATAACCACTTTCGAAAGCCTCACAGTGACCAAAATTGCCATTTTTGCAGACTCTTCCTCCTAATCAGAAGCTTCTTTTGCGACCAATTTCGGGCAGGAAAATGACTCTAAACACACTTATTTTAGTTCCTAAAGTGATCATTCACATGCAATGGTCATTTACAGTCCAAAGAATAAATATTAAAAAAAAATACAATTTCTGACCATCTGGAGAAAGTTCGACACGTCCGGGGTCATCGTTTTTCATCAGAAAATTGATTTTATGGACTGTAGAGAAATTGATTCAAAATGTCAATTGGATTGTGCCTCATGTTGAATAACCACTTTTTAAAGGCTCTGAGTGACCAAAATTACCATTTTTATAGACTTTTCCTCCTACTCAGAATCTTCTATTTTGATCAATTTCGGGCAGGAAAATATCTCTAAACATACTTATTTCAGTTCCAAAAGTGAAAATTCACATGCAATAGTAATTTACAGTCAAAAGTTTAAACATTAAAAAGGACCATTTCTCACCATCTGCAGAAAGCTCGACAGCTCCATGGTCATCGTTTTACATCAGAAAATTGATGTTTTGGACTGTAGAAAAAATTATTCAAAATATCAATTGGATTGTGCCTCATGTTGAATAACCACTTTTGAAAGCCTCACAGTGACCAAAATTGCCATTTTTGCAGACTTTGCCTCCTAATCAGAAGCTTCTTTTTTGACCAATTTCTGGCAGGAAAATGACTCTAAACACACTTATTTTAGTTCCAAAAGTGATCATTCACATGCAATAGTCATTTACAGTCAAAAGATTAAACATTAAAAATGACCATTTCTGACCATCTGCAGAAAGTTCGACAGGTCCGTGGTCATCGTTTTCCATCAGAAAATTGATTTTTTGGACTGTAGAAAAAATTATTCAAAACATCAATTGGATTGTGCCTCATGTTGAATTACCACTTTTGAAAGCCTCACAATGACCAAAATTGCCATTTTTGCAAACTCTTCATCCTAATCAGAAGCTTCTTTTTTGACCAATTTTGTGCAGGAAAATGACTCTAAACACACTTATTTTAGTTCCAAAAGTGATCATTCACATACAATAGTCATTTACAGTCAAAAGATTAAACAGTAAAAAATGATCATATCTGACCATCTGGAGAAAGTTCGACAGCTCCGGGTTGATTGCTTTTCATTAGAAAATTGATTTTTTGTACCGTAGAAAAAATGATTTAAAATGTCAATTGGATTGTGCCTCATGATGAATAACAACTTTTTAAAGGCTCAGAGTGGCCAAAATTGCCATTTTTATAGACTTTTCCTCCTACTCAGAATCTTCAATTTTGACCAATTTCGGCCAGGAAAATGACTTTAAACATACTTATTTTAGTTCCAAAAGTGAAAATTCACATGCAATAGTAATTTACAGTCAAAAGATTAAACATTAAAAATGACCATTTCTGACCATCTGCAGAAAGTTCGGCAGCTCTGTGGTCATCGTTTTTCATCAGAAAATTGATTTTATGGACTGTAGAAAAATTGATTTAAAAGGTCAATTGGATTGTGCCTCATGTTGAATAACCACTATTTAAAGGCTCTGAGTGTCCAAAATTGCCATTTTTATAGACTTTTCGTCCTACTCAGAATCTTCTATTTTGACCCATTTCGGGCAGGAAAATATCTCTAAACATACTTATTTTAGTTCCAAAAGTGAAAATTCACATGCAATAGTAATTTACAGTCAAAAGATTAAACATTATAAATGACCATTTCTGACCACCTGTAGAAAGTTTGACAGCTCCGTGGTCATCGAATTCCATCGGAAAATTGATTTTTTGTACTGTAGAAAAAATTATTCAAAATGTCAATTGGATTGTGCCTCATGTTGAATAACCACTTTCGAAAGCCTCACAGTGACCAAAATTGCCATTTTTGCAGACTCTTCCTCCTAATCAGAAGCTTCTTTTTCGACCAATTTCGGGCAGGAAAATGACTCTAAACACACTTATTTTAGTTCCAAAAGTGATCATTCGCATACAATAGTCATTTACAGTCAAAAGATTAAACAGTAAAAAATTACCATATCTGACCATCTGGAGAAAGTTCGACAGCTCCGGGTTGATTGCTTTTCATTAGAAAATTGACTTTTTTGTACCGTAGAAAAAATGATTTAAAATGTCAATTGGATTGTGCCTCATGATGAATAACAACTTTTTAAAGGCTCAGAGTGGCCAAAATTGCCATTTTTATACACTTTTCCTCCTACTCAGAATCTTCTAATTTGACCCATTTCGGGCAGGAAAATATCTCTAAACATAGTTATTTTAGTTCCAAAAGTGAAAATTCACATGCAATAGTAATTTACAGTCAAAAGATTAAACATTATAAATGACCATTTCTGACCACCTGTAGAAAGTTTGACAGCTCCGTGGTCATCGAATTCCATCGGAAAATTGATTTTTTGTACTGTAGAAAAAATTATTCAAAATGTCAATTGGATTGTGCCTCATGTTGAATAACCACTTTCGAAAGCCTCACAGTGACCAAAATTGCCATTTTTGCAGACTCTTCCTCCTAATCAGAAGCTTCTTTTTCGACCAATTTCGGGCAGGAAAATGACTCTAAACACACTTATTTTAGTTCCAAAAGTGATCATTCGCATACAATAGTCATTTACAGTCAAAAGATTAAACAGTAAAAAATTACCATATCTGACCATCTGGAGAAAGTTCGACAGCTCCGGGTTGATTGCTTTTCATTAGAAAATTGACTTTTTTGTACCGTAGAAAAAATGATTTAAAATGTCAATTGGATTGTGCCTCATGATGAATAACAACTTTTTAAAGGCTCAGAGTGGCCAAAATTGCCATTTTTATACACTTTTCCTCCTACTCAGAATCTTCTAATTTGACCCATTTCGGGCAGGAAAATATCTCTAAACATAGTTATTTTAGTTCCAAAAGTGAAAATTCACATGCAATAGTAATTTACAGTCAAAAGATTAAACATTATAAATGACCATTTCTGACCATCTGTAGAAAGTTTGACAGCTCCGTGGTCATCGTTTTCCATCAGAAAATAGATTTTTTGTACTGTAGAAAAAATTATTCAAAATGTCAATTGGATTGTGCCTCATGTTGAATGACCACTTTTGAAAGCCTCACAGTGACCAAAATTCCCATTTTTGCAGACTCTTCCTCCTAATGAGAAGCTTCTTTTTCGACCAATTTCGGGCAGGAAAATGACTCTAAACACACTTATTTTAGTTCCTAAAGTGATCATTCACATGCAATGGTCATTTACAGTCCAAAGATTAAATATTAAAAAAAATACAATTTCTGACCATCTGGAGAAAGTTCGACATCGTTCGACATCGTTTTTCATCAGAAAATTGATTTTTTGGCCTGTAGAAAAAATGATTTAAAAGGTCAATTGCATTGTGCCTCATGTTGAATAACCACTTTTTAAAGGCTCTGAGTGACCAAAATTACCATTTTTATAGACTTTTCGTCCTACTCAGAATCTTCTATTTCGACCAATTTCGGGCAGGAAAAAAATCTAAACACACTTATTTCAGTTCCAAAAGTGATAATTCACATGCACTAGTCATTTACAGTCCAAAGATTAAACATTAAAAAATTACCATTTCAGACCAACTGGAGAAAGTTTGAGAGCTCCGGGGTCATTGATTTTCATTAGAAAATTGACTTTTTGTACCGTAGAAAAAATGATTTAAAATATCAATTGGATTGTGCCTCATGTTGAATTACCACTTTTGAAAGCCTCACAATGACCAAAATTGCCATTTTTGCAAACTCTTCATCCTAATCAGAAGCTTCTTTTTTGACCAATTTTGTGCAGGAAAATGACTCTAAACACACTTATTTTAGTTCCAAAAGTGATCATTCGCATACAAAAGTCATTTACAGTCAAGAGATTAAACAGTAAAAAATGACCATATCTGACCATCTGGAGAAAGTTCGACAGCTCCGGGTTGATTGCTTTTCATTAGAAAATTGATTTTTTGTACCGTAGAAAAAATGATGTAAAATGACAATTGGATTGTGCCTCATGATGAATAACAACTTTTTAAAGGGTCAGTGTGGCCAAAATTGCCATTTTTATACACTTTTCCTCCTACTCAGAATCTTCAATTTTGACCAATTTCGGGCAGGAAAATGACTTTAAACATACTTATTTTAGTTACAAAAGTGGTAATTCACATGCAATAGTAATTTACAGTCAAAAGATTAAACATTAAAAATGACCATTTCTGACCATCTGCAGAAAGTTCGGCAGCTCTGTGGTCATCGTTTTTCATCAGAAAATTGATTTTATGGACTGTAGAAAAATGTATTCAAAATGTCAATTGGATTGTGCCTCATGTTGAATAACCACTATTTAAAGGCTCTGAGTGTCCAAAATTGCCATTTTTATAGACTTTTCGTCCTACTCAGAATCTTCTATTTTGACCCATTTCGGGCAGGAAAATATCTCTAAACATACTTATTTTAGTTCCAAAAGTGAAAATTCACATGCAATAGTAATTTACAGCCAAAAGATTAAACATTATAAATGACCATTTCTGACCATCTGTAGAAAGTTTGACAGCTCCGTGGTCATCGAATTCCATCGGAAAATTGATTTTTTGTACTGTAGAAAAAATTATTCAAAATGTCAATTGGATTGTGCCTCATGTTGAATAACCACTTTCGAAAGCCTCACAGTGACCAAAATTGCCATTTTTGCAGACTCTTCCTCCTAATCAGAAGCTTCTTTTTCGACCAATTTCGGGCAGGAAAATGACTCTAAACACACTTATTTTAGTTCCTAAAGTGATCATTCACATGCAATGGTCATTTACAGTCCAAAGATTAAATATTAAAAAAAAATACAATTTCTGACCATCTGGAGAAAGTTTGACACGTCCGGGGTCATCGTTTTTCATCAGAAAATTGATTTTATGGACTGTAGAAAAATTGATTCAAAATGTCAATTGGATTGTGCCTCATGTTGAATAACAACTTTTTAAAGGCTCAGAGTGGCCAAAATTGCCATTTTTATAGACTTTTCCTCCTACTCAGAATCTTCAATTTTGACCAATTTCGGCCAGGAAAATGACTTTAAACATACTTATTTTAGTTCCAAAAGTGAAAATTCACATGCAATAGTAATTTACAGTCAAAAGATTAAACATTAAAAATGACCATTTCTGACCATCTGCAGAAAGTTCGGCAGCTCTGTGGTCATCGTTTTTCATCAGAAAATTGATTTTATGGACTGTAGAAAAATTGATTTAAAAGGTCAATTGGATTGTGCCTCATGTTGAATAACCACTATTTAAAGGCTCTGAGTGTCCAAAATTGCCATTTTTATAGACTTTTCGTCCTACTCAGAATCTTCTATTTTGACCCATTTCGGGCAGGAAAATATCTCTAAACATACTTATTTTAGTTCGAAATGTGAAAATTCACATGCAATAGTAATTTACAGTCAAAAGATTAAACATTAGAAATGACCATTTCTGACCACCTGTAGAAAGTTTGACAGCTCCGTGGTCATCGAATTCCATCGGAAAATTGATTTTTTGTACTGTAGAAAAAATTATTCAAAATGTCAATTGGATTGTGCCTCATGTTGAATAACCACTTTCGAAAGCCTCACAGTGACCAAAATTGCCATTTTTGCAGACTCTTCCTCCTAATCAGAAGCTTCTTTTTTGACCAATTTCGGGCAGGAAAATGACTCTAAACACACTTATTTTAGTTCCTAAAGTGATCATTCACATGCAATGGTCATTTACAGTCCAAAGATTAAATATTAAAAAAAAATACAATTTCTGACCATCTGGAGAAAGTTCGACACGTCCGGGGTCATCGTTTTTCATCAGAAAATTGATTTTATGGACTGTAGAAAAATTGATTCAAAATGTCAATTGGATTGTGCCTCATGTTGAATAACCACTTTTTAAAGGCTCTGAGTGACCAAAATTACCATTTTTATAGACTTTTCGTCCTACTCAGAATCTTCTTTTCGACCAATTTCGGGCAGGAAAATATCTCTAAACATACTTATTTTAGTTCCAAAAGTGAAAATTCACATGTGCTAGTCATTTACAGTCAAAAGATTAAACATTAAAGAATTACCATTTCAGACCATCTGGAGAAAGTTTGACAGCTCCGGGGTCATTGTTTTTCATCAGAAAATTTATTTTTTGGACTGTAGAAAAAATGATTTAAAAGGTCAATTGTATTGTGCCTCATGTTGAATAACCACTTTTTAAAGGCTCTGAGTGACCAAAATTGCCATTTTTATAGACTTTTCGTCATACTCAGAGTCTTCCATTTCGACCAATTTCGGGCAGGATAATATCTCTAAACATACTTATTTTAGTTCCAAAAGTGAAAATTCACATGCAATAGTAATTTACAGTCAAAAGATTAAACATTAAAAATGACCATTTCTGACCATCTGCAGAAAGTTCGGCAGCTCCGTGGTCATCGTTTTTCATCAGAAAATTGATATTTTGGCCTGTAGAAAAAATGATTTAAAAGGTCAATTGGATTGTGCCTCATGTTGAATAACCACTTTTTAAAGGCTCTGAGTTACCAAAATTGCTATTTTTATAGACTTTTCCTCCTACTCAGAATCCTCAATTTTGATCAATTTCGGGCAGGAAAATATCTCTAAACATACTTATTTCAGTTCCAAAAGTGAAAATTCACATGCAATAGTAATTTACAGTCAAAAGTTTAAACATTAAAAAGGACCATTTCGGACCATCTGCAGAAAGTTCGACAGCTCCATGGTCATCGTTTTCCATCAGAAAATTGATGTTTTGGACTGTAGAAAAAATTGTTCAAAATATCAATTGGATTGTGCCTCGTCTTGAATAAATACTTTTGAAAGCCTCACAGTGACCAAAATTGCCATTTTTGCAGACTTTGCCTCCTAATCAGAAGCTTCTTTTTTGACCAATTTCTGGCAGGAAAATGACTCTAAACACACTTATTTTAGTTCCAAAAGTGATCATTCACATGCAATAGTCATTTACAGTCAAAAGATTAAACATTAAAAATGACCATTTCTGACCATCTGCAGAAAGTTCGACAGGTCTGTGGTCATCGTTTTCCATCAGAAAATTGATTTTTTGGACTGTAGAAAAAATTATTCAAAATATCAATTGGATTGTGCCTCATCTTGAATAACCAATTTCGACCAATTTCGGGCAGGAAAATGACTTTAAACATACTTATTTTAGTTACAAAAGTGTTAATTCACATGCAATGGTCATTTACAGTCAAAAGATTAAATATTAAATAAAATACAATTTCTGACCATCTGGAGAAAGTTCGACACATCCGGGGTCATCGTTTTTCATCAGAAAATTGATTTTTTGGACTGTAGAAAAAAAGATTAAAAATGTCAATTGGATTGTGCCTCATGTTGAATAACTACTTTTGAAAGCCTCACAGTGACCAAAATTGCCATTTATACAGACTTTTCCTCCTACTCAGAAGCTTCTTTTTCAACCAATTTCGGGCAGGAAAAAAACTATAAGCACACTTATTTTAGTTTCAAAAGTGATAATTCACATGCACTAGTAATTCACACTAATAAGATTAAACATTAAAAAATTACCATTTCTGACCATCTGGAGAAAGTTTGATCATTGATTTTCATCAGAAAATTTATTTTCATCAGAAAATTTATCTCTAAACATACTTATTTTAGTTCCAAAAGTGAAAATTCACATGCGCTAGTCATTTACAGTCAAAAGATTAAACATTAAAGAATTACCATTTCAGACCATCTGGAGAAAGAAAGTTTGACAGCTCCGTGGTCATCGTTTTTCATCAGAAAATTGATTTTTTGGCATGTAGAAAAAAGACTCTTCCTCCTACTCAGAAACTTCTTTTTCTACCAATTTCGGGCAGGAAAAAAATCTAAACACACTTATTTCAGTTCCAAAAGGGACCATTCACATGCACTAGTCATTTACAGTCCAAAGATTAAACATCAAAAAATTACCATTTCAGACCAACTGGAGAAAGTTTGAGAGCTCAGGGGTCATTGCTTTTCATTAGAAAATTGATTTTTTGTACTTTAGAAAAAATGATTTAAAATGTCAATTGGATTGTGCCTCATGTTGAATAACCACTTTTCAAAGCCTCACAGTGAAAAAAATTGCCATTTTTACTGACTTTTCCTCCTACTCAGAATCTTCAATTTCGGCGAATTTCGGGCAGGAAAATGACTTTAAACATACTTATTTTAGTTACAAAAGTGTTAATTCACATGCAATGGTCATTTACAGTCAAAAGATTAAATATTAAAAAAAATACAATTTCTGACCATCTGGAGAAAGTTCGACACGTCCAGGGTCATCGTTTTTCATCAGAAAATTGATTTTATGGACTGTAGAAAAATTGATTCAAAATGTCAATTGGATTGTGCCTCATGTTGAATAACCACTTTTTAAAGGCTCTGAGTGATCAAAATTACCATTTTTATTGACTTTTCGTCCTACTCAGAATCTTCTATTCCGACCATTTTCCGTCAGGAAAATATCTCTAAACATACTTATTTTAGTTCCAAAAGTGAAAATTCACATGCGCTAGTCATTTACAGTCAAAAGATTAAACATTAAAGAATTACCATTTCAGACCATCTGGAGAAAGTTTGACAGCGCCGGGGTCATCGTTTTTCATCAGAAGATTGATTTTTTGGACTGTAGAAAAAAAGATTAAAAATGTCAATTGAATTGTGCCTCATGTTGAATAACTACTTTTGAAAGCCTCACAGTGACCAAAATTGCCATTTATACAGACTTTTCCTCCTACTCAGAAGCTTCTTTTTAACCAATTTCGGGCAGGAAAAAAACTATAAGCACACTTATTTTAGTTTCAAAAGTGATAATTCACATGCACTAGTAATTTACACTAATAAGATTAAACATTAAAAAATTACCATTTCTGACCATCTGGAGAAAGTTTGACAGCTCCGGGGTCATTGGTTTTCATCAGACAATTTATTTTTTTGGACTGTAGAAAAAATGATTCAAAATGTCAATTGGATTGTGCCTCATGTTGAATAACCACTTTTTAAAGCCTCACAGTGACCAAAATTGCCATTTTTCTAGACTTTTCCTCCTACTTAGAAGCCTTTATTTCGAACGATTTTTGGCAGGAAAATGAGTCTACACACTTATTTTACTTCCAAAAGTGATAATTCACACGCAATAGTCATTTACAGTCAAATGGTTAAATATTAAAAAAATTACAATTTCTGACCATCTGGAGAAAGCTCGACAAGTGGCATCGTTTTTCATCAGAAAATTGATTTTATGGACTGTAGAAAAATTGATTCAAAATGTCAATTGGATTGTGCCTCATGTTGAATAACCACTTTTGAAAGCATCACAGTGACCAAAATTGCAATTTTTACAGCCTTTTCCTCCTAGTCAGAAGCTTCAATTTTGACTAATTTCGGGCAGGAGAAAAACTCTAAACACCCTTATTAAAGTTCCAAAAGTGAAAATTCACATGCAATGGTCATTTAGAGTCAAAAGATTAAACATTAAAATAATGACCATTTCTGACCATCTGGAGAAAGTTCAACAGCTCCGTGGTCATCGTTGCTCATCAAAAAATGGATTTTTTTTGGACTGTAGAAATAATTATTCAAAATGTCAATTGGATTGTGCCTCATGTTGAATAACCACTTTTGAAAGCCTCACAGTGACCAAAATTGCCATTTTTGCAGACTCTTCCTCCTAATCAGAAGCTTCTTTTTCGACCAATTTCGGGCAGGAAAATGACTCTAAACACACTTATTTTAGTTCCTAAAGTGATCATTCACATGCAATGGTCATTTACAGTCCAAAGATTAAATATAAAAAAAAAATACAATTTCTGACCATCTGGAGAAAGTTCGACACGTCCGGGGTCATCGTTTTTTATCAGAAAATTGATTTTATGGACTGTAGAAAAATTGATTCAAAATGTCAATTGAATTGTGCCTCATGTTGAATAACCACTTTTTAAAGGCTCTGAGTGACCAAAATTACCATTTTTATAGACTTTTCGCCCTACTCAGAATCTTCTATTTCGACCAATTTCCGTCAGGAAAATATCTCTAAACATACTTATTTTAGTTCCAAAAGTGAAAATTCACATGCGCTAGTCATTTACAGTCAAAAGATTAAACATTAAAGAATTACCATTTCAGACCATCTGGAGAAAGTTTGACAGCTCCGGGGTCATTGTTTTTCATAAGAAAATTGATTTTTTGGACTGTAGAAAAAATGATTTAAAAGGTCAATTGTATTTTGCCTCATGTTGAATAACCACTTTTTAACGGCTCTGAGTGACCAAAATTGCCATTTTTATAGACTTTTCGTCATACTCAGAATCTTCTATTTCGACCAATTTCGGGCAGGATAATATCTCTAAACATACTTATTTTAGTTCCAAAAGTGAAAATTTACATGCAATAGTAATTTACAGTCAAAAGATTAAACATTAAAAATGACCATTTCTGACCATCTGCAGAAAGTTCGGCAGCTCCGTGGTCATCGTTTTTCATCAGAAAATTGATTTTTTGGCCTGTAGAAAAAATGATTTAAAAGGTCAATTGGATTGTGCCTCATGTTGAATAACCACTTTTTAAAGGCTTTGAATGACCAAAATGGCTATTTTTATAGACTTTTCCTCCTACTCAGAATCCTCAATTTTGATCAATTTCGGGCAGGAAAATATCTCTAAACATACTTATTTCAGTTCCAAAAGTGAAAATTCACATGCAATAGTAATTTACAGTCAAAAGTTTAAACATTAAAAAGGACCATTTCTGACCATCTGCAGAAAGTTCGACAGCTCCATGGTCATCGTTTTCCATCAGAAAATTGATGTTTTGGACTGTAGAAAAAATTATTCAAAATATCAATTGGATTGTGCCTCATGTTGAATAACCACTTTTGAAAGCCTCACAGTGACCAAAATTGCCATTTTTGCAGACTCTGCCTCCTAATCAGAAGCTTCTTTTTTGACCAATTTCTGGCAG
Organism: Triturus cristatus; assembly: GCF_964204655.1. Lineage (NCBI taxonomy): Eukaryota > Metazoa > Chordata > Amphibia > Caudata > Salamandridae > Triturus > Triturus cristatus. Next base: position 168,068,663 of record NC_140584.1, on the reverse strand, counting down.
GAAAATGACTCTAAACACACTTATTTTAGTTCCAAAAGTGATCATTCACATGCAATAGTCATTTACAGTCAAAAGATTAAACATTAAAAATGACCATTTCTGACCATCTGCAGAAAGTTCGACAGGTCTGTGGTCATCGTTTTCCATCAGAAAATTGATTTTTTGAACTGTAGAAAAATTATTCAAAATATCAATTGGATTGTGCCTCATCTTGAATAACCACTTTTGAAAGCCTCACAATGACCAAAATTGCCATTTTTGCATACTCTTCATCCTAATCAGAAGCTTCTTTTTTTACCAATTTTGTGCAGGAAAATGACTCTAAACACACTTATTTTAGTTCCAAAAGGGATCATTCACATACAATAGTCATTTACAGTCAAAAGATTAAACAGTAAAAAATGACCATATCTGACCATCTGGAGAAAGTTCGACAGCTCCGGGTTGATTGCTTTTCATTAGAAAATTGATTTTTTGTACCGTAGAAAAAATGATTTAAAATGTCAATTGGATTGTGCCTCATGTTGAATAACAACTTTTTAAAGGCTCAGAGTGGCCAAAATTGCCATTTTTATAGACTTTTCCTCCTACTCAGAATCTTCAATTTCGACCAATTTCGGCAGGAAAATGACTTTAAAAATACATATTTTAGTTACAAAAGTGGTAATTCACATGCAATAGTAATTTACAGTCAAAAGATTAAATATTAAAAAAATACCATTTCTGACCATCTGGAGAAAGTTCGACACGTCTGGGGTCATCGTTTTTCATCAGAAAATTGATTTTTTCGACTGTAGAAAAAATTATTCAAAATCTCAATTGGACTGTGCCTCATGTTGAATAACCACTTTTGTAAGCCTCACAGTGACCAAAATTGCCTGTTTTTACAGACTCTTCCTCCTACTCAGAAGCTTCTTTTTCTACCATATTCGGGCAGGAAAAAAATCTAAACACACTTATTTCCGTGTTAATTCACATGAAATAGTAATTTACAGTCAAAAGATTAAATATTAAAAAAAAATACCATTTCTGACCATCTGGAGAAAGTTCGACACGTCCGGGGTCATCGGTTTTCATCAGAAAATTGATTTTATGGACTGTAGAAAAAATGATTTAAAATGTCAATTGGATTGTGCCTCATGTTGAATAACCACTTTTAAAGACTCTGAGTGACCAAAATTACCATTTTTATAGACTTTTTGTCCTACTCAGAATCTTCTATTTCGACCAATTTCCGTCAGGAAAATATCTCTAAACATACTTATTTTAGTTCCAAAAGTGAAAATTCACATGCGCTAGTCATTTACAGTCAAAAGATTAAACATTAAAGAATTACCATTTCAGACCATCTGGAGAAAGTTTGACAGTGCCGGGGTCATCGTTTTTCATCAGAAAATTGATTTTTTGGACTGTAGAAAAAAAGATTAAAAATGTCAATTGGATTGTGCCTCATGTTGAATAACTACTTTTGAAAGCCTCACAGTGACCAAAATTGCCATTTATACAGACTTTTCCTCCTACTCAGAAGCTTCTTTTTCAACCAATTTCGGGCAGGAAAAAAACTATAAGCACACTTATTTTAGTTTCAAAAGTGATAATTCACATGCACTAGTAATTTACACTAATAAGATTAAACATTAAAAAATTACCATTTCTGACCATCTGGAGAAAGTTTGACAGCTCCGGGGTCATTGGTTTTCATCAGAAAATTCATTTTTTTGGACTGTAGAAAAAATGATTCAAAATGTCAATTGGATTGTGCCTCATGTTGAATAACCACTTTTTAAAGCCTCACAGTGACCAAAATTGCCATTTTTATAGACTTTTCCTCCTACTTAGAAGCCTTTATTTCGAACGATTTTTGGCAGGAAAATGAGTCTACACACTTATTTTACTTCCAAAAGTGATAATTCACACGCAATAGTCATTTACAGTCAAATGGTTAAATATTAAAAAAATTACAATTTCTGACCATCTGGAGAAAGCTCGACAAGTGGCATCGTTTTTCATCAGAAAATTGATTTTATGGACTGTAGAAAAATTGATTCAAAATGTCAATTGGATTGTGCCTCATGTTGAATAACCACTTTTGAAAGCATCACAGTGACCAAAATTGCAATTTTTACAGCCTTTTCCTCCCAGTCAGAAGCTTCAATTTTGACTAATTTCGGGCAGGAGAAAAACTCTAAAAACCCTTATTAAAGTTCCAAAAGTGATAATTCACATGCAATGGTCATTTAGAGTCAAAAGATTAAACATTAAAATAATGACCATTTCTGACCATCTGGAGAAAGTTCGACAGCTCCGTGGTCATCGTTGCTCATCAGAAAATGGATTTTTTTGGACTGTAGAAATAATTATTCAAAATGTCAATTGGATTGTGCCTCATGTTGAATAACCACTTTTGAAAGCCTCACAGTGACAAAAATTGCCATTTTTGCAGACTCTTCCTCCTAATCAGATGCTTCTTTTTCGACCAATTTCGGGCAGGAAAATGACTCTAAACACACTTATTTTAGTTCCTAAAGTGATAATTCACATGCAATGGTCATTTACAGTCCAAAGATTAAATATTAAAAACAAATACAATTTCTGACCATCTGGAGAAAGTTCGACACGTCCGGGGTCATCGTTTTTCATCAGAAAATTGATTTTATGGACTGTAGAAAAATTGATTCAAAATGTCAATTGGATTGTGCCTCATGTTGAATAACCACTTTTTAAAGGCTCTGAGTGACCAAAATTACCATTTTTATAGACTTTTCGCCCTACTCAGAATCTTCTATTTCCGTCAGGAAAATATCTCTAAACATACTTATTTTAGTTCCAAAAGTGAAAATTCACATGCGCTAGTCATTTACAGTCAAAAGATTAAACATTAAAGAATTACCATTTCAGACCATCTGGAGAAAGTTTGACAGCGCCGGGGTCATCGTTTTTCATCAGAAGATTGATTTTTTGGACTGTAGAAAAAAAGATTAAAAATGTCAATTGGATTGTGCCTCATGTTGAATAACTACTTTTGAAAGCCTCACAGTGACCAAAATTGCCATTTATACAGACTTTTCCTCCTACTCAGAAGCTTCTTTTTCAACCAATTTCGGGCAGGAAAAAAACTATAAGCACACTTATTTTAGTTTCAAAAGTGATAATTCACATGCACTAGTAATTTACACTAATAAGATTAAACATTAAAAAATTACCATTTCTGACAATCTGGAGAAAGTTTGAGAGCTCCGGGGTCATTGATTTTCATCAGAAAATTTATTTTTTTGGACTGTAGAAAAAATGATTCAAAATGTCAATTGGATTGTGCCTCATGTTGAATAACCACTTTTTAAAGCCTCACAGTGACCAAAATTGCCATTTTTATAGACTTTTCCTCCTACTTAGAAGCCTTTATTTCGAACGATTTTTGGCAGGAAAATGAGTCTACACACTTATTTTACTTCCAAAAGTGATAATTCACACGCAATAGTCATTTACAGTCAAATAGTTAAATATTAAAAAAATTACAATTTCTGACCATCTGGAGAAAGCTCAACAAGTGGCATCGTTTTTCATCAGAAAATTGATTTTATGGACTGTAGAAAAATTGATTCAAAATGTCAATTGGATTGTGCCTCATGTTGAATAACCACTTTTGAAAGCATCACAGTGACCAAAATTGCAATTTTTACAGCCTTTTCCTCCCAGTCAGAAGCTTCAATTTTGAGTAATTTCGGGCAGGAGAAAAACTCTAAACACCCTTATTAATGTTCCAAAAGTGATAATTCACATGCAATGGTCATTTAGAGTCAAAAGATTAAACATTAAAATAATGACCATTTCTGACCATCTGGAGAAAGTTCGACAGCTCCGTGGTCATCGTTGCTCATCAGAAAATGGATTTTTTTGGACTGTAGAAATAATTATTCAAAATGTCAATTGGATTGTTCCTCATGTTGAATAACCACTTTTCATAGCCTCACAGTGACCAAAATTGCCATTTTTGCAGACTCTTCCTCCTAATCAGAAGCTTCTTTTTCGACCAATTTCGGGCAGGAAAATGACTCTAAACACACTTATTTTAGTTCCTAAAGTGATCATTCACATGCAATGTTCATTTACAGTCCAAAGATTAAATATTTTAAAAAAATACAATTTCTGACCATCTGGAGAAAGTTCGACACATCCGGGGTCATCGTTTTTCATCAGAAAATTGATTTTATGGACTGTAGAAAAATTGATTCAAAATGTCAATTGAATTGTGCCTCATGTTGAATAACCACTTTTTAAAGGCTCCGAGTGACCAAAATTACCATTTTTATAGACTTTTCGCCCTACTCAGAATCTTCTATTTCGACCAATTTCCGTCAGGAAAATATCTCTAAACATACTTATTTTAGTTCCAAAAGTGAAAATTCACATGCTCTAGTCATTTACAGTCGAAAGATTAAACATTAAAGAATTACCATTTCAGACCATCTGGAGAAAGTTTGACAGCTCCGGGGTCATTGTTTTTCATCAGAAAATTGATTTTTTGGACTGTAGAAAAAATGATTTAAAAGGTCAATTGTATTGTGCCTCATGTTGAATAACCACTTTTTAAAGGCTCTGAATGACCAAAATTGCCATTTTTATAGACTTTTCGTCATACTCAGAATCTTCTATTTCGACCAATTTCGGGCAGGATAATATCTCTAAACATACTTATTTTAGTTCCAAAAGTGAAAATTCACATGCAATAGTAATTTACAGTCAAAAGATTAAACATTAAAAATGACCATTTCTGACCATCTGCAGAAAGTTCGGCAGCTCCGTGGTCATCGTTTTTCATCAGAAAATTTATTTTTTGGCATGTAGAAAAAATGATTTAAAAGGTCAATTGGATTGTGCCTCATGTTGAATAACCACTTTTGAAAGCCTCACAGTCACCAAAATTGCCATTTTTGCAGACTTTGCCTCCTAATCAGAAGCTTTTTTTTGGACCAATTTCTGGCAGGAAAATGACTCTAAACACACTTATTTTAGGTCCAAAAGTGATCATTCACATGCAATAGTCATTTACAGTCAAAAGATTAAACATTAAAAATTACCATTTCTGACCATCTGCAGAAAGTTCGACAGGTCTGTGGTCATCGTTTTCCATCAGAAAATTGATTTTTTGGACTGTAGAAAAAATTATTCAAAATATCAATTGGATTGTGCCTCATCTTGAATAACCACTTTTGAACGCCTCACAATGACCAAAATTGCCATTTTTGCATACTCTTCATCCTAATCAGAAGCTTCTTTTTTGACCAATTTTGTGCAGGAAAATGACTCTAAACACACTTATTTTAGTTCCAAAAGTGATCATTCACATACAATAGTCATTTACAGTCAAAAGATTAAACAGTAAAAAATGACCATATCTGACCATCTGGAGAAAGTTCGACAGCTCCGGGTTGATTGCTTTTCATTAGAAAATTGATTTTTTGTACCGTAGAAAAAATGATTTAAAATGTCAATTGGATTGTGCCTCATGTTGAATAACAACTTTTTAAAGGCTCAGAGTGGCCAAAATTGCCATTTTTATAGACTTTTCCTCCTACTCAGAATCTTCAATTTCGACCAATTTCGGCAGGAAAATGACTTTAAAAATACATATTTTAGTTACAAAAGTGGTAATTCACATGCAATAGTAATTTACAGTCAAAAGATTAAATATTAAAAAAATACCATTTCTGACCATCTGGAGAAAGTTCGACACGTCTGGGGTCATCGTTTTTCATCAGAAAATTGATTTTTTCGACTGTAGAAAAAATTATTCAAAATCTCAATTGGATTGTGCCTCATGTTGAATAACCACTTTTGTAAGCCTCACAGTGACCAAAATTGCCTGTTTTTACAGACTCTTCCTCCTACTCAGAAACTTCTTTTTCTACCAATTTCGGGCAGGAAAAAAATCTAAACACACTTATTTCAGTTCCAAAAGTGACCATTCACATGCACTAGTCATTTACAGTCCAAAGATTAAACATTAAAAAATTGTCATTTCAGACCAACTGGAGAAAGTTTGAGAGCTCAGGGGTCATTGCTTTTCATTAGAAAATTGATTTTTTGTACCGTAAAAAAAATGATTTAAAATGTCAATTGGATTGTGCCTCATGTTGAATAACCACTTTTCAAAGCCTCACAGTGAACAAAATTGCCATTTTTACTGACTTTTCCTCCTACTCAGAATCTTCAATTTCGACCAATTTCGGGCAGGAAAATGACTTTAAACATACTTATTTTAGTTACAAAAGTGTTAATTCACATGAAATAGTAATTTACAGTCAAAAGATTAAATATTAAAAAAAAATACCATTTCTGACCATCTGGAGAAAGTTCGACACGTCCGGGGTCATCGGTTTTCATCAGAAAATTGATTTTATGGACTGTAGAAAAATTGATGTAAAATGTCAATTGGATAGTGCCTCATGTTGAATAACCACTTTTTAACCCCTTCGATGCTCATGACGGAACGGTTCCGTCATGAGCATCGGTTGAGCTGTGCTCATGACGGAACCGTTCCGTCATGGCCCCGCCCGCGCTCGAACCCTTCAGCACCGCGGGGGAATCAGCGCAGCGCTGAAGGGGTTAAAGACTCTGAGTGACCAAAATTACCATTTTTATAGACTTTTTGTCCTACTCAGAATCTTCTATTTCGACCAATTTCCGTCAGGAAAATATCTCTACACATACTTATTTTAGTTCCAAAAGTGAAAATTCTAATGCGCTAGTCATTTACAGTCAAAAGATTAAACATTAAAGAATTACCATTTCAGACCATCTGGAGAAAGTTTGACAGTGCCGAGGTCATCGTTTTTCATCAGAAAATTGATTTTTTGGACTGAAGAAAAAATGATTTAAAAGGTCAATTGTATTGTGCCTCATGTTGAATAACCACTTTTTAAAGGCTCTGAGTGACCAAAATTACCATTTTTACTGACTTTTCCTCCTACTCAGAATCTTCAATTTCGACCAATTTCGGGCAGGAAAATGACTTTAAACATACTTATTTTAGTTACAAAAGTGTTAATTCACATGCAATGGTCATTTACAGTCAAAAGATTAAATATTAAAAAAAACTACAATTTCTGACCATCTGGAGAAAGTTCGACACGTCCGGGGTCATCGTTTTTCATCAGAAAATTGATTTAATGGACTGTAGAAAAATTGATTCAAAATGTCAATTGGATTGTGCCTCATGTTGAATAACCACTTTTTAAAGGCTCTGAGTGACCAAAATTACCATTTTTATTGACTTTTCGTCCTACTCAGAATCTTCTATTTCGACCAATTTCCGTCAGGAAAATATCTCTAAACATACTTATTTTAGTTCCAAAAGTGAAAATTCACATGCGCTAGTCATTTACAGTCAAAAGATTAAACATTAAAGAATTACCATTTCAGACCATCTGGAGAAAGTTTGACAGCGCCGGGGTCATCGTTTTTCATCAGAAGATTGATTTTTTGGACTGTAGAAAAAAAGATTAAAAATGTCAATTGGATTGTGCCTCATGTTCAATAACTACTTTTGAAAGCCTCACAGTGACCAAAATTGCCATTTATACAGACATTTCCTCCTACTCAGAAGCATCTTTTTCAACCAATTTCGGGCATGAAAAAAACTATAAGCATACTTATTTTAGTTTCAAAAGTGATAATTCACATGCACTAGTAATTTACACTAATAAGATTAAACATTAAAAAATTACCATTTCTGACCATCTGGAGAAAGTTTGACAGCTCCGGGGTCATTGGTTTTCATCAGAAAATTCATTTTTTGGGACTGTAGAAAAAATGATTCAAAATGTCAATTGGATTGTGCCTCATGTTGAATAACCACTTTTTAAAGCCTCACAGTGACCAAAATTGCCATTTTTATAGACTTTTCCTCCTACTTAGAAGCCTTTATTTCGAACGATTTTTGGCAGGAAAATGAGTCTACACACTTATTTTACTTCCAAAAGTGATAATTCACACGCAATAGTCATTTACAGTCAAATGGTTAAATATTAAAAAAATTACAATTTCTGACCATCTGGAGAAAGCTCGACAAGTGGCATCGTTTTTCATCAGAAAATTGATTTTATGGACTGTAGAAAAATTGATTCAAAATGTCAATTGGATTGTGCCTCACGTTGAATAACCACTTTTGAAAGCATCACAGTGACCAAAATTGCAATTTTTACAGCCTTTTCCTCCCAGTCAGAAGCTTCAATTTTGACTAATTTCGGGCAGGAGAAAAACTCTAAAAACCCTTATTAAAGTTCCAAAAGTGATAATTCACATGCAATGGTCATTTAGAGTCAAAAGATTAAACATTAAAATAATGACCATTTCTGACCATCTGGAGAAAGTTCGACAGCTCCGTGGTCATCGTTGCTCATCAGAAAATGGATTTTTTTGGACTGTAGAAATAATTATTCAAAATGTCAATTGGATTGTGCCTCATGTTGAATAACCACTTTTGAAAGCCTCACAGTGACAAAAATTGCCATTTTTGCAGACTCTTCCTCCTAATCAGAAGCTCCTTTTTCGACCAATTTTGGGCAGGAAAATGACTCTAAACACACTTATTTTAGTTCCTAAAGTGATCATTCACATGCAATGGTCATTTACAGTCCAAAGATTAAATATTAAAAACAAATACAATTTCTGACCATCTGGAGAAAGTTCGACACGTCCGGGGTCATCGTTTTTCATCAGAAAATTGATTTTTTAGACTGTAGAAAAAATGATTTAAAAGGTCAATTGTATTGTGCCTCATGTTGAATAACCACTTTTTAAAGGCTCTGAGTGACCAAAATTACCATTTTTACTGACTTTTCCTCCTACTCAGAATCTTCAATTTCGACCAATTTCGGGCAGGAAAATGACTTTAAACATACTTATTTTAGTTACAAAAGTGTTAATTCACATGCAATGGTCATTTACAGTCAAGAGGTTAAATATTAAAAAAAATACAATTTCTGACCATCTGGAGAAAGTTCGACACGTCCGGGGTCATCGTTTTTCATCAGAAAATTGATTTTATGGACTGTAGAAAAATTGATTCAAAATGTCAATTGGATTGTGCCTCATGTTGAATAACCACTTTTTAAAGGCTCTGAGTGACCAAAATTACCATTTTTATTGACTTTTCGTCCTACTCAGAATCTTCTATTTCGACCAATTTCCGTCAGGAAAATATCTCTAAACATACTTATTTTAGTTCCAAAAGTGAAAATTCACATGCGCTAGTCATTTACAGTCAAAAGATTAAACATTAAAGAATTACCATTTCAGACCATCTGGAGAAAGTTTGACAGCGCCGGGGTCATCGTTTTTCATCAGAAGATTGATTTTTTGGACTGTAGAAAAAAAGATTAAAAATGTCAATTGGATTGTGCCTCATGTTCAATAACTACTTTTGAAAGCCTCACAGTGACCAAAATTGCCATTTATACAAACTTTTCCTCCTACTCAGAAGCTTCTTTTTCAACCAATTTCGGGCATGAAAAAAACTATAAGCACACTTATTTTAGTTTCAAAAGTGATAATTCACATGCACTAGTAATTTACACTAATAAGATTAAACATTAAAAAATTACCATTTCTGACCATCTGGAGAAAGTTTGACAGCTCCGGGGTCATTGGTTTTCATCAGAAAATTCATTTTTTTGGACTGTAGAAAAAATGATTCAAAATGTCAATTGGATTGTGCCTCATGTTGAATAACCACTTTTTAAAGCCTCACAGTGACCAAAATTGCCATTTTTATAGACTTTTCCTCCTACTTAGAATACTTTATTTCGAACGATTTTTGGCAGGAAAATGAGTCTACACACTTATTTTACTTCCAAAAGTGATAATTCACACGCAATAGTCATTTACAGTCAAATGGTTAAATATTTAAAAAATTACAATTTCTGACCATCTGGAGAAAGCTCGACAAGTGGCATCGTTTTTCATCAGAAAATTGATTTTATGGACTGTAGAAAAATTGATTCAAAATGTCAATTGGATTGTGCCTCATGTTGAATAACCACTTTTGAAAGCATCACAGTGACCAAAATTGCAATTTTTACAGCCTTTTCCTCCCAGTCAGAAGCTTCAATTTTGACTAATTTCGGGCAGGAGAAAAACTCTAAAAACCCTTATTAAAGTTCCAAAAGTGATAATTCACATGCAATGGTCATTTAGAGTCAAAAGATTAAACATTAAAATAATGACCATTTCTGACCATCTGGAGAAAGTTCGACAGCTCCGTGTTCATCGTTGCTCATCAGAAAATGGATTTTTTTGGACTGTAGAAATAATTATTCAAAAAGTCAATTGGATTGTGCCTCATGTTGAATAACCACTTTTGAAAGCCTCACAGTGACAAAAATTGCCATTTTTGCAGACTCTTCCTCCTAATCAGAAGCTTCTTTTTCGACCAATTTCGGGCAGGAAAATGACTCTAAACACACTTATTTTAGTTCCTAAAGTGATCATTCACATGCAATGGTCATTTACAGTCCAAAGATTAAATATTAAAAACAAATACAATTTCTGACCATCTGGAGAAAGTTCGACACATCCGGGGTCATCGTTTTTCATCAGAAAATTGATTTTATGGACTGTAGAAAAATTGATTCAAAATGTCAATTGAATTGTGCCTCATGTTGAATAACCACTTTTTAAAGGCTCTGAGTGACCAAAATTACCATTTTTATAGACTTTTCGCCCTACTCAGAATCTTCTATTTCGACCAATTTCCGTCAGGAAAATATCTCTAAACATACTTATTTTAGTTCCAAAAGTGAAAATTCACATGCACTAGTCATTTACAGTCAAAAGATTAAACATTAAAGAATTACCATTTCAGACCATCTGGAGAAAGTTTGACAGCTCCGGGGTCATTGTTTTTTATCAGAAAATTGATTTTTTGGACTGTAGAAAAAATGATTTAAAAGGTCAATTGTATTGTGCCTCATGTTGAATAACCACTTTTTAAAGGCTCTGAGTGACCAAAATTGCCATTTTTATAGACTTTTCGTCATACTCAGAATCTTCTATTTCGACCAATTTCGGGCAGGATAATATCTCTAAACATACTTATTTTAGTTCCAAAAGTGAAAATTCACATGCAATGGTAATTTACAGTCAAAAGATTAAACATTAAAAATGACCATTTCTGACCATCTGCAGAAAGTTCGGCAGCTCCGTGGTCATCGTTTTTCATCAGAAAATTGATTTTTTGTACCGTAGAAAAAATGATTTAAAATGTCAATTGGATTGTGCCTCATGTTGAATAACAACTTTTTAAAGGCTCTGAGTGGCCAAAATTGCCATTTTTATAGACTTTTCCTCCTACTCAGAATCTTCAATTTCGACCAATTTCGGCAGGAAAATGACTTTAAAAATACATATTTTAGTTACAAAAGTGGTAATTCACATGCAATAGTAATTTACAGTCAATAGATTAAATATTAAAAAAATACAATTTCTGACCATCTGGAGAAAGTTCGACACGTCTGGGGTCATCAGTTTTCATCAGAAAATTGATTTTTTCGACTGTAGAAAAAATTATTCAAAATCTCAATTGGATTGTGCCTCATGTTGAATAACCACTTTTGTAAGCCTCACAGTGACCAAAATTGCCTGTTTTTACAGACTCTTCCTCCTACTCAGAAGCTTCTTTTTCTACCAATTTCGGGCAGGAAAAAATCTAAACACACTTATTTCAGTTCCAAAAGTGATCATTCACATGCACTAGTCATTTACAGTCCAAAGATTAAACATTAAAAAATTACCATTTCAGACCAACTGGAGAAAGTTTGAGAGCTCAGGGGGCATTGCTTTTCATTAGAAAATTGATTTTTTGTACCGTCGAAAAAATGATTTAAAATGTCAATTGGATTGTGCCTCATGTTGAATAACCACTTTTCAAAGCCTCACAGTGACCAAAATTGCCATTTTTACTGACTTTTCCTCCTACTCAGAATCTTCAATTTCGACCAATTTCGGGCAGGAAAATGACTTTAAACATACTTATTTTAGTTACAAAAGTGTTAATTCACATGAAATAGTAATTTACAGTCAAAAGATTAAATATTAAAAAAAAATACCATTTCTGACCATCTGGAGAAAGTTCGACACGTCCGGGGTCCTCGGTTTTCATCAGAAAATTGATTTTATTGACTGTAGAAAACTTGATTCAAAATGTCAATTTGATTGTGCCTCATGTTGAATAACCACTTTTTAAAGGCTCTGAGTGACCAAAATTACCATTTTTATAGACTTTTCGTCCTACTCAGAATCTTCTATTTAGACCAATTTCCATGAGGAAAATATCTCTAAACATACTTATTTTAGTTCCAAAAGTGAAAATTCACATGCGCTAGTCATTTACAGTCAAAAGATTAAACATTAAAGAATTACCATTTCAGACCATCTGGAGAAAGTTTGACAGCTCCGGGGTCATCGTTTTTCATCAGAAAATTGATTTTTTGGACTGTAGAAAAAATGATTTAAAAGGTCAATTGTATTGTGCCTCATGTTGAATAACCACTTTTTAAAGGCTCTGAGTGACCAAAATTACCATTTTTACTGACTTTTCCTCCTACTCAGAATCTTCAATTTCGACCAATTTCAGGCAGGAAAATGACTTTAAACATACTTATTTTAGTTACAAAAGTGTTAATTCACATGCAATGGTCATTTACAGTCAAAAGATTACATATTAAAAAAAATTCAATTTCTGACCATCTGGAGAAAGTTCGACACGTCCAGGGTCATCGTTTTTCATCAGAAAATTGATTTTATGGACTGTAGAAAAATTGATTCAAAATGTCAATTGGATTGTGCCTCATGTTGAATAACCACTTTTTAAAGGCTCTGAGTGACCAAAATTACCATTTTTATTGACTTTTCGTCCTACTCAGAATCTTCTATTTCGACCATTTTCCGTCAGGAAAATATCTCTAAACATACTTATTTTAGTTCCAAAAGTGAAAATTCACATGCGCTAGGCATTTACAGTCAAAAGATTAAACATTAAAGAATTACCATTTCAGACCATCTGGAGAAAGTTTGACAGCGTCATCGTTTTTCATCAGAAGATTAATTTTTTGGACTGTAGAAAAAAAGATTAAAAATGTCAATTGAATTGTGCCTCATGTTGAATAACTACTTTTGAAAGCCTCACAGTGACCAAAATTGCCATTTATACAGACTTTTCCTCCTACTCAGAAGCTTCTTTTTAACCAATTTCGGGCAGGAAAAAAACTATAAGCACACTTATTTTAGTTTCAAAAGTGATAATTCACATGCACTAGTAATTTACACTAATAAGATTAAACATTAAAAAATTACCATTTCTGACCATCTGGAGAAAGTTTGACAGCTCCGGGGTCATTGGTTTTCATCAGACAATTTATTTTTTTGGAGTGTAGAAAAAATGATTCAAAATGTCAATTGGATTGTGCCTCATGTTGAATAACCACTTTTTAAAGCCTCACAGTGACCAAAATTGCCATTTTTTTAGACTTTTCCTCCTACTTAGAAGCCTTTATTTCGAACGATTTTTGGCAGGAAAATGAGTCTACACACTTATTTTACTTCCAAAAGTGATAATTCACACGCAATAGTCATTTACAGTCAAATGGTTAAATATTAAAAAAATTACAATTTCTGACCATCTGGAGAAAGCTCGACAAGTGGCATCATTTTTCATCAGAAAATTGATTTTATGGACTGTAGAAAAATTGATTCAAAATGTCAATTGGATTGTGCCTCATGTTGAATAACCACTTTTGAAAGCATCACAGTGACCAAAATTGCAATTTTTACAGCCTTTTCCTCCTAGTCAGAAGCTTCAATTTTGACTAATTTCGGGCAGGAGAAAAACTCTAATCACCCTTATTAAAGTTCCAAAAGTGATAATTCACATGCAATGGTCATTTAGAGTCAAAAGATTAAACATTAAAATAATGACCATTTCTGACCATCTGGAGAAAGTTCGACAGCTCCGTGGTCATCGTTGCTCATCAAAAAATGGATTTTTTTTGGACTGTAGAAATAATTATTCAAAATGTCAATTGGATTGTGCCTCATGTTGAATAACCACTTTTGAAAGCCTCACAGTGACCAAAATTGCCATTTTTGCAGACTCTTCCTCCTAATCAGAAGCTTCTTTTTCGACCAATTTCGGGCAGGAAAATGACTCTAAACACACTTATTTTAGTTCCTAAAGTGATCATTCACATGCAATGGTCATTTACAGTCCAAAGATTAAATATTAAAAAAAAATACAATTTCTGACCATCTGGAGAAAGTTCGACACATCCGGGGTCATCGTTTTTCATCAGAAAATTGATTTTATGGACTGTAGAAAAATTGATTCAAAATGTCAATTGAATTGTGCCTCATGTTGAATAACCACTTTTTAAAGGCTCTGAGTGACCAAAATTGCCATTTTTATAGACTTTTCGTCATACTCAGAATCTTCTATTTCGACCAATTTCCGTCAGGAAAATATCTCTAAACATACTTATTTTAGTTCCAAAAGTGAAAATTCACATGCACTAATCATTTACAGTCAAAAGATTAAACATTAAAGAATTACCATTTCAGACCATCTGGAGAAAGTTTGACAGCTCCGGGTCATTGTTTTTTATCAGAAAATTGATTTTTTGGACTGTAGAAAAAATGATTTAAAAGGTCAATTGTATTGTGCCTCATGTTGAATAACCACTTTTTAAAGGCTCTGAGTGACCAAAAGTGCCATTTTTATAGACTTTTCATCATACTCAGAATCTTCTATTTCGACCAATTTCGGGCAGGATAATATCTCTAAACATACTTATTTTAGTTCCAAAAGTGAAAATTCACATGCAATGGTAATTTACAGTCAAAAGATTAAACATTAAAAATGACAATTTCTGACCATCTGCAGAAAGTTCGGCAGCTCCGTGGTCATCGTTTTTCATCAGAAAATTGATTTTTTGTACCGTAGAAAAAATGATTTAAAATGTCAATTGGATTGTGCCTCATGTTGAATAACAACTTTTAAAGGCTCCGAGTGGCCAAAATTGCCATTTTTATAGACTTTTCCTCCTACTCAGAATCTTCAATTTCGACCAATTTCGGCAGGAAAATGACTTTAAAAATACATATTTTAGTTACAAAAGTGGTAATTCACATGCAATAGTAATTTACAGTCAATAGATTAAATATTAAAAAAATACCATTTCTGACCATCTGGAGAAAGTTCGACACGTCTGGGGTCATCGTTTTTCATCAGAAAATTGATTTTTTCGACTGTAGAAAAAATTATTCAAAATCTCAATTGGATTGTGCCTCATGTTGAATAACCACTTTTGTAAGCCTCACAGTGACCAAAATTGCCTGTTTTTACAGACTCTTCCTCCTACTCAGAAGCTTCTTTTTCTACCAATTTCGGGCAGGAAAAAAATCTAAACACACTTATTTCAGTTCCAAAAGTGATCATTCACATGCACTAGTCATTTACAGTCCAAAGATTAAACATTAAAAAATTACCATTTCAGACCAACTGGAGAAAGTTTGAGAGCTCAGGGGACATTGCTTTTCATTAGAAAATTGATTTTTGTACCGTAGAAAAAATGATTTAAAATGTCAATTGGATTGTGCCTCATGTTGAATAACCACTTTTCAAAGCCTCACAGTGACCAAAATTGCCATTTTTACTGACTTTTCCTCCTACTCAGAATCTTCAATGTCGATCAATTTCGGGCAGGAAAATGACTTTAAACATACTTATTTTAGTTACAAAAGTGTTAATTCACATGAAATAGTAATTTACAGTCAAAAGATTAAATATAAAAAAAAAATACCATTTCTGACCATCTGGAGAAAGTTCGACACGTCCGGGGTCATCGGTTTTCATCAGAAAATTGATTTTATCGACTGTAGAAAACTTGATTCAAAATGTCAATTGGATTGTGCCTCATGTTGAATAACCACTTTTTAAAGGCTCTGAGTGACCAAAATTACCATTTTTATAGACTTTTCGTCCTACTCAGAATCTTCTATTTAGACCAATTTCCATGAGGAAAATATCTCTAAACATACTTATTTTAGTTCCAAAAGTGAAAATTCACATGCGCTAGTCATTTACAGTCAAAAGATTAAACATTAAAGAATTACCATTTCAGACCATCTGGAGAAAGTTTGACAGCTCCGGGGTCATCGTTTTTCATCAGAAAATTGATTTTTTGTACCGTAGAAAAAATGATTTAAAATGTCAATTGGATTGTGCCTCATGTTGAATAACCACTTTTCAAAGCCTCACAGTGACCAAAATTGCCATTTTTACTGACTTTTCCTCCTACTCAGAATCTTCAATTTCGACCAATTTCGGGCAGGAAAATGACTTTAAACATACTTATTTTAGTTACAAAAGTGTTAATTCACATGAAATAGTAATTTACAGTCAAAAGATTAAATATTAAAAAAAAATACAATTTCTGACCATCTGGAGAAAGTTCGACACGTCCGGGGTCCTCGGTTTTCATCAGAAAATTGATTTTATCGACTGTAGAAAACTTGATTCAAAATGTCAATTTGATTGTGCCTCATGTTGAATAACCACTTTTTAAAGGCTCTGAGTGACCAAAATTACCATTTTTATAGACTTTTCGTCCTACTCAGAATCTTCTATTTAGACCAATTTCCATGAGGAAAATATCTCTAAACATACTTATTTTAGTTCCAAAAGTGAAAATTCACATGCGCTAGTCATTTACAGTCAAAAGATTAAACATTAATGAATTACCATTTCAGACCATCTGGAGAAAGTTTGACAGCTCCGGGGTCATCGTTTTTCATCAGAAAATTGATTTTTTGGACTGTAGAAAAAATGATTTAAAAGGTCAATTGTATTGTGCCTCATGTTGAATAACCACTTTTTAAAGGCTCTGAGTGACCAAAATTACCATTTATACTGACTTTTCCTCCTACTCAGAATCTTCAATTTCGACCAATTTCGGGCAGGAAAATGACTTTAAACATACTTATTTTAGTTACAAAAGTGTTAATTCACATGCAATGGTCATTTACAGTCAAAAGATTACATATTAAAAAAAAATTCAATTTCTGACCATCTGGAGAAAGTTCGACACGTCCAGGGTCATCGTTTTTCATCAGAAAATTGATTTTATGGACTGTAGAAAAATTGATTCAAAATGTCAATTGGATTGTGCCTCATGTTGAATAACCACTTTTTAAAGGCTCTGAGTGACCAAAATTACCATTTTTATTGACTTTTCGTCCTACTCAGAATCTTCTATTTCGACCATTTTCCGTCAGGAAAATATCTCTAAACATACTTATTTTAGTTCCAAAAGTGAAAATTCACATGCGCTAGTCATTTACAGTCAAAAGATTAAACATTAAAGAATTACCATTTCAGACCATCTGGAGAAAGTTTGACAGCGCCGGGGTCATCGTTTTTCATCAGAAGATTAATTTTTTGGACTGTAGAAAAAAAGATTAAAAATGTCAATTGAATTGTGCCTCATGTTGAATAACTACTTTTGAAAGCCTCACAGTGACCAAAATTGCCATTTATACAGACTTTTCCTCCTACTCAGAAGCTTCTTTTTAACCAATTTCGGGCAGGAAAAAAACTATAAGCACACTTATTTTAGTTTCAAAAGTGATAATTCACATGCACTAGTAATTTACACTAATAAGATTAAACATTAAAAAATTACCATTTCTGACCATCTGGAGAAAGTTTGACAGCTCCGGGGTCATTGGTTTTCATCAGACAATTTATTTTTTTGGAGTGTAGAAAAAATGATTCAAAATGTCAATTGGATTGTGCCTCATGTTGAATAACCACTTTTTAAAGCCTCACAGTGACCAAAATTGCCATTTTTATAGACTTTTCCTCCTACTTAGAAGCCTTTATTTCGAACGATTTTTGGCAGGAAAATGAGTCTACACACTTATTTTACTTCCAAAAGTGATAATTCACACGCAATAGTCATTTACAGTCAAATGGTTAAATATTAAAAAAATTACAATTTCTGACCATCTGGAGAAAGCTCGACAAGTGGCATCATTTTTCATCAGAAAATTGATTTTATGGACTGTAGAAAAATTGATTCAAAATGTCAATTGGATTGTGCCTCATGTTGAATAACCACTTTTGAAAGCATCACAGTGACCAAAATTGCAATTTTTACAGCCTTTTCCTCCTAGTCAGAAGCTTCAATTTTGACTAATTTCGGGCAGGAGAAAAACTCTAATCACCCTTATTAAAGTTCCAAAAGTGATAATTCACATGCAATGGTCATTTAGAGTCAAAAGATTAAACATTAAAATAATGACCATTTCTGACCATCTGGAGAAAGTTCGACAGCTCCGTGGTCATCGTTGCTCATCAAAAAATGGATTTTTTTTGGACTGTAGAAATAATTATTCAAAATGTCAATTGGATTGTGCCTCATGTTGAATAACCACTTTTGAAAGCCTCAAAGTGACCAAAATTGCCATTTTTGCAGACTCTTCCTCCTAATCAGAAGCTTCTTTTTCGACCAATTTCGGGCAGGAAAATGACTCTAAACACACTTATTTTAGTTCCTAAAGTGATCATTCACATGCAATGGTCATTTACAGTCCAAAGATTAAATATTAAAAAAAAATACAATTTCTGACCATCTGGAGAAAGTTCGACACATCCGGGGTCATCGTTTTTCATCAGAAAATTGATTTTATGGACTGTAGAAAAATTGATTCAAAATGTCAATTGAATTGTGCCTCATGTTGAATAACCACTTTTTAAAGGCTCTGAGTGACCAAAATTACAATTTTGATAGACTTTTCGCCCTACTCAGAATCTTCTATTTCGACCAATTTCCGTCAGGAAAATATCTCTAAACATACTTATTTTAGTTCCAAAAGTGAAAATTCACATGCACTAATCATTTACAGTCAAAAGATTAAACATTAAAGAATTACCATTTCAGACCATCTAGAGAAAGTTTGACAGCTCCGGGTCATTGTTTTTTATCAGAAAATTGATTTTTTGGACTGTAGAAAAAATGATTTAAAAGGTCAATTGTATTGTGCCTCATGTTGAATAACCACTTTTTAAAGGCTCTGAGTGACCAAAATTGCCATTTTTATAGACTTTTCGTCATACTCAGAATCTTCTATTTCGACCAATTTCGGGCAGGATAATATCTCTAAACATACTTATTTTAGTTCCAAAAGTGAAAATTCACAGGCAATGGTAATTTACAGTCAAAAGATTAAACATTAAAAATGACCATTTCTGACCATCTGCAGAAAGTTCGGCAGCTCCGTGGTCATCGTTTTTCATCAGAAAATTGATTTTTTGTACCGTAGAAAAAATGATTGAAAATGTCAATTGGATTGTGCCTCATGTTGAATAACAACTTTTAAAGGCTCTGAGTGGCCAAAATTGCCATTTTTATAGACTTTTCCTCCTACTCAGAATCTTCAATTTCGACCAATTTCGGCAGGAAAATGACTTTAAAAATACATATTTTAGTTACAAAAGTGGTAATTCACATGCAATAGTAATTTACAGTCAATAGATTAAATATTAAAAAAATACCATTTCTGACCATCTGGAGAAAGTTCGACACGTCTGGGGTCATCGTTTTTCATCAGAAAATTGATTTTTTCGACTGTAGAAAAAATTATTCAAAATCTCAATTGGATTGTGCCTCATGTTGAATAACCACTTTTGTAAGCCTCACAGTGACCAAAATTGCCTGTTTTTACAGACTCTTCCTCCTACTCAGAAGCTTCTTTTTCTACCAATTTCGGGCAGGAAAAAAATCTAAACACACTTATTTCAGTTCCAAAAGTGATCATTCACATGCACTAGTCATTTACAGTCAAAAGATTAAACATTAAAAAATTACCATTTCAGACCAACTGGAGAAAGTTTGAGAGCTCAGGGGACATTGCTTTTCATTAGAAAATTGATTTTTTGTACCGTAGAAAAAATGATTTAAAATGTCAATTGGATTGTGCCTCATGTTGAATAACCACTTTTCAAAGCCTCACAGTGACCAAAATTGCCATTTTTACTGACTTTTCCTCCTACTCAGAATCTTCAATGTCGATCAATTTCGGGCAGGAAAATGACTTTAAACATACTTATTTTAGTTACAAAAGTGTTAATTCACATGAAATAGTAATTTACAGTCAAAAGATTAAATATTAAAAAAAAATACCATTTCTGACCATCTGGAGAAAGTTCGACACGTCCGGGGTCATCGGTTTTCATCAGAAAATTGATTTTATCGACTGTAGAAAACTTGATTCAAAATGTCAATTGGATTGTGCCTCATGTTGAATAACCACTTTTTAAAGGCTCTGAGTGACCAAAATTACCATTTTTATAGACTTTTCGTCCTACTCAGAATCTTCTATTTAGACCAATTTCCATGAGGAAAATATCTCTAAACATACTTATTTTAGTTCCAAAAGTGAAAATTCACATGCGCTAGTCATTTACAGTCAAAAGATTAAACATTAAAGAATTACCATTTCAGACCATCTGGAGAAAGTTTGACAGCTCCGGGGTCATCGTTTTTCATCAGAAAATTGATTTTTTGGACTGTAGAAAAAATGATTTAAAAGGTCAATTGTATTGTGCCTCATGTTGAATAACCACTTTTTAAAGGCTCTGAGTGACCAAAATTACCATTTTTACTGACTTTTCCTCCTACTCAGAATCTTCAATTTCGACCAATTTCGGGCAGGAAAATGACTTTAAACATACTTATTTTAGTTACAAAAGTGTTAATTCACATGCAATGGTCATTTACAGTCAAAAGATTAAATATTAAAAAAAATACAATTTCTGACCATCTGGAGAAAGTTCGACACGTCCAGGGTCATCGTTTTTCATCAGAAAATTGATTTTATGGACTGTAGAAAAATTGATTCAAAATGTCAATTGGATTGTGCCTCATGTTGAATAACCACTTTTTGAAGGCTCTGAGTGATCAAAATTACCATTTTTATTGACTTTTCGTCCTACTCAGAATCTTCTATTTCGACCATTTTCCGTCAGGAAAATATCTCTAAACATACTTATTTTAGTTCCAAAAGTGATAATTCACACGCAATAGTCATTTACAGTCAAATGGTTAATTATTAAAAAAATTACAATTTCTGACCATCTGGAGAAAGCTCGACAAGTGGCATCGTTTTTCATCAGAAAATTGATTTTATGGACTGTAGAAAAATTGATTCAAAATGTCAATTGGATTGTGCCTCATGCTGAATAACCACTTTTGAAAGCATCACAGTGACCAAAATTGCAATTTTTACAGCCTTTTCCTCCTAGTCAGAAGCTTCAATTTTGACTAATTTCGGGCAGGAGAAAAACTCTAAACACCCTTATTAAAGTTCCAAAAGTGAAAATTCACATGCAATGGTCATTTAGAGTCAAAAGATTAAACATTAAAATAATGACCATTTCTGACCATCTGGAGAAAGTTCGACAGCTCCGTGGTCATCGTTGCTCATCAAAAAACGGATTTTTTTTGGACTGTAGAAATAATTATTCAAAATGTCAATTGGATTGTGCCTCATGTTGAATAACCACTTTTGAAAGCCTCACAGTGACCAAAATTGCCATTTTTGCAGACTCTTCCTCCTAATCAGAAGCTTCTTTTTCGACCAATTTCGGGCAGGAAAATGACTCTAAACACACTTATTTTAGTTCCTAAAGTGATCATTCACATGCAATGGTCATTTACAGTCCAAAGATTAAATATTTAAAAAAAATACAATTTCTGACCATCTGGAGAAAGTTCGACACGTCCGGGGTCATCGTTTTTCATCAGAAAATTGATTTTATGGACTGTAGAAAAATTGATTCAAAATGTCAATTGAATTGTGCCTCATGTTGAATAACCACTTTTTAAAGGCTCTGAGTGACCAAAATTACCATTTTTATAGACTTTTCGTCCTACTCAGAATCTTCTATTTCCACCAATTTCCGTCAGGAAAATATCTCTAAACATACTTATTTTAGTTCCAAAAGTGAAAATTCACATGCGCTAGTCATTTACAGTCAAAAGATTAAACATTAAAGAATTACCATTTCAGACGATCTGGAGAAAGTTTGACAGTTCCGGGGTCATCGCTTTTCATCAGAAAATTGATTTTTTGGACTGTAGAAAAAATGATTTAAAAGGTCAATTGGATTGTGCCTCATGTTGAATAACCACATTTTAAAGGCTCTGAGTGACCAAAATTACCATTTTTACTGACTTTTCCTCCTACTCAGAATCTTCAATTTCGACCAATTTCGGGCAGGAAAATGACTTTAAACATACTTATTTTAGTTACAAAAGTGTTAATTCACATGCAATGGTCATTTACAGTCAAAAGATTAAATATTAAAAAAAATACAATTTCTGACCATCTGGAGAACGTTCGACACGTCCGGGGTCATCGTTTTTCATCAGAAAATTGATTTTATGGACTGTAGAAAAATTGATTCAAAATGTCAATTGGATTGTGCCTCATGTTGAATAACCACTTTTTAAAGGCTCTGAGTGACCAAAATTACCATTTTTATTGACTTTTCGTCCTACTCAGAATCTTCTATTTCGACCATTTTCCGTCAGGAAAATATCTCTAAACATACTTATTTTAGTTCCAAAAGTGAAAATTCACATGCGCTAGTCATTTACAGTCAAAAGATTAAACATTAAAGAATTACCATTTCAGACCATCTGGAGAAAGTTTGACAGCGCCGGGGTCATCGTTTTTCATCAGTAAATTGATTTTTTGGACTGTAGAAAAAATGATTTAAAAGGTCAATTGGATTGTGCCTCATGTTGAATAACCACTTTTTAAAGGCTCTGAGTGTCCAAAATTGCCTTTTTTATAGACTTTTCGTCCTACTCAGAATCTTCTATTTTGACCCATTTCGGGCAGGAAAATATCTCTAAACATAGTTATTTTAGTTCCAAAAGTGAAAATTCACAAGCAATAGTAATTTACAGTCAAAAGATTAAACATTATAAATGACCATTTCTGACCATCTGTAGAAAGTTTGACAGCTCCGTGGTCATCGTTTTCCATCAGAAAATAGATTTTTTGTACTGTAGAAAAAATTATTCAAAATGTCAATTGGATTGTGCCTCATGTTGAATAACCACTTTTGAAAGCCTCACAGTGACCAAAATTGCCATTTTTGCAGACTCTTCCTCCTAATGAGAAGCTTCTTTTTGGACCAATTTCGGGCAGGAAAATGACTCTAAACACACTTATTTTAGTTCCTAAAGTGATCATTCACATGCAATGGTCATTTACAGTCCAAAGATTAAATATTAAAAAAAATACAATTTCTGACCATCTGGAGAAAGTTCGACATCGTTCGACATCGTTTTTCATCAGAAAATTGATTTTTTGGCCTGGAGAAAAAACGATTTAAAAGGTCAATTGCATTGTGCCTCATGTTGAATAACCACTTTTTAAAGGCTCTGAGTGACCAAAATTACCACTTTTTATAGACTTTTCGTCCTACTCAGAATCTTCTATTTCGACCAATTTCCGTCAGGAAAATATCTCTAACCATACTTATTTTAGTTCCAAAAGTGAAAATTCACATGCGCTAGTCATTTACAGTCAAAAGATTAAACATTAAAGAATTACCATTTCAGACCATCTGGAGAAAGTTTGACAGCTCCGGGGTCATCGTTTTTCATCAGAAAATTGATTTTTTGGACTGTAGAAAAAATGATTTAAAAGGTCAATTGTATTGTGCCTCATGTTGAATAACCACTTTTTAAAGGCTCTGAGTGTCCAAAATTGCCTTTTTTATAGACTTTTCGTCCTACTCAGAATCTTCTATTTTGACCCATTTCGGGCAGGAAAATATCTCTAAACATAGTTATTTTAGTTCCAAAAGTGAAAATTCACATGCAATAGTAATTTACAGTCAAAAGATTAAACATTATAAATGACCATTTCTGACCATCTGTAGAAAGTTTGACAGCTCCGTGGTCATCGTTTTCCATCAGAAAATAGATTTTTTGTACTGTAGAAAAAATTATTCAAAATGTCAATTGGATTGTGCCTCATGTTGAATAACCACTTTTGAAAGCCTCACAGTGACCAAAATTGCCATTTTTGCAGACTCTTCCTCCTAATGAGAAGCTTCTTTTTCGACCAATTTCGGGCAGGAAAATGACTCTAAACACACTTATTTTAGTTCCTAAAGTGATCATTCACATGCAATGGTCATTTACACTCCAAAGATTAAATATTAAAAAAAATACAATTTCTGACCATCTGGAGAAAGTTCGACATCGTTCGACATCGTTTTTCATCAGAAAATTGATTTTTTTGGCCTGGAGAAAAAATGATTTAAAAGGTCAATTGCATTGTGCCTCATGTTGAATAACCACTTTTTAAAGGCTCTGAGTGACCAAAATTACCACTTTTTATAGACTTTTCGTCCTACTCAGAATCTTCTATTTCGACCAATTTCCGTCAGGAAAATATCTCCAACCATACTTATTTTAGTTCCAAAAGTGAAAATTCACATGCGCTAGTCATTTACAGTCAAAAGATTAAACATTAAAGAATTACCATTTCAGACCATCTGGAGAAAGTTTGACAGCTCCGGGGTCATCGTTTTTCATCAGAAAATTGATTTTTTGGACTGTAGAAAAAATGATTTAAAAGGTCAATTGTATTGTGCCTCATGTTGAATAACCACTTTTTAAAGGCTCTGAGTGTCCAAAATTGCCTTTTTTATAGACTTTTCGTCCTACTCAGAATCTTCTATTTTGACCGATTTCGGGCAGGAAAATATCTCTAAACATAGTTATTTTAGTTCCAAAAGTGAAAATTCACATGCAATAGTAATTTACAGTCAAAAGATTAAACATTATAAATTACCATTTCTGACCATCTGTAGAAAGTTTGACAGCTCCGTGGTCATCGTTTTCCATCAGAAAATAGATTTTTTGTACTGTAGAAAAAATTATTCAAAATGTCAATTGGATTGTGCCTCATGTTGAATAACCACTTTTGAAAGCCTCACAGTGACCAAAATTGCCATTTTTGCAGACTCTTCCTCCTAATCAAAAGCTTCTTTTTCGACCAATTTCGGGCAGGAAAATGACTCTAAACACACTTATTTTAGTTCCTAAAGTGATCATTCACATGCAATGGTCATTTACAGTCCAAATATTAAATATTAAAAAAAAAAAAAAATTCTGACCATCTGGAGAAAGTTCGACACGTCCGGGGTCATCGTTTTTCAACAGAACATTGATTTTATGGACTGTAGAAAAATTGATTCAAAATGTCAATTGGATTGTGCCTCATGTTGAATAACCACTTTTTAAAGGCTCTGAGTGACCAAAATTACCATTTTTATAGACTTTTCGTCCTACTCAGAATCTTCTATTTCGACCAATTTCCTTCAGGAAAATATCTCTAACCATACTTATTTTAGTTCCAAAAGTGAAAATTCACATGCGCTAGTCATTTACAGTCAAAAGATTAAACATTAAAGAATTACCATTTTAGACCATCTGGAGAAAGTTTGACAGCTCTGGGGTCATCGTTTTTCATCAGAAAATTGATTTTTTGGACTGTAGAAAAAATGATTTAAAAGGTCAATTGTATTGAGCCTCATGTTGAATAACCACTTTTTAAAGGCTCTGAGTGTCCAAAATTGCCTTTTTTATAGACTTTTCGTCCTACTCAGAATCTTCTATTTTGACCCATTTCGGGCAGGAAAATATCTCTAAACATACTTATTTTAGTTCCAAAAGTGAAAATTCACATGCAATAGTAATTTACAGTCAAAAGATTAAACATTATAAATTACCATTTCTGACCATCTGTAGAAAGTTTGACAGCTCCGTGGTCATCGTTTTCCATCAGAAAATAGATTTTTTGTACTGTAGAAATTTTTTTTCAAAATGTCAATTGGATTGTGCCTCATGTTGAATAACCACTTTTGAAAGCCTCACAGTGACCAAAATTGCCATTTTTGCAGACTCTTCCTCCTAATGAGAAGCTTCTTTTTCGACCAATTTCGGGCAGGAAAATGACTCTGAACACACTTATTTTAGTTCCTAAAGTGATCAATCACATGCAATGGTCATTTACAGTCCAAAGAATAAATATAAAAAAAATACAATTTCTGACCATCTGGAGAAAGTTCGACATCGTTCGACATCGTTTTTCATCAGAAAATTGATTTTTTGGCCTGGAGAAAAAATGATTTAAAAGGTCAATTGCATTGTGCCTCATGTTGAATAACCACTTTTTAAAGGCTCTGAGTGACCAAAATTACCACTTTTTATAGACTTTTCGTCCTACTCAGAATCTTCTATTTCGACCAATTTCCATCAGGAAAATATCTCTAACCATACTTATTTTAGTTCCAAAAGTGAAAATTCACATGCGCTAGTCATTTACAGTCAAAAGATTAAACATTAAAGAATTACCATTTCAGACCATCTGGAGAAAGTTTGACAGCTCCGGGGTCATCGTTTTTCATCAGAAAATTTATTTTTTGGACTGTAGAAAAAATGATTTAAAAGGTCAATTGTATTGTGCTTCATGTTGAATAACCACTTTTTAAAGGCTCTGAGTGTCCAAAATTGCCTTTTTTATAGACTTTTCGTCCTACTCAGAATCTTCTATTTTGACCCATTTCGGGCAGGAAAATATCTCTAAACATAGTTATTTTAGTTCCAAAAGTGAAAATTCACAAGCAATAGTAATTTACAGTCAAAAGATTAAACATTATAAATGACCATTTCTGACCATCTGTAGAAAGTTTGACAGCTCCGTGGTCATCGTTTTCCATCAGAAAATAGATTTTTTGTACTGTAGAAAAAATTATTCAAAATGTCAATTGGATTGTGCCTCATGTTGAATAACCACTTTTGAAAGCCTCACAGTGACCAAAATTGCCATTTTTGCAGACTCTTCCTCCTAATGAGAAGCTTCTTTTTCGACCAATTTCGGGCAGGAAAATGACTCTGAACACACTTATTTTAGTTCCTAAAGTGATCAATCACATGCAATGGTCATTTACAGTCCAAAGAATAAATATAAAAAAAATACAATTTCTGACCATCTGGAGAAAGTTTGACATCGTTCGACATCATTTTTCATCAGAAAATTGATTTTTTGGCCTGGAGAAAAAATGATTTAAAAGGTCAATTGCATTGTGCCTCATGTTGAATAACCACTTTTTAAAGGCTCTGAGTGACCAAAATTACCACTTTTTATAGACTTTTCGTCCTACTCAGAATCTTCTATTTCGACCAATTTCCATCAGGAAAATATCTCTAACCATACTTATTTTAGTTCCAAAAGTGAAAATTCACATGCGCTAGTCATTTACAGTCAAAAGATTAAACATTAAAGAATTACCATTTCAGACCATCTGGAGAAAGTTTGACAGCTCCGGGGTCATCGTTTTTCATCAGAAAATTTATTTTTTGGACTGTAGAAAAAATGATTTAAAAGGTCAATTGTATTGTGCTTCATGTTGAATAACCACTTTTTAAAGGCTCTGAGTGTCCAAAATTGCCTTTTTTATAGACTTTTCGTCCTACTCAGAATCTTCTATTTTGACCCATTTCGGGCAGGAAAATATCTCTAAACATAGTTATTTTAGTTCCAAAAGTGAAAATTCACAAGCAATAGTAATTTACAGTCAAAAGATTAAACATTATAAATGACCATTTCTGACCATCTGTAGAAAGTTTGACAGCTCCGTGGTCATCGTTTTCCATCAGAAAATAGATTTTTTGTACTGTAGAAAAAATTATTCAAAATGTCAATTGGATTGTGCCTCATGTTGAATAACCACTTTTGAAAGCCTCACAGTGACCAAAATTGCCATTTTTGCAGACTCTTCCTCCTAATGAGAAGCTTCTTTTTCGACCAATTTTGGGCAGGAAAATGACTCTAAAAACACTTATTTTAGTTCCTAAAGTGATCATTCACATGCAATGGTCATTTACAGTCCAAAGATTAAATATTAAAAAAAATACAATTTCTGACCATCTGGAGAAAGTTCGACATCGTTCGACATCGTTTTTCATCAGAAAATTGATTTTTTGGTCTGGAGAAAAAATGATTTAAAAGGTCAATTGCATTGTGCCTCATGTTGAATAACCACTTTTTAAAGGCTCTGAGTGACCAAAATTACCACTTTTTATAGACTTTTCGTCCTACTCAGAATCTTCTATTTCGACCAATTTCCGTCAGGAAAATATCTCTAACCATACTTATTTTAGTTCCAAAAGTGAAAATTCACATGCGCTAGTCATTTACAGTCAAAAGATTAAACATTAAAGAATTACCATTTCAGACCATCTGGAGAAAGTTTGACAGCTCCGGGGTCATCGTTTTTCATCAGAAAATTGATTTTTTGGACTGTAGAAAAAATGATTTAAAAGGTCAATTGTATTGTGCCTCATGTTGAATAACCACTTTTTAAAGGCTCTGAGTGTCCAAAATTGCCTTTTTTATAGACTTTTCGTCCTACTCAGAATCTTCTATTTTGACCCATTTCGGGCAGGAAAATATCTCTAAACATAGTTATTTTAGTTCCAAAAGTGAAAATTCACATGCAATAGTAATTTACAGTCAAAAGATTAAACATTATAAATGACCATTTCTGACCATCTGTAGAAAGTTTGACAGCTCCGTGGTCATTGTTTTCCATCAGAAAATAGATTTTTTGTACTGTAGAAAAAATTATTCAAAATGTCAATTGGATTGTGCCTCATGTTGAATAACCACTTTTGAAAGCCTCACAGTGACCAAAATTGCCATTTTTGCAGACTCTTCCTCCTAATGAGAAGCTTCTTTTTCGACCAATTTCGGGCAGGAAAATGACTCTAAACACACTTATTTTAGTTCCTAAAGTGATCATTCACATGCAATGGTCATTTACAGTCCAAAGATTAAATATTAAAAAAAATACAATTTCTGACCATCTGGAGAAAGTTCGACATCGTTCGACATCGTTTTTCATCAGAAAAATGATTTTTTGGCCTGGAGAAAAAATGATTTAAAAGGTCAATTGCATTGTGCCTCATGTTGAATAACCACTTTTTAAAGGCTCTGAGTGACCAAAATTACCACTTTTTATAGACTTTTCGTCCTACTCAGAATCTTCTATTTCGACCAATTTCCGTCAGGAAAATATCTCTAACCATACTTATTTTAGTTCCAAAAGTGAAAATTCACATGCGCTAGTCATTTACAGTCAAAAGATTAAACATTAAAGAATTACCATTTCAGACCATCTGGAGAAAGTTTGACAGCTCCGGGGTCATCGTTTTTCATCAGAAAATTGATTTTTTGGACTGTAGCAAAATTGATTTAAAAGGTCAATTGTATTGTGCCTCATGATGAATAACCACTTTTTAAAGGCTCTGAGTGTCCAAAATTGCCTTTTTTATAGACTTTTCGTCCTACTCAGAATCTTCTATTTTGACCCATTTCGGGCAGGAAAATATCTCTAAACATACTTATTTTAGTTCCAAAAGTGAAAATTCACATGCAATAGTAATTTACAGTCAAAAGATTAAACATTATAAATGACCATTTCTGACCATCTGTAGAAAGTTTGACAGCTCCGTGGTCATCGTTTTCCATCAGAAAATAGATTTTTTTGTACTGTAGAAAAAATTATTCAAAATGTCAATTGGATTGTGCCTCATGTTGAATAACCACTTTTGAAAGCCTCACAGTGACCAAAATTGCCATTTTTGCAGACTCTTCCTCCTAATGAGAAGCTTCTTTTTCGACCAATTTCGGGCAGGAAAATGACTCTAAACACACTTATTTTAGTTCCTAAAGTGATCATTCACATGCAATGGTCATTTACAGTCCAAAGATTAAATATTAAAAAAAATACAATTTCTGACCATCTGGAGAAAGTTCGACATCGTTCGACATCGTTTTTCATCAGAAAATTGATTTTTTGGCCAGTAGAAAAAATGATTTAAAAGGTCAATTGCATTGTGGCTCATGTTGAATAACCACTTTTTAAAGGCTCTGAGTGACCAAAATTACCATTTTTATAGACTTTTCGTCCTACTCAGAATCTTCTATTTCGACCAATTTCCGTCAGGAAAATATCTCTAAACATACTTATTTTAGTTCCAAAAGTGAAAATTCACATGCGCTAGTCATTTACAGTCAAAAGATTAAACATTAAAGAATTACAATTTCAGACCATCTGGAGAAAGTTTGACAGCTCCGGGGTCATCGTTTTTCATCAGAAAATTTATTTTTTGAACTGTAGAAAAAATGATTTAAAAGGTCAATTGTATTGTGCCTCATGTTGAATAACCACTTTTTAAAGGCTCTGAGTGTCCAAAATTGCCTTTTTTATAGACTTTTCGTCCTACTCAGAATCTTCTATTTTGACCCATTTCTGGCAGGAAAATATCGCTAAACATACTTATTTTAGTTCCAAAAGTGAAAATACACATGCAATAGTAATTTACAGTCAAAAGATTAAACATTATAAATGACCATTTCTGACCATCTGTAGAAAGTTTGACAGCTCCGTGGTCATCGTTTTCCATCAGAAAATAGATTTTTTGTACTGTAGAAAAAATTATTCAAAATGTCAATTGGATTGTGCCTCATGTTGAATAACCACTTTTGAAAGCCTCACAGTGACCAAAATTGCCGTTTTTGCAGACTCTTCCTCCTAATGAGAAGCTTCTTTTTCGACCAATTTCGGGCAGGAAAATGACTCTAAACACACTTATTTTAGTTCCTAAAGTGATCATTCACATGCAATGGTCATTTACAGTCCAAAGATTAAATATTAAAAAAAATACAATTTGTGACCATCTGGAGAAAGTTCGACATCGTTCGACATCGTTTTTCATCAGAAAATTGATTTTTTGGCCTGGAGAAAAAATGATTTAAAAGGTCAATTGCATTGTGCCTCATGTTGAATAACCACTTTTTAAAGGCTCTGAGTGACCAAAATTACCACTTTTTATAGACTTTTCGTCCTACTCAGAATCTTCATTTCGACCAATTTCCGTCAGGAAAATATCTCTAACCATACTTATTTTAGTTCCAAAAGTGAAAATTCACATGCGCTAGTCATTTACAGTCAAAAGATTAAACATTAAAGAATTACCATTTCAGACCATCTGGAGAAAGTTTGACAGCTCCGGGGTCATCGTTTTTCATCAGAAAATTGATTTTTTGGACTGTAGAAAAAATTATTTAAAAGGTCAATTGTATTGTGCCTCATGTTGAATAACCACTTTTTAAAGGCTCTGAGTGTCCAAAATTGCCTTTTTTATAGACTTTTCGTCCTACTCAGAATCTTCTATTTTGACCCATTTCGGGCAGGAAAATATCTCTAAACATAGTTATTTTAGTTCCAAAAGTGAAAATTCACATGCAATAGTAATTTACAGTCAAAAGATTAAACATTATAAATGACCATTTCTGACCATCTGTAGAAAGTTTGACAGCTCCGTGGTCATTGTTTTCCATCAGAAAATAGATTTTTTGTACTGTAGAAAAAATTATTCAAAATGTCAATTGGATTGTGCCTCATGTTGAATAACCACTTTTGAAAGCCTCACAGTGACCAAAATTGCCATTTTTGCAGACTCTTCCTCCTAATGAGAAGCTTCTTTTTCGACCAATTTCGGGCAGGAAAATGACTCTAAACACACTTATTTTAGTTCCTAAAGTGATCATTCACATGCAATGGTCATTTACAGTCCAAAGATTAAATATTAAAAAAAATACAATTTCTGACCATCTGGAGAAAGTTCGACATCGTTCGACATCGGCCTGTAGAAAAAATGATTTAAAAGTTCAATTGCATTGTGCCTCATGTTGAATAACCACTTTTTAAAGGCTCTGAGTGACCAAAATTACCATTTTTATAGACTTTTCGTCCTACTCAGAATCTTCTATTTCGACCAATTTCCGTCAGGAAAATATCTCTAAACATACTTATTTTAGTTCCAAAAGTGAAAATTCACATGCGCTAGTCATTTACAGTCAAAAGATTAAACATTAAAGAATTACCATTTCAGACCATCTGGAGAAAGTTTGACAGCTCCGGGGTCATCGTTTTTCATCAGAAAATTGATTTTTTGGACTGTAGAAAAAATGATTTAAAAGGTCAATTGTATTGTGCCTCATGTTGAATAACCACTTTTTAAAGGCTCTGAGTGTCCAAAATTGCCTTTTTTATAGACTTTTCGTCCTACTCAGAATCTTCTATTTTGACCCATTTCGGGCAGGAAAATACCTCTAAACATACTTATTTTAGTTCCAAAAGTGAAAGTTCACATGCAATAGTAATTTACAGTCAAAAGATTAAACATTATAAATTACCATTTCTGACCATCTGTAGAAAGTTTGACAGCTCCGTGGTCATCGTTTTCCATCAGAAAATAGATTTTTTGTACTGTAGAAAAAATTATTCAAAATGTCAATTGGATTGTGCCTCATGTTGAATAACCACTTTTGAAAGCCTCACAGTGACCAAAATTGCCATTTTTGCAGACTCTTCCTCCTAATGAGAAGCTTCTTTTTCGACCAATTTCGGGCAGGAAAATGACTCTAAACACACTTATTTTAGTTCCTAAAGTGATCTTTCACATGCAATGGTCATTTACAGTCCAAAGATTAAATATTAAAAAAAAAAAATTTCTGACCATCTGGAGAAAGTTCGACATCGTTCGACATCGTTTTTCATCAGAAAATTGATTTTTTGGCCTGGAGAAAAAATGATTTAAAAGGTCAATTGCATTGTGCCTCATGTTGAATAACCACTTTTTAAAGGCTCTGAGTGACCAAAATTACCACTTTTTATAGACTTTTCGCCCTACTCAGAATCTTCTATTTCGACCAATTTCCGTCAGGAAAATATCTCTAACCATACTTATTTTAGTTCCAAAAGTGAAAATTCACATGCGCTAGTCATTTACAGTCAAAAGATTAAACATTAAAGAATTACCATTTCAGACCATCTGGAGAAAGTTTGTCATCGTTTTTCATCAGAAAATTGAGTTTTTGGACTGTAGAAAAAATGATTTAAAAGGTCAATTGTATTGTGCCTCATGTTGAATAACCACTTTTTAAAGGCTCTGAGTGTCCAAAATTGCCTTTTTTATAGACTTTTCGTCCTACTCAGAATCTTCTATTTTGACCCATTTCGGGCAGGAAAATATCTCTAAACATACTTATTTTAGTTCCAAAAGTGAAAATTCACATGCAATAGTAATTTACAGTCAAAAGATTAAACATTATAAATTACCATTTCTGACCATCTGTAGAAAGTTTGACAGCTCCGTGGTCATCGTTTTCCATCAGAAAATAGATTTTTTGTACTGTAGAAAAAATTATTCAAAATGTCAATTGGATTGTGCCTCATGTTGAATAACCACTTTTGAAAGCCTCACAGTGACCAAAATTGCCATTTTTGCAGACTCTTCCTCCTAATGAGAAGCTTCTTTTTCGACCAATTTCGGGCAGGAAAATGACTCTGAACACACTTATTTTAGTTCCTAAAGTGATCATTCACATGCAATGGTCATTTACAGTCCAAAGATTAAATATTAAAAAAAATACAATTTCTGACCATCTGGAGAAAGTTCGACATCGTTCGACATCGTTTTTCATCAGAAAATTGATTTTTTGGCCTGGAGAAAAAATGATTTAAAAGGTCAATTGCATTGTGCCTCATGTTGAATACCCCCTTTTTAAAGGCTCTGAGTGACCAAAATTACCACTTTTTATAGACTTTTCGTCCTACTCAGAATCTTCTATTTCGACCAATTTCCGTCAGGAAAATATCTCTAACCATACTTATTTTAGTTCCAAAAGTGAAAATTCACATGCGCTAGTCATTTACAGTCAAAAGATTAAACATTAAAGAATTACCATTTCAGACCATCTGGAGAAAGTTTGACAGCTCCGGGGTCATCGTTTTTCATCAGAAAATTGATTTTTTGGACTGTAGCAAAATTGATTTAAAAGGTCAATTGTATTGTGCCTCATGATGAATAACCACTTTTTAAAGGCTCTGAGTGTCCAAAATTGCCTTTTTTATAGACTTTTCGTCCTACTCAGAATCTTCTATTTTGACCCATTTCGGGCAGGAAAATATCTCTAAACATACTTATTTTAGTTCCAAAAGTGAAAATTCACATGCAATAGTAATTTACAGTCAAAAGATTAAACATTATAAATGACCATTTCTGACCATCTGTAGAAAGTTTGACAGCTCCGTGGTCATCGTTTTCCATCAGAAAATAGA
The DNA here is from genome assembly GCF_964204655.1 of Triturus cristatus. NCBI lineage: Eukaryota > Metazoa > Chordata > Amphibia > Caudata > Salamandridae > Triturus > Triturus cristatus. Next base: position 168,034,327 of record NC_140584.1, on the reverse strand, counting down.
TTTTTTTGTACTGTAGAAAAAATTATTCAAAATGTCAATTGGATTGTGCCTCATGTTGAATAACCACTTTTGAAAGCCTCACAGTGACCAAAATTGCCATTTTTGCAGACTCTTCCTCCTAATGAGAAGCTTCTTTTTCGACCAATTTCGGGCAGGAAAATGACTCTAAACACACTTATTTTAGTTCCTAAAGTGATCATTCACATGCAATGGTCATTTACAGTCCAAAGATTAAATATTAAAAAAAATACAATTTCTGACCATCTGGAGAAAGTTCGACATCGTTCGACATCGTTTTTCATCAGAAAATTGATGTTTTGGCCAGTAGAAAAAATGATTTAAAAGGTCAATTGCATTGTGCCTCATGTTGAATAACCACTTTTTAAAGGCTCTGAGTGACCAAAATTACCATTTTTATAGACTTTTCGTCCTACTCAGAATCTTCTATTTCGACCAATTTCCGTCAGGAAAATATCTCTAAACATACTTATTTTAGTTCCAAAAGTGAAAATTCACATGCGCTAGTCATTTACAGTCAAAAGATTAAACATTAAAGAATTACAATTTCAGACCATCTGGAGAAAGTTTGACAGCTCCGGGGTCATCGTTTTTCATCAGAAAATTTATTTTTTGGACTGTAGAAAAAATGATTTAAAAGGTCAATTGTATTGTGCCTCATGTTGAATAACCACTTTTTAAAGGCTCTGAGTGTCCAAAATTGCCTTTTTTATAGACTTTTCGTCCTACTCAGAATCTTCTATTTTGACCCATTTCTGGCAGGAAAATATCGCTAAACATACTTATTTTAGTTCCAAAAGTGAAAATTCACATGCAATAGTAATTTACAGTCAAAAGATTAAACATTATAAATGACCATTTCTGACCATCTGTAGAAAGTTTGACAGCTCCGTGGTCATCGTTTTCCATCAGAAAATAGATTTTTTGTACTGTAGAAAAAATTATTCAAAATGTCAATTGGATTGTGCCTCATGTTGAATAACCACTTTTGAAAGCCTCACAGTGACCAAAATTGCCGTTTTTGCAGACTCTTCCTCCTAATGAGAAGCTTCTTTTTCGACCAATTTCGGGCAGGAAAATGACTCTAAACACACTTATTTTAGTTCCTAAAGTGATCATTCACATGCAATGGTCATTTACAGTCCAAAGATTAAATATTAAAAAAAATACAATTTGTGACCATCTGGAGAAAGTTCGACATCGTTCGACATCGTTTTTCATCAGAAAATTGATTTTTTGGCCTGGAGAAAAAATGATTTAAAAGGTCAATTGCATTGTGCCTCATGTTGAATAACCACTTTTTAAAGGCTCTGAGTGACCAAAATTACCACTTTTTATAGACTTTTCGTCCTACTCAGAATCTTCATTTCGACCAATTTCCGTCAGGAAAATATCTCTAACCATACTTATTTTAGTTCCAAAAGTGAAAATTCACATGCGCTAGTCATTTACAGTCAAAAGATTAAACATTAAAGAATTACCATTTCAGACCATCTGGAGAAAGTTTGACAGCTCCGGGGTCATCGTTTTTCATCAGAAAATTGATTTTTTGGACTGTAGAAAAATTGATTTAAAAGTTCAATTGTATTGTGCCTCATGATGAATAACCACTTTTTAAAGGCTCTGAGTGTCCAAAATTGCCTTTTTTATAGACTTTTCGTCCTACTCAGAATCTTCTATTTTGACCCATTTCGGGCAGGAAAATATCTCTAAACATACTTATTTTAGTTCCAAAAGTGAAAATTCACATGCAATAGTAATTTACAGTCAAAAGATTAAACATTATAAATGACCATTTCTGACCATCTGTAGAAAGTTTGACAGCTCCTTGGTCATCGTTTTCCATCAGAAAATAGATTTTTTTGTACTGTAGAAAAAATTATTCAAAATGTCAATTGGATTGTGCCTCATGTTGAATAACCACTTTTGAAAGCCTCACAGTGACCAAAATTGCCATTTTTGCAGACTCTTCCTCCTAATGAGAAGCTTCTTTTTCGACCAATTTCGGGCAGGAAAATGACTCTAAACACACTTATTTTAGTTCCTAAAGTGATCATTCACATGCAATGGTCATTTACAGTCCAAAGATTAAATATTAAAAAAAATACAATTTCTGACCATCTGGAGAAAGTTCGACATCGTTCGACATCGTTTTTCATCAGAAAATTGATTTTTTGGCCTGTAGAAAAAATGATTTAAAAGGTCAATTGCATTGTGCCTCATGTTGAATAACCACTTTTTAAAGGCTCTGAGTGACCAAAATTACCATTTTTATAGACTTTTCGTCCTACTCAGAATCTTCTATTTCGACCAATTTCCGTCAGGAAAATATCTCTAAACATACTTATTTTAGTTCCAAAAGTGAAAATTCACATGCGCTAGTCATTTACAGTCAAAAGATTAAACATTAAAGAATTACAATTTCAGACCATCTGGAGAAAGTTTGACAGCTCCGGGGTCATCGTTTTTCATCAGAAAATTTATTTTTTGGACTGTAGAAAAAATGATTTAAAAGGTCAATTGTATTGTGTCTCATGTTGAATAACCACTTTTTAAAGGCTCTGAGTGTCCAAAATTGCCTTTTTTATAGACTTTTCGTCCTACTCAGAATCTTCTATTTTGACCCATTTCTGGCAGGAAAATATCACTAAACATACTTATTTTAGTTCCAAAAGTGAAAATTCACATGCAATAGTAATTTACAGTCAAAAGATTAAACATTATAAATGACCATTTCTGACCATCTGTAGAAAGTTTGACAGCTCCGTGATCATCGTTTTCCATCAGAAAATAGATTTTTTGTACTGTAGAAAAAATTATTCAAAATGTCAATTGGATTGTGCCTCATGTTGAATAACCACTTTTGAAAGCCTCACAGTGACCAAAATTGCCGTTTTTGCAGACTCTTCCTCCTAATGAGAAGCTTCTTTTTCGACCAATTTCGGGCAGGAAAATGACTCTAAACACACTTATTTTAGTTCCTAAAGTGATCATTCACATGCAATGGTCATTTACAGTCCAAAGATTAAATATTAAAAAAAATACAAATTGTGACCATCTGGAGAAAGTTCGACATCGTTCGACATCGGCCTGTAGAAAAAATGATTTAAAAGGTCAATTGCATTGTGCCTCATGTTGAATAACCACTTTTTAAAGGCTCTGAGTGACCAAAATTACCATTTTTATAGACTTTTCGTCCTACTCAGAATCTTCTATTTCGACCAATTTCCGTCAGGAAAATATCTCTAAACATACTTATTTTAGTTCCAAAAGTGAAAATTCACATGCGCTAGTCATTTACAGTCAAAAGATTAAACATTAAAGAATTACCATTTGAGACCATCTGGAGAAAGTTTGACAGCTCCGGGGTCATCGTTTTTCATCAGAAAATTGATTTTTTGGACTGTAGAAAAAATGATTTAAAAGGTCAATTGTATTGTGCCTCATGTTGAATAACCACTTTTTAAAGGCTCTGAGTGTCCAAAATTGCCTTTTTTATAGACTTTTCGTCCTACTCAGAATCTTCTATTTTGACCCATTTCGGGCAGGAAAATACCTCTAAACATACTTATTTTAGTTCCAAAAGTGAAAGTTCACATGCAATAGTAATTTACAGTCAAAAGATTAAACATTATAAATTACCATTTCTGACCATCTGTAGAAAGTTTGACAGCTCCGTGGTCATCGTTTTCCATCAGAAAATAGATTTTTTGTACTGTAGAAAAAATTATTCAAAATGTCAATTGGATTGTGCCTCATGTTGAATAACCACTTTTGAAAGCCTCACAGTGACCAAAATTGCCATTTTTGCAGACTCTTCCTCCTAATGAGAAGCTTCTTTTTCGACCAATTTCGGGCAGGAAAATGACTCTAAACACACTTATTTTAGTTCCTAAAGTGATCTTTCACATGCAATGGTCATTTACAGTCCAAAGATTAAATATTAAAAAAAAAAAAAATTCTGACCATCTGGAGAAAGTTCGACATCGTTCGACATCGTTTTTCATCAGAAAATTGATTTTTTGGCCTGGAGAAAAAATGATTTAAAAGGTCAATTGCATTGTGCCTCATGTTGAATAACCACTTTTTAAAGGCTCTGAGTGACCAAAATTACCACTTTTTCTAGACTTTTCGCCCTACTCAGAATCTTCTATTTCGACCAATTTCCGTCAGGAAAATATCTCTAACCATACTTATTTTAGTTCCAAAAGTGAAAATTCACATGCGCTAGTCATTTACAGTCAAAAGATTAAACATTAAAGAATTACCATTTCAGACCATCTGGAGAAAGTTTGTCATCGTTTTTCATCAGAAAATTGATTTTTTGGACTGTAGAAAAAATGATTTAAAAGGTCAATTGTATTGTGCCTCATGTTGAATAACCACTTTTTAAAGGCTCTGAGTGTCCAAAATTGCCTTTTTTATAGACTTTTCATCCTACTCAGAATCTTCTATTTTGACCCATTTCGGGCAGGAAAATATCTCTAAACATACTTATTTTAGTTCCAAAAGTGAAAATTCACATGCAATAGTAATTTACAGTCAAAAGATTAAACATTATAAATTACCATTTCTGACCATCTGTAGAAAGTTTGACAGCTCCGTGGTCATCGTTTTCCATCAGAAAATAGATTTTTTGTACTGTAGAAAAAATTATTCAAAATGTCAATTGGATTGTGCTTCATGTTGAATAACCACTTTTGAAAGCCTCACAGTGACCAAAATTGCCATTTTTGCAGACTCTTCCTCCTAATGAGAAGCTTCTTTTTCGACCAATTGCGGGCAGGAAAATGACTCTAAACACACTTATTTTAGTTCCTAAAGTGATCATTCACATGCAATGGTCATTTACAGTCCGAAGATTAAATATTAAAAAAAATACAATTTCTGACCATCCCGGAGAAAGTTCGACATCGTTCGACATCGTTTTTCATCAGAAAATTGATTTTTTGGCCTGTAGAAAAAATGATTTAAAAGGTCAATTGCATTGTGCCTCATGTTGAATAACCACTTTTTAAAGGCTCTGAGTGACCAAAATTACCATTTTTATAGACTTTTCGTCCTACTCAGAATCTTCTATTTCGACCAATTTCCGTCAGGAAAATATCTCTAAACATACTTATTTTAGTTCCAAAAGTGAAAATTCACATGCGCTAGTCATTTACAGTCAAAAGATTAAACATTAAAGAATTACCATTTCAGACCATCTGGAGAAAGTTTGACAGCTCCGGGGTCATCGTTTTTCATCAGAAAATTGATTTTTTGGACTGTAGAAAAAATGATTTAAAAGGTCAATTGTATTGTGCCTCATGTTGAATAACCACTTTTTAAAGGCTCTGAGTGTCCAAAATTGCCTTTTTTATAGACTTTTTGTCCTACTCAGAATCTTCTATTTTGACCCATTTCGGGCAGGAAAATATCTCTAAACATAGTTATTTTAGTTCCAAAAGTGAAAATTCACATGCAATAGTAATTTACAGTCAAAAGATTAAACATTATAAATGACCCTTTCTGACCCTCTGTAGAAAGTTTGACAGCTCCGTGGTCATCGTTTTCCATCAGAAAATAGATTTTTTGTACTGTAGAAAAAATTATTCAAAATGTCAATTGGATTGTGCCTCATGTTTAATAACCACTTTTGAAAGCCTCACAGTGACCAAAATTGATATTTTTGCAGACTCTTCCTCCTAATGAGAAGCTTCTTTTTCGACCAATTTCGGGCAGGAAAATGACTCTAAACACACTTATTTTAGTTCCTAAAGTGATCATTCACATGCAATGGTCATTTACAGTCCAAAGATTAAATATTAAAAAAAATACAATTTCTGACCATCCCGGAGAAAGTTCGACATCGTTCGACATCGTTTTTCATCAGAAAATTGATTTTTTGGCCTGTAGAAAAAATGATTTAAAAGGTCAATTGCATTGTGCCTCATGTTGAATAACCACTTTTTAAAGGCTCTGAGTGACCAAAATTACCATTTTTATAGACTTTTCGTCCTACTCAGAATCTTCTATTTCGACCAATTTCCGTCAGGAAAATATCTCTAAACATACTTATTTTAGTTCCAAAAGTGAAAATTCACATGCGCTAGTCATTTACAGTCAAAAGATTAAACATTAAAGAATTACAATTTCAGACCATCTGGAGAAAGTTTGACAGCTCCGGGGTCATCGTTTTTCATCAGAAAATTTATTTTTTGGACTGTAGAAAAAATGATTTAAAAGGTCAATTGTATTGTGCCTCATGTTGAATAACCACTTTTTAAAGGCTCTGAGTGACCAAAATTACCATTTTTATAGACTTTTCGTCCTACTCAGAATCTTCTATTTCGACCAATTTCCGTCAGGAAAATATCTCTAAACATACTTATTATAGTTCCAAAAGTGAAAATTCACATGCGGTAGTCATTTACAGTCAAAAGATTAAACATTAAAGAATTACAATTTCAGACCATCTGGAGAAAGTTTGACAGATGGTCATCGTTTTTCATCAGAAAATTGATTTTTTGGACTGTAGAAAAAATGATTTAAAAGGTCAATTGTATTGTGCCTCATGTTGAATAACCACTTTTTAAAGGCTCTGAGTGTCCAAAATTGCCTTTTTTATAGACTTTCCGTCCTACTCAGAATCTTCTATTTTGACCCATTTCGGGCAGGAAAATATCTCTAAACATACTTATTTTAGTTCCAAAAGTGAAAATTCACATGCAATAGTAATTTACAGTCAAAAGATTAAACATTATAAATGACCATTTCTGACCATCTGTAGAAAGTTTGACAGCTCCGTGGTCATCGTTTTCCATCAGAAAATAGATTTTTTGTACTGTAGAAAAAATTATTCAAAATGTCAATTGGATTGTGCCTCATGTTTAATAACCACTTTTGAAAGCCTCACAGTGACCAAAATTGATATTTTTGCAGACTCTTCCTCCTAATGAGAAGCTTCTTTTTCGACCAATTTCGGGCAGGAAAATGACTCTAAACACACTTATTTTAGTTCCTAAAGTGATCATTCACATGCAATGGTCATTTACAGTCCAAAGATTAAATATTAAAAAAAATACAATTTCTGACCATCCCGGAGAAAGTTCGACATCGTTCGACATCGTTTTTCATCAGAAAATTGATTTTTTGGCCTGTAGAAAAAATGATTTAAAAGGTCAATTGCATTGTGCCTCATGTTGAATAACCACTTTTTAAAGGCTCTGAGTGACCAAAATTACCATTTTTATAGACTTTTCGTCCTACTCAGAATCTTCTATTTCGACCAATTTCCGTCAGGAAAATATCTCTAAACATACATATTATAGTTCCAAAAGTGAAAATTCACATGCGGTAGTCATTTACAGTCAAAAGATTAAACATTAAAGAATTACAATTTCAGACCATCTGGAGAAAGTTTGACAGATGGTCATCGTTTTTCATCAGAAAATTGATTTTTTGGACTGTAGAAAAAATGATTTAAAAGGTCAATTGTATTGTGCCTCATGTTGAATAACCACTTTTTAAAGGCTCTGAGTGTCCAAAATTGCCTTTTTTATAGACTTTCCGTCCTACTCAGAATCTTCTATTTTGACCCATTTCGGGCAGGAAAATATCTCTAAACATACTTATTTTAGTTCCAAAAGTGAAAATTCACATGCAATAGTAATTTACAGTCAAAAGATTAAACATTATAAATGACCATTTCTGACCATCTGTAGAAAGTTTGACAGCTCCGTGGTCATCGTTTTCCATCAGAAAATAGATTTTTTTGTACTGTAGAAAAAATTATTCAAAATGTCAATTGGATTGTGCCTCATGTTGAATAACCACTTTTGAAAGTCTCACAGTGACCAAAATTGCCATTTTTGCAGACTCTTCCTCCTAATGAGAAGCTTCTTTTTCGACCAATTTCGGGCAGGAAAATGACTCTAAACACACTTATTTTAGTTCCTAAAGTGATCATTCACATGCAATGGTCATTTACAGTCCAAAGATTAAATATTAAAAAAAATACAATTTCTGACCATCTGGAGGAAGTTCGACATCGTTCGACATCGTTTTTCATCAAAAAATTGATTTTTTGGCCTGTAGAAAAAATGATTTAAAAGGTCAATTGCATTGTGCCTCATGTTGAATAACCACTTTTTAAAGGCTCTGAGTGACCAAAATTACCATTTTTATAGACTTTTCGTCCTACTCAGAATCTTCTATTTCGACCAATTTCCGTCAGGAAAATATCTCTAAACATACTTATTTTAGTTCCAAAAGTGAAAATTCACATGCGCTAGTCATTTACAGTCAAAAGATTAAACATTAAAGAATTACAATTTCAGACCATCTGGAGAAAGTTTGACAGCTCCGGGGTCATCGTTTTTCATCAGAAAATTTATTTTTTGGACTGTAGAAAAAATGATTTAAAAGGTCAATTGTATTGTGCCTCATGTTGAATAACCACTTTTTAAAGGCTCTGAGTGTCCAAAATTGCCTTTTTTATAGACTTTTCGTCCTACTCAGAATCTTCTATTTTGACCCATTTCTGGCAGGAAAATATCGCTAAACATACTTATTTTAGTTCCAAAAGTGAAAATTCACATGCAATAGTAATTTACAGTCAAAAGATTAAACATTATAAATGACCATTTCTGACCATCTGTAGAAAGTTTGACAGCTCCGTGGTCATCGTTTTCCATCAGAAAATAGATTTTTTGTACTGTAGAAAAAATTATTCAAAATGTCAATTGGATTGTGCCTCATGTTGAATAACCACTTTTGAAAGCCTCACAGTGACCAAAATTGCCGTTTTTGCAGACTCTTCCTCCTAATGAGAAGCTTCTTTTTCGACCAATTTCGGGCAGGAAAATGACTCTAAACACACTTATTTTAGTTCCTAAAGTGATCATTCACATGCAATGGTCATTTACAGTCCAAAGATTAAATATTTAAAAAAATACAATTTGTGACCATCTGGAGAAAGTTCGACATCGTTCGACATCGGCCTGTAGAAAAAATGATTTAAAAGGTCAATTGCATTGTGCCTCATGTTGAATAACCACTTTTTAAAGGCTCTGAGTGACCAAAATTACCATTTTTATAGACTTTTCGTCCTACTCAGAATCTTCTATTTCGACCAATTTCCGTCAGGAAAATATCTCTAAACATACTTATTTTAGTTCCAAAAGTGAAAATTCACATGCGCTAGTCATTTACAGTCAAAAGATTAAACATTAAAGAATTACCATTTCAGACCATCTGGAGAAAGTTTGACAGCTCCGTGGTCATCGTTTTTCATCAGAAAATTGATTTTTTGGACTGTAGAAAAAATGATTTAAAAGGTCAATTGTATTGTGCCTCATGTTGAATAACCACTTTTTAAAGGCTCTGAGTGTCCAAAATTGCCTTTTTTATAGACTTTTTGTCCTACTCAGAATCTTCTATTTTGACCCATTTCGGGCAGGAAAATATCTCTAAACATAGTTATTTTAGTTCCAAAAGTGAAAATTCACATGCAATAGTAATTTACAGTCAAAAGATTAAACATTATAAATGACCATTTCTGACCATCTGTAGAAAGTTTGACAGCTCCGTGGTCATCGTTTTCCATCAGAAAATAGATTTTTTGTACTGTAGAAAAAATTATTCAAAATGTCAATTGGATTGTGCCTCATGTTTAATAACCACTTTTGAAAGCCTCACAGTGACCAAAATTGATATTTTTGCAGACTCTTCCTCCTAATGAGAAGCTTCTTTTTCGACCAATTTCGGGCAGGAAAATGACTCTAAACACACTTATTTTAGTTCCTAAAGTGATCATTCACATGCAATGGTCATTTACAGTCCAAAGATTAAATATTAAAAAAAATACAATTTCTGACCATCCCGGAGAAAGTTCGACATCGTTCGACATCGTTTTTCATCAGAAAATTGATTTTTTGGCCTGTAGAAAAAATGATTTAAAAGGTCAATTGCATTGTGCCTCATGTTGAATAACCACTTTTTAAAGGCTCTGAGTGACCAAAATTACCATTTTTATAGACTTTTCGTCCTACTCAGAATCTTCTATTTCGACCAATTTCCGTCAGGAAAATATCTCTAAACATACTTATTATAGTTCCAAAAGTGAAAATTCACATGCGGTAGTCATTTACAGTCAAAAGATTAAACATTAAAGAATTACAATTTCAGACCATCTGGAGAAAGTTTGACAGATGGTCATCGTTTTTCATCAGAAAATTGATTTTTTGGACTGTAGAAAAAATGATTTAAAAGGTCAATTGTATTGTGCCTCATGTTGAATAACCACTTTTTAAAGGCTCTGAGTGTCCAAAATTGCCTTTTTTATAGACTTTCCGTCCTACTCAGAATCTTCTATTTTGACCCATTTCGGGCAGGAAAATATCTCTAAACATACTTATTTTAGTTCCAAAAGTGAAAATTCACATGCAATAGTAATTTACAGTCAAAAGATTAAACATTATAAATGACCATTTCTGACCATCTGTAGAAAGTTTGACAGCTCCGTGGTCATCGTTTTCCATCAGAAAATAGATTTTTTTGTACTGTAGAAAAAATTATTCAAAATGTCAATTGGATTGTGCCTCATGTTGAATAACCACTTTTGAAAGCCTCACAGTGACCAAAATTGCCATTTTTGCAGACTCTTCCTCCTAATGAGAAGCTTCTTTTTCGACCAATTTCGGGCAGGAAAATGACTCTAAACACACTTATTTTAGTTCCTAAAGTGATCATTCACATGCAATGGTCATTTACAGTCCAAAGATTAAATATTAAAAAAAATACAATTTCTGACCATCTGGAGAAAGTTCGACATCGTTCGACATCGTTTTTCATCAGAAAATTGATTTTTTGGCCTGTAGAAAAAATGATTTAAAAGGTCAATTGCATTGTGCCTCATGCTGAATAACCACTTTTTAAAGGCTCTGAGTGACCAAAATTACCATTTTTATAGACTTTTCGTCCTACTCAGAATCTTCTATTTCGACCAATTTCCGTCAGGAAAATATCTCTAAACATACTTATTTTAGTTCCAAAAGTGAAAATTCACATGCGCTAGTCATTTACAGTCAAAAGATTAAACATTAAAGAATTACAATTTCAGACCATCTGGAGAAAGTTTGACAGCTCCGGGGTCATCGTTTTTCATCAGAAAATTTATTTTTTGGACTGTAGAAAAAATGATTTAAAAGGTCAATTGTATTGTGCCTCATGTTGAATAACCACTTTTTAAAGGCTCTGAGTGTCCAAAATTGCCTTTTTTATAGACTTTTCGTCCTACTCAGAATCTTCTATTTTGACCCATTTCTGGCAGGAAAATATCGCTAAACATACTTATTTTAGTTCCAAAAGTGAAAATTCACATGCAATAGTAATTTACAGTCAAAAGATTAAACATTATAAATGACCATTTCTGACCATCTGTAGAAAGTTTGACAGCTCCGTGATCATCGTTTTCCATCAGAAAATAGATTTTTTGTACTGTAGAAAAAATTATTCAAAATGTCAATTGGATTGTGCCTCATGTTGAATAACCACTTTTGAAAGCCTCACAGTGACCAAAATTGCCGTTTTTGCAGACTCTTCCTCCTAATGAGAAGCTTCTTTTTCGACCAATTTCGGGCAGGAAAATGACTCTAAACACACTTATTTTAGTTCCTAAAGTGATCATTCACATGCAATGGTCATTTACAGTCCAAAGATTAAATATTAAAAAAAATACAATTTGTGACCATCTGGAGAAAGTTCGACATCGTTCGACATCGGCCTGTAGAAAAAATGATTTAAAAGGTCAATTGCATTGTGCCTCATGTTGAATAACCACTTTTTAAAGGCTCTGAGTGACCAAAATTACCATTTTTATAGACTTTTCGTCCTACTCAGAATCTTCTATTTCGACCAATTTCCGTCAGGAAAATATCTCTAAACATACTTATTTTAGTTCCAAAAGTGAAAATTCACATGCGCTAGTCATTTACAGTCAAAAGATTAAACATTAAAGAATTACCATTTCAGACCATCTGGAGAAAGTTTGACAGCTCCGGGGTCATCGTTTTTCATCAGAAAATTGATTTTTTGGACTGTAGAAAAAATGATTTAAAAGGTCAATTGTATTGTGCCTCATGTTGAATAACCACTTTTTAAAGGCTCTGAGTGTCCAAAATTGCCTTTTTTATAGACTTTTTGTCCTACTCAGAATCTTCTATTTTGACCCATTTCGGGCAGGAAAATATCTCTAAACATAGTTATTTTAGTTCCAAAAGTGAAAATTCACATGCAATAGTAATTTACAGTCAAAAGATTAAACATTATAAATGACCATTTCTGACCATCTGTAGAAAGTTTGACAGCTCCGTGGTCATCGTTTTCCATCAGAAAATAGATTTTTTGTACTGTAGAAAAAATTATTCAAAATGTCAATTGGATTGTGCCTCATGTTTAATAACCACTTTTGAAAGCCTCACAGTGACCAAAATTGATATTTTTGCAGACTCTTCCTCCTAATGAGAAGCTTCTTTTTCGACCAATTTCGGGCAGGAAAATGACTCTAAACACACTTATTTTAGTTCCTAAAGTGATCATTCACATGCAATGGTCATTTACAGTCCAAAGATTAAATATTAAAAAAAATACAATTTCTGACCATCCCGGAGAAAGTTCGACATCGTTCGACATCGTTTTTCATCAGAAAATTGATTTTTTGGCCTGTAGAAAAAATGATTTAAAAGGTCAATTGCATTGTGCCTCATGTTGAATAACCACTTTTTAAAGGCTCTGAGTGACCAAAATTACCATTTTTATAGACTTTTCGTCCTACTCAGAATCTTCTATTTCGACCAATTTCCGTCAGGAAAATATCTCTAAACATACTTATTATAGTTCCAAAAGTGAAAATTCACATGCGGTAGTCATTTACAGTCAAAAGATTAAACATTAAAGAATTACAATTTCAGACCATCTGGAGAAAGTTTGACAGATGGTCATCGTTTTTCATCAGAAAATTGATTTTTTGGACTGTAGAAAAAATGATTTAAAAGGTCAATTGTATTGTGCCTCATGTTGAATAACCACTTTTTAAAGGCTCTGAGTGTCCAAAATTGCCTTTTTTATAGACTTTCCGTCCTACTCAGAATCTTCTATTTTGACCCATTTCGGGCAGGAAAATATCTCTAAACATACTTATTTTAGTTCCAAAAGTGAAAATTCACATGCAATAGTAATTTACAGTCAAAAGATTAAACATTATAAATGACCATTTCTGACCATCTGTAGAAAGTTTGACAGCTCCTTGGTCATCGTTTTCCATCAGAAAATAGATTTTTTGTACTGTAGAAAAAATTATTCAAAATGTCAATTGGATTGTGCCTCATGTTTAATAACCACTTTTGAAAGCCTCACAGTGACCAAAATTGATATTTTTGCAGACTCTTCCTCCTAATGAGAAGCTTCTTTTTCGACCAATTTCGGGCAGGAAAATGACTCTAAACACACTTATTTTAGTTCCTAAAGTGATCATTCACATGCAATGGTCATTTACAGTCCAAAGATTAAATATTAAAAAAAATACAATTTCTGACCATCCCGGAGAAAGTTCGACATCGTTCGACATCGTTTTTCATCAGAAAATTGATTTTTTGGCCTGTAGAAAAAATGATTTAAAAGGTCAATTGCATTGTGCCTCATGTTGAATAACCACTTTTTAAAGGCTCTGAGTGACCAAAATTACCATTTTTATAGACTTTTCGTCCTACTCAGAATCTTCTATTTCGACCAATTTCCGTCAGGAAAATATCTCTAAACATACATATTATAGTTCCAAAAGTGAAAATTCACATGCGGTAGTCATTTACAGTCAAAAGATTAAACATTAAAGAATTACAATTTCAGACCATCTGGAGAAAGTTTGACAGATGGTCATCGTTTTTCATCAGAAAATTGATTTTTTGGACTGTAGAAAAAATGATTTAAAAGGTCAATTGTATTGTGCCTCATGTTGAATAACCACTTTTTAAAGGCTCTGAGTGTCCAAAATTGCCTTTTTTATAGACTTTCCGTCCTACTCAGAATCTTCTATTTTGACCCATTTCGGGCAGGAAAATATCTCTAAACATACTTATTTTAGTTCCAAAAGTGAAAATTCACATGCAATAGTAATTTACAGTCAAAAGATTAAACATTATAAATGACCATTTCTGACCATCTGTAGAAAGTTTGACAGCTCCGTGGTCATCGTTTTCCATCAGAAAATAGATTTTTTGTACTGTAGAAAAAATTATTCAAAATGTCAATTGGATTGTGCCTCATGTTGAATAACCACTTTTGAAAGCCTCACAGTGACCAAAATTGCCATTTTTGCAGACTCTTCCTCCTAATGAGAAGCTTCTTTTTCGACCAATTTCGGGCAGGAAAATGACTCTGAACACACTTATTTTAGTTCCTAAAGTGATCATTCACATGCAATGGTCATTTACAGTCCAAAGATTAAATATTAAAAAAAATACAATTTCTGACCATCTGGAGAAAGTTCGACATCGTTCGACATCGTTTTTCATCAGAAAATTGATTTTTTGGCATGGAGAAAAAAAGATTTAAAAGGTCAATTGCATTGTGCCTCATGTTGAATAACCACTTTTTAAAGGCTCTGAGTGACCAAAATTACCACTTTTTATAGACTTTTCGTCCTACTCAGAATCTTCTATTTCGACCAATTTCCGTCAGGAAAATATCTCTAACCATACTTATTTTAGTTCCAAAAGTGAAAATTCACATGCGCTAGTCATTTACAGTCAAAAGATTAAACATTAAAGAATTACCATTTCAGACCATCTGGAGAAAGTTTGACAGCTCCGGGGTCATCGTTTTTCATCAGAAAATTGATTTTTTGGACTGTAGAAAAAATGATTTAAAAGGTCAATTGTATTGTGCCTCATGTTGAATAACCACTTTTTAAAGGCTCTGAGTGTCCAAAATTGCCTTTTTTATAGACTTTTTGTCCTACTCAGAATCTTCTATTTTGACCCATTTCGGGCAGGAAAATATCTCTAAACATACTTATTTTAGTTCCAAAAGTGAAAATTCACATGCAATAGTAATTTACAGTCAAAAGATTAAACATTATAAATGACCATTTCTGACCATCTGTAGAAAGTTTGACAGCTCCGTGGTCATCGTTTTCCATCAGAAAATAGATTTTTTGTACTGTAGAAAAAATTATTCAAAATGTCAATTGGATTGTGCCTCATGTTTAATAACCACTTTTGAAAGCCTCACAGTGACCAAAATTGATATTTTTGCAGACTCTTCCTCCTAATGAGAAGCTTCTTTTTCGACCAATTTCGGGCAGGAAAATGACTCTAAACACACTTATTTTAGTTCCTAAAGTGATCATTCACATGCAATGGTCATTTACAGTCCAAAGATTAAATATTAAAAAAAATACAATTTCTGACCATCTGGAGAAAGTTCGACATCGTTCGACATCGTTTTTCATCAGAAAATTGATTTTTTGGCCTGGAGAAAAAATGATTTAAAAGGTCAATTGCATTGTGCCTCATGTTGAATAACCACTTTTTAAAGGCTCTGAGTGACCAAAATTACCACTTTTTATAGACTTTTCGTCCTACTCAGAATCTTCTATTTCGACCAATTTCCGTCAGGAAAATATCTCTAACCATACTTATTTTAGTTCCAAAAGTGAAAATTCACATGCGCTAGTCATTTACAGTCAAAAGATTAAACATTAAAGAATTACCATTTCAGACCATCTGGAGAAAGTTTGACAGCTCCGGGGTCATCGTTTTTCATCAGAAAATTGATTTTTTGGACTGTAGAAAAATTGATTTAAAAGGTCAATTGTATTGTGCCTCATGATGAATAACCACTTTTTAAAGGCTCTGAGTGTCCAAAATTGCCTTTTTTATAGACTTTTCGTCCTACTCAGAATCTTCTATTTTGACCCATTTCGGGCAGGAAAATATCTCTAAACATACTTATTTTAGTTCCAAAAGTGAAAATTCACATGCAATAGTAATTTACAGTCAAAAGATTAAACATTATAAATTACCATTTCTGACCATCTGTAGAAAGTTTGACAGCTCCGTGGTCATCGTTTTTCATCAGAAAATAGATTTTTTGTACTGTAGAAAAAATTATTCAAAATGTCAATTGGATTGTGCTTCATGTTGAATAACCACTTTTGAAAGCCTCACAGTGACCAAAATTGCCATTTTTGCAGACTCTTCCTCCTAATGAGAAGCTTCTTTTTTGACCAATTGCGGGCAGGAAAATGACTCTAAACACACTTATTTTAGTTCCTAAAGTGATCATTCACATGCAATGGTCATTTACAGTCCAAAGATTAAATATTAAAAAAAATACAATTTCTGACCATCCCGGAGAAAGTTCGACATCGTTCGACATCGTTTTTCATCAGAAAATTGATTTTTTGGCCTGTAGAAAAAATGATTTAAAAGGTTAATTGCATTGTGCCTCATATTGAATAACCACTTTTTAAAGGCTCTGAGTGACCAAAATTACCATTTTTATAGACTTTTCGTCCTACTCAGAATCTTCTATTTCGACCAATTTCCGTCAGGAAAATATCTCTAAACATACTTATTATAGTTCCAAAAGTGAAAATTCACATGCGGTAGTCATTTACAGTCAAAAGATTAAACATTAAAGAATTACAATTTCAGACCATCTGGAGAAAGTTTGACAGATGGTCATCGTTTTTCATCAGAAAATTGATTTTTTGGACTGTAGAAAAAATGATTTAAAAGGTCAATTGTATTGTGCCTCATGTTGAATAACCACTTTTTAAAGGCTCTGAGTGTCCAAAATTGCCTTTTTTATAGACTTTCCGTCCTACTCAGAATCTTCTATTTTGACCCATTTCGGGCAGGAAAATATCTCTAAACATACTTATTTTAGTTCCAAAAGTGAAAATTCACATGCAATAGTAATTTACAGTCAAAAGATTAAACATTATAAATGACCATTTCTGACCATCTGTAGAAAGTTTGACAGCTCCGTGGTCATCGTTTTCCATCAGAAAATAGATTTTTTGTACTGTAGAAAAAATTATTCAAAATGTCAATTGGATTGTGCCTCATGTTGAATAACCACTTTTGAAAGCCTCACAGTGACCAAAATTGCCATTTTTGCAGACTCTTCCTCCTAATGAGAAGCTTCTTTTTCGACCAATTTCGGGCAGGAAAATGACTCTGAACACACTTATTTTAGTTCCTAAAGTGATCATTCACATGCAATGGTCATTTACAGTCCAAAGATTAAATATTTAAAAAAATACAATTTCTGACCATCTGGAGAAAGTTCGACATCGTTCGACATCGTTTTTCATCAGAAAATTGATTTTTTGGCCTGGAGAAAAAATGATTTAAAAGGTCAATTGCATTGTGCCTCATGTTGAATAACCACTTTTTAAAGGCTCTGAGTGACCAAAATTACCACTTTTTATAGACTTTTCGTCCTACTCAGAATCTTCTATTTCGACCAATTTCCGTCAGGAAAATATCTCTAACCATACTTATTTTAGTTCCAAAAGTGAAAATTCACATGCGCTAGTCATTTACAGTCAAAAGATTAAACATTAAAGAATTACCATTTCAGACCATCTGGAGAAAGTTTGACAGCTCCGGGGTCATCGTTTTTCATCAGAAAATTGATTTTTTGGACTGTAGAAAAAATGATTTAAAAGGTCAATTGTATTGTGCCTCATGTTGAATAACCACTTTTTAAAGGCTCTGAGTGTCCAAAATTGCCTTTTTTATAGACTTTTTGTCCTACTCAGAATCTTCTATTGTGACCCATTTCGGGCAGGAAAATATCTCTAAACATAGTTATTTTAGTTCCAAAAGTGAAAATTCACATGCAATAGTAATTTACAGTCAAAAGATTAAACATTATAAATGACCATTTCTGACCATCTGTAGAAAGTTTGACAGCTCCGTGGTCATCGTTTTCCATCAGAAAATAGATTTTTTGTACTGTAGAAAAAATTATTCAAAATGTCAATTGGATTGTGCCTCATGTTTAATAACCACTTTTGAAAGCCTCACAGTGACCAAAATTGATATTTTTGCAGACTCTTCCTCCTAATGAGAAGCTTCTTTTTCGACCAATTTCGGGCAGGAAAATGACTCTAAACACACTTATTTTAGTTCCTAAAGTGATCATTCACATGCAATGGTCATTTACAGTCCAAAGATTAAATATTAAAAAAAATACAATTTCTGACCATCCCGGAGAAAGTTCGACATCGTTCGACATCGTTTTTCATCAGAAAATTGATTTTTTGGCCTGTAGAAAAAATGATTTAAAAGGTCAATTGCATTGTGCCTCATGTTGAATAACCACTTTTTAAAGGCTCTGAGTGACCAAAATTACCATTTTTATAGACTTTTCGTCCTACTCAGAATCTTCTATTTCGACCAATTTCCGTCAGGAAAATATCTCTAAACATACTTATTATAGTTCCAAAAGTGAAAATTCACATGCGGTAGTCATTTACAGTCAAAAGATTAAACATTAAAGAATTACAATTTCAGACCATCTGGAGAAAGTTTGACAGATGGTCATCGTTTTTCATCAGAAAATTGATTTTTTGGACTGTAGAAAAAATGATTTAAAAGGTCAATTGTATTGTGCCTCATGTTGAATAACCACTTTTTAAAGGCTCTGAGTGTCCAAAATTGCCTTTTTTATAGACTTTCCGTCCTACTCAGAATCTTCTATTTTGACCCATTTCGGGCAGGAAAATATCTCTAAACATACTTATTTTAGTTCCAAAAGTGAAAATTCACATGCAATAGTAATTTACAGTCAAAAGATTAAACATTATAAATGACCATTTCTGACCATCTGTAGAAAGTTTGACAGCTCCGTGGTCATCGTTTTCCATCAGAAAATAGATTTTTTGTACTGTAGAAAAAATTATTCAAAATGTCAATTGGATTGTGCCTCATGTTGAATAACCACTTTTGAAAGCCTCACAGTGACCAAAATTGCCATTTTTGCAGACTCTTCCTCCTAATGAGAAGCTTCTTTTTCGACCAATTTCGGGCAGGAAAATGACTCTGAACACACTTATTTTAGTTCCTAAAGTGATCATTCACATGCAATGGTCATTTACAGTCCAAAGATTAAATATTAAAAAAAATACAATTTCTGACCATCTGGAGAAAGTTCGACATCGTTCGACATCGTTTTTCATCAGAAAATTGATTTTTTGGCATGGAGAAAAAAAGATTTAAAAGGTCAATTGCATTGTGCCTCATGTTGAATAACCACTTTTTAAAGGCTCTGAGTGACCAAAATGACCACTTTTTATAGACTTTTCGTCCTACTCAGAATCTTCTATTTCGACCAATTTCCGTCAGGAAAATATCTCTAACCATACTTATTTTAGTTCCAAAAGTGAAAATTCACATGCGCTAGTCATTTACAGTCAAAAGATTAAACATTAAAGAATTACCATTTCAGACCATCTGGAGAAAGTTTGACAGCTCCGGGGTCATCGTTTTTCATCAGAAAATAGATTTTTTGGACTGTAGAAAAAATGATTTAAAAGGTCAATTGTATTGTGCCTCATGTTGAATAACCACTTTTTAAAGGCTCTGAGTGTCCAAAATTGCCTTTTTTATAGACTTTTTGTCCTACTCAGAATCTTCTATTTTGACCCATTTCGGGCAGGAAAATATCTCTAAACATAGTTATTTTAGTTCCAAAAGTGAAAATTCACATGCAATAGTAATTTACAGTCAAAAGATTAAACATTATAAATGACGATTTCTGACCATCTGTAGAAAGTTTGACAGCTCCGTGGTCATCGTTTTCCATCAGAAAATAGATTTTTTGTACTGTAGAAAAAATTATTCAAAATGTCAATTGGATTGTGCCTCATGTTTAATAACCACTTTTGAAAGCCTCACAGTGACCAAAATTGATATTTTTGCAGACTCTTCCTCCTAATGAGAAGCTTCTTTTTCGACCAATTTCGGGCAGGAAAATGACTCTAAACACACTTATTTTAGTTCCTAAAGTGATCATTCACATGCAATGGTCATTTACAGTCCAAAGATTAAATATTAAAAAAAATACAATTTCTGACCATCTGGAGAAAGTTCGACATCGTTCGACATCGTTTTTCATCAGAAAATTGATTTTTTGGCCTGGAGAAAAAATGATTTAAAAGGTAAATTGCATTGTGCCTCATGTTGAATAACCACTTTTTAAAGGCTCTGAGTGACCAAAATTACCACTTTTTATAGACTTTTTGTCTTACTCAGAATCTTCTATTTCGACCAATTTCCGTCAGGAAAATATCTCTAACCATACTTATTTTAGTTCCAAAAGTGAAAATTCACATGCGCTAGTCATTTACAATCAAAAGATTAAACATTAAAGAATTACCATTTCAGACCATCTGGAGAAAGTTTGACAGCTCCGGGGTCATCATTTTTCATCAGAAAATTGATTTTTTGGACTGTAGAAAAATTGATTTAAAAGGTCAATTGTATTGTGCCTCATGATGAATAACCACTTTTTAAAGGCTCTGAGTGTCCAAAATTGCCTTTTTTATAGACTTTTCGTCCTACTCAGAATCTTCTATTTTGACCCATTTCGGGCAGGAAAATATCTCTAAACATACTTATTTTAGTTCCAAAAGTGAAAATTCACATGCAATAGTAATTTACAGTCAAAAGATTAAACATTATAAATGACCATTTCTGACCATCTGTAGAAAGTTTGACAGCTCCGTGGTCATCGTTTTCCATCAGAAAATAGATTTTTTTGTACTGTAGAAAAAATTATTCAAAATGTCAATTGGATTGTGCCTCATGTTGAATAACCACTTTTGAAAGCCTCACAGTGACCAAAATTGCCATTTTTGCAGACTATTCCTCCTAATGAGAAGCTTCTTTTTCGACCAATTTCGGGCAGGAAAATGACTCTAAACACACTTATTTTAGTTCCTAAAGTGATCATTCACATGCAATGGTCATTTACAGTCCAAAGATTAAATATTAAAAAAAATACAATTTCTGACCATCTGGAGAAAGTTCGACATCGTTCGACATCGTTTTTCATCAGAAAATTGATTTTTTGGCCTGTAGAAAAAATGATTTAAAAGGTCAATTGCATTGTGCCTCATGTTGAATAACCACTTTTTAAAGGCTCTGAGTGACCAAAATTACCATTTTTATAGACTTTTCGTCCTACTCAGAATCTTCTATTTCGACCAATTTCCGTCAGGAAAATATCTCTAAACATACTTATTTTAGTTCCAAAAGTGAAAATTCACATGCGCTAGTCATTTACAGTCAAAAGATTAAACATTAAAGAATTACAATTTCAGACCATCTGGAGAAAGTTTGACAGCTCCGGGGTCATCGTTTTTCATCAGAAAATTTATTTTTTGGACTGTAGAAAAAATGATTTAAAAGGTCAATTGTATTGTGCCTCATGTTGAATAACCACTTTTTAAAGGCTCTGAGTGTCCAAAATTGCCTTTTTTATAGACTTTTCGTCCTACTCAGAATCTTCTATTTTGACCCATTTCTGGCAGGAAAATATCGCTAAACATACTTATTTTAGTTCCAAAAGTGAAAATTCACATGCAATAGTAATTTACAGTCAAAAGATTAAACATTATAAATGACCTTTTCTGACCATCTGTAGAAAGTTTGACAGCTCCGTGATCATCGTTTTCCATCAGAAAATAGATTTTTTGTACTGTAGAAAAAATTATTCAAAATGTCAATTGGATTGTGCCTCATGTTGAATAACCACTTTTGAAAGCCTCACAGTGACCAAAATTGCCGTTTTTGCAGACTCTTCCTCCTAATGAGAAGCTTCTTTTTCGACCAATTTCGGGCAGGAAAATGACTCTAAACACACTTATTTTAGTTCCTAAAGTGATCATTCACATGCAATGGTCATTTACAGTCCAAAGATTAAATATTAAAAAAAATACAATTTGTGACCATCTGGAGAAAGTTCGACATCTTTCGACATCGGCCTGTAGAAAAAATGATTTAAAAGGTCAATTGCATTGTGCCTCATGTTGAATAACCACTTTTTAAAGGCTCTGAGTGACCAAAATTACCATTTTTATAGACTTTTCGTCCTACTCAGAATCTTCTATTTCGACCAATTTCCGTCAGGAAAATATCTCTAAACATACTTATTTTAGTTCCAAAAGTGAAAATTCACATGCGCTAGTCATTTACAGTCAAAAGATTAAACATTAAAGAATTACCATTTCAGACCATCTGGAGAAAGTTTGACAGCTCCGGGGTCATCGTTTTTCATCAGAAAATTGATTTTTTAGACTGTAGAAAAAATGATTTAAAAGGTCAATTGTATTGTGCCTCATGTTGAATAACCACTTTTTAAAGGCTCTGAGTGTCCAAAATTGCCTTTTTTATAGACTTTTCGTCCTACTCAGAATCTTCTATTTTGACCCATTTCGGGCAGGAAAATACCTCTAAACATACTTATTTTAGTTCCAAAAGTGAAAGTTCACATGCAATAGTAATTTACAGTCAAAAGATTAAACATTATAAATTACCATTTCTGACCATCTGTAGAAAGTTTGACAGCTCCGTGGTCATCGTTTTCCATCAGAAAATAGATGTTTTGTACTGTAGAAAAAATTATTCAAAATGTCAATTGGATTGTGCCTCATGTTGAATAACCCCTTTTGAAAGCCTCACAGTGACCAAAATTGCCATTTTTGCAGACTCTTCCTCCTAATGAGAAGCTTCTTTTTCGACCAATTTCGGGCAGGAAAATGACTCTAAACACACTTATTTTAGTTCCTAAAGTGATCTTTCACATGCAATGGTCATTTAAGTCCAAAGATTAAATATTAAAAAAAAAAAAAATTCTGACCATCTGGAGAAAGTTCGACATCGTTCGACATCGTTTTTCATCAGAAAATTGATTTTTTGGCCTGGAGAAAAAATGATTTAAAAGGTCAATTGCATTGTGCCTCATGTTGAATACCCACTTTTTAAAGGCTCTGAGTGACCAAAATTACCACTTTTTCTAGACTTTTCGTCCTACTCAGAATCTTCTATTTCGACAATTTCCGTCAGGAAAATATCTCTAACCATACTTATTTTAGTTCCAAAAGTGAAAATTCACATGCGCTAGTCATTTACAGTCAAAAGATTAAACATTAAAGAATTACCATTTCAGACCATCTGGAGAAAGTGTGTCATCGTTTTTCATCAGAAAATTGATTTTTTGGACTGTAGAAAAAATGATTTAAAAGGTCAATTGTATTGTGCCTCATGTTGAATAACCACTTTTTAAAGGCTCTGACTGTCCAAAATTGCCTTTTTTATAGACTTTTCGTCCTACTCAGAATCTTCTATTTTGACCCATTTCGGGCAGGAAAATATCTCTAAACATACTTATTTTAGTTCCAAAAGTGAAAATTCACATGCAATAGTAATTTACAGTCAAAAGATTAAACATTATAAATTACCATTTCTGACCATCTGTAGAAAGTTTGACAGCTCCGTGGTCATCGTTTTCCATCAGAAAATAGATTTTTTGTACTGTAGAAAAAATTATTCAAAATGTCAATTGGATTGTGCCTCATGTTGAATAACCACTTTTGAAAGCCTCACAGTGACCAAAATTGCCATTTTTGCAGACTCTTCCTCCTAATGAGAAGCTTCTTTTTCGACCAATTTCGGGCAGGAAAATGACTCTGAACACACTTATTTTAGGTCCTAAAGTGATCATTCACATGCAATGGTCATTTACAGTCCAAAGATTAAATATTTAAAAAAATACAATTTCTGACCATCTGGAGAAAGTTCGACATCGTTCGACATCGTTTTTCATCAGAAAATTGATTTTTTGGCCTGGAGAAAAAATGATTTAAAAGGTCAATTGCATTGTGCCTCATGTTGAATAACCACTTTTTAAAGGCTCTGAGTGACCAAAATTACCACTTTTTATAGACTTTTCGTCCTACTCAGAATCTTCTATTTCGACCAATTTCCGTCAGGAAAATATCTCTAACCATACTTATTTTAGTTCCAAAAGTGAAAATTCACATGCGCTAGTCATTTACAGTCAAAAGATTAAACATTAAAGAATTACCATTTCAGACCATCTGGAGAAAGTTTGACAGCTCCGGGGTCATCGTTTTTCATCAGAAAATTGATTTTTTGGACTGTAGAAAAAATGATTTAAAAGGTTAATTGCATTGTGCCTCATATTGAATAACCACTTTTTAAAGGCTCTGAGTGACCAAAATTACCATTTTTATAGACTTTTCGTCCTACTCAGAATCTTCTATTTCGACCAATTTCCGTCAGGAAAATATCTCTAAACATACTTATTATAGTTCCAAAAGTGAAAATTCACATGCGGTAGTCATTTACAGTCAAAAGATTAAACATTAAAGAATTACAATTTCAGACCATCTGGAGAAAGTTTGACAGATGGTCATCGTTTTTCATCAGAAAATTGATTTTTTGGACTGTAGAAAAAATGATTTAAAAGGTCAATTGTATTGTGCCTCATGTTGAATAACCACTTTTTAAAGGCTCTGAGTGTCCAAAATTGCCTTTTTTATAGACTTTCCGTCCTACTCAGAATCTTCTATTTTGACCCATTTCGGGCAGGAAAATATCTCTAAACATACTTATTTTAGTTCCAAAAGTGAAAATTCACATGCAATAGTAATTTACAGTCAAAAGATTAAACATTATAAATGACCATTTCTGACCATCTGTAGAAAGTTTGACAGCTCCGTGGTCATCGTTTTCCATCAGAAAATAGATTTTTTGTACTGTAGAAAAAATTATTCAAAATGTCAATTGGATTGTGCCTCATGTTGAATAACCACTTTTGAAAGCCTCACAGTGACCAAAATTGCCATTTTTGCAGACTCTTCCTCCTAATGAGAAGCTTCTTTTTCGACCAATTTCGGGCAGGAAAATGACTCTGAACACACTTATTTTAGGTCCTAAAGTGATCATTCACATGCAATGGTCATTTACAGTCCAAAGATTAAATATTTAAAAAAATACAATTTCTGACCATCTGGAGAAAGTTCGACATCGTTCGACATCGTTTTTCATCAGAAAATTGATTTTTTGGCCTGGAGAAAAAATGATTTAAAAGGTCAATTGCATTGTGCCTCATGTTGAATAACCACTTTTTAAAGGCTCTGAGTGACCAAAATTACCACTTTTTATAGACTTTTCGTCCTACTCAGAATCTTCTATTTCGACCAATTTCCGTCAGGAAAATATCTCTAACCATACTTATTTTAGTTCCAAAAGTGAAAATTCACATGCGCTAGTCATTTACAGTCAAAAGATTAAACATTAAAGAATTACCATTTCAGACCATCTGGAGAAAGTTTGACAGCTCCGGGGTCATCGTTTTTCATCAGAAAATTGATTTTTTGGACTGTAGAAAAAATGATTTAAAAGGTCAATTGTATTGTGCCTCATGTTGAATAACCACTTTTTGAAGGCTCTGAGTGTCCAAAATTGCCTTTTTTATAGACTTTTTGTCCTACTCAGAATCTTCTATTTTGACCCATTTCGGGCAGGAAAATATCTCTAAACATAGTTATTTTAGTTCCAAAAGTGAAAATTCACATGCAATAGTAATTTACAGTCAAAAGATTAAACATTATAAATGACCATTTCTGACCATCTGTAGAAAGTTTGACAGCTCCGTGGTCATCGTTTTCCATCAGAAAATAGATTTTTTGTACTGTAGAAAAAATTATTCAAAATGTCAATTGGATTGTGCCTCATGTTTAATAACCACTTTTGAAAGCCTCACAGTGACCAAAATTGATATTTTTGCAGACTCTTCCTCCTAATGAGAAGCTTCTTTTTCGACCAATTTCGGGCAGGAAAATGACTCTAAACACACTTATTTTAGTTCCTAAAGTGATCATTCACATGCAATGGTCATTTACAGTCCAAAGATTAAATATTAAAAAAAATACAATTTCTGACCATCCCGGAGAAAGTTCGACATCGTTCGACATCGTTTTTCATCAGTAAATTGATTTTTTGGCCTGTAGAAAAAATGATTTAAAAGGTCAATTGCATTGTGCCTCATGTTGAATAACCACTTTTTAAAGGCTCTGAGTGACCAAAATTACCATTTTTATAGACTTTTCGTCCTACTCAGAATCTTCTATTTCGACCAATTTCCGTCAGGAAAATATCTCTAAACATACTTATTATAGTTCCAAAAGTGAAAATTCACATGCGGTAGTCATTTACAGTCAAAAGATTAAACATTAAAGAATTACAATTTCAGACCATCTGGAGAAAGTTTGACAGATGGTCATCGTTTTTCATCAGAAAATTGATTTTTTGGACTGTAGAAAAAATGATTTAAAAGGTCAATTGTATTGTGCCTCATGTTGAATAACCACTTTTTAAAGGCTCTGAGTGTCCAAAATTGCCTTTTTTATAGACTTTCCGTCCTACTCAGAATCTTCTATTTTGACCCATTTCGGGCAGGAAAATATCTCTAAACATACTTATTTTAGTTCCAAAAGTGAAAATTCACATGCAATAGTAATTTACAGTCAAAAGATTAAACATTATAAATGACCATTTCTGACCATCTGTAGAAAGTTTGACAGCTCCGTGGTCATCGTTTTCCATCAGAAAATAGATTTTTTGTACTGTAGAAAAAATTATTCAAAATGTCAATTGGATTGTGCCTCATGTTGAATAACCACTTTTGAAAGCCTCACAGTGACCAAAATTGCCATTTTTGCAGACTCTTCCTCCTAATGAGAAGCTTCTTTTTCGACCAATTTCGGGCAGGAAAATGACTCTGAACACACTTATTTTAGTTCCTAAAGTGATCATTCACATGCAATGGTCATTTACAGTCCAAAGATTAAATATTAAAAAAAATACAATTTCTGACCATCTGGAGAAAGTTCGACATCGTTCGACATCGTTTTTCATCAGAAAATTGATTTTTTGGCATGGAGAAAAAAAGATTTAAAAGGTCAATTGCATTGTGCCTCATGTTGAATAACCACTTTTTAAAGGCTCTGAGTGACCAAAATTACCACTTTTTATAGACTTTTCGTCCTACTCAGAATCTTCTATTTCGACCAATTTCCGTCAGGAAAATATCTCTAACCATACTTATTTTAGTTCCAAAAGTGAAAATTCACATGCGCTAGTCATTTACAGTCAAAAGATTAAACATTAAAGAATTACCATTTCAGACCATCTGGAGAAAGTTTGACAGCTCCGGGGTCATCGTTTTTCATCAGAAAATTGATTTTTTTTACTGTAGAAAAAATGATTTAAAAGGTCAATTGTATTGTGCCTCATGTTGAATAACCACTTTTTAAAGGCTCTGAGTGTCCAAAATTGCCTTTTTTATAGACTTTTTGTCCTACTCAGAATCTTCTATTTTGACCCATTTCGGGCAGGAAAATATCTCTAAACATAGTTATTTTAGTTCCAAAAGTGAAAATTCACATGCAATAGTAATTTACAGTCAAAAGATTAAACATTATAAATGACGATTTCTGACCATCTGTAGAAAGTTTGACAGCTCCGTGGTCATCGTTTTCCATCAGAAAATAGATTTTTTGTACTGTAGAAAAAATTATTCAAAATGTCAATTGGATTGTGCCTCATGTTTAATAACCACTTTTGAAAGCCTCACAGTGACCAAAATTGATATTTTTGCAGACTCTTCCTCCTAATGAGAAGCTTCTTTTTCGACCAATTTCGGGCAGGAAAATGACTCTAAACACACTTATTTTAGTTCCTAAAGTGATCATTCACATGCAATGGTCATTTACAGTCCAAAGATTAAATATTAAAAAAAATACAATTTCTGACCATCTGGAGAAAGTTCGACATCGTTCGACATCGTTTTTCATCAGAAAATTGATTTTTTGGCCTGGAGAAAAAATGATTTAAAAGGTCAATTGCATTGTGCCTCATGTTGAATAACCACTTTTTAAAGGCTCTGAGTGACCAAAATTACCACTTTTTATAGACTTTTCGTCCTACTCAGAATCTTCTATTTCGACCAATTTCCGTCAGGAAAATATCTCTAACCATACTTATTTTAGTTCCAAAAGTGAAAATTCACATGCGCTAGTCATTTACAATCAAAAGATTAAACATTAAAGAATTACCATTTCAGACCATCTGGAGAAAGTTTGACAGCTCCGGGGTCATCGTTTTTCATCAGAAAATTGATTTTTTGGACTGTAGAAAAATTGATTTAAAAGGTCAATTGTATTGTGCCTCATGATGAATAACCACTTTTTAAAGGCTCTGAGTGTCCAAAATTGCCTTTTTTATAGACTTTTCGTCCTACTCAGAATCTTCTATTTTGACCCATTTCGGGCAGGAAAATATCTCTAAACATACTTATTTTAGTTCCAAAAGTGAAAATTCACATGCAATAGTAATTTACAGTCAAAAGATTAAACATTATAAATGACCATTTCTGACCATCTGTAGAAAGTTTGACAGCTCCGTGGTCATCGTTTTCCATCAGAAAATAGATTTTTTTGTACTGTAGAAAAAATTATTCAAAATGTCAATTGGATTGTGCCTCATGTTGAATAACCACTTTTGAAAGCCTCACAGTGACCAAAATTGCCATTTTTGCAGACTATTCCTCCTAATGAGAAGCTTCTTTTTCGACCAATTTCGGGCAGGAAAATGACTCTAAACACACTTATTTTAGTTCCTAAAGTGATCATTCACATGCAATGGTCATTTACAGTCCAAAGATTAAATATTAAAAAAAATACAATTTCTGACCATCTGGAGAAAGTTCGACATCGTTCGACATCGTTTTTCATCAGAAAATTGATTTTTTGGCCTGTAGAAAAAATGATTTAAAAGGTCAATTGCATTGTGCCTCATTTTGAATAACCACTTTTTAAAGGCTCTGAGTGACCAAAATTACCATTTTTATAGACTTTTCGTCCTACTCAGAATCTTCTATTTCGACCAATTTCCGTCAGGAAAATATCTCTAAACATACTTATTTTAGTTCCAAAAGTGAAAATTCACATGCGCTAGTCATTTACAGTCAAAAGATTAAACATTAAAGAATTACAATTTCAGACCATCTGGAGAAAGTTTGACAGCTCCGGGGTCATCGTTTTTCATCAGAAAATTTATTTTTTGGACTGTAGAAAAAATGATTTAAAAGGTCAATTGTATTGTGCCTCATGTTGAATAACCACTTTTTAAAGGCTCTGAGTGTCCAAAATTGCCTTTTTTATAGACTTTTCGTCCTACTCAGAATCTTCTATTTTGACCCATTTCTGGCAGGAAAATATCGCTAAACATACTTATTTTAGTTCCAAAAGTGAAAATTCACATGCAATAGTAATTTACAGTCAAAAGATTAAACATTATAAATGACCATTTCTGACCATCTGTAGAAAGTTTGACAGCTCCGTGATCATCGTTTTCCATCAGAAAATAGATTTTTTGTACTGTAGAAAAAATTATTCAAAATGTCAATTGGATTGTGCCTCATGTTGAATAACCACTTTTGAAAGCCTCACAGTGACCAAAATTGCCGTTTTTGCAGACTCTTCCTCCTAATGAGAAGCTTCTTTTTCGACCAATTTCGGGCAGGAAAATGACTCTAAACACACTTATTTTAGTTCCTAAAGTGATCATTCACATGCAATGGTCATTTACAGTCCAAAGATTAAATATTAAAAAAAATACAATTTGTGACCATCTGGAGAAAGTTCGACATCTTTCGACATCGGCCTGTAGAAAAAATGATTTAAAAGGTCAATTGCATTGTGCCTCATGTTGAATAACCACTTTTTAAAGGCTCTGAGTGACCAAAATTACCATTTTTATAGACTTTTCGTCCTACTCAGAATCTTCTATTTCGACCAATTTCCGTCAGGAAAATATCTCTAAACATACTTATTTTAGTTCCAAAAGTGAAAATTCACATGCGCTAGTCATTTACAGTCAAAAGATTAAACATTAAAGAATTACCATTTCAGACCATCTGGAGAAAGTTTGACAGCTCCGGGGTCATCGTTTTTCATCAGAAAATTGATTTTTTGGACTGTAGAAAAAATGATTTAAAAGGTCAATTGTATTGTGCCTCATGTTGAATAACCACTTTTTAAAGGCTCTGAGTGTCCAAAATTGCCTTTTTTATAGACTTTTTGTCCTACTCAGAATCTTCTATTTTGACCCATTTCGGGCAGGAAAATACCTCTAAACATACTTATTTTAGTTCCAAAAGTGAAAGTTCACATGCAATAGTAATTTACAGTCAAAAGATTAAACATTATAAATTACCATTTCTGACCATCTGTAGAAAGTTTGACAGCTCCGTGGTCATCGTTTTCCATCAGAAAATAGATTTTTTGTACTGTAGAAAAAATTATTCAAAATGTCAATTGGATTGTGCCTCATGTTGAATAACCCCTTTTGAAAGCCTCACAGTGACCAAAATTGCCATTTTTGCAGACTCTTCCTCCTAATGAGAAGCTTCTTTTTCGACCAATTTCGGGCAGGAAAATGACTCTAAACACACTTATTTTAGTTCCTAAAGTGATCTTTCACATGCAATGGTCATTTAAGTCCAAAGATTAAATATTAAAAAAAAAAAAAATTCTGACCATCTGGAGAAAGTTCGACATCGTTCGACATCGTTTTTCATCAGAAAATTGATTTTTTGGCCTGGAGAAAAAATGATTTAAAAGGTCAATTGCATTGTGCCTCATGTTGAATAACCACTTTTTAAAGGCTCTGAGTGACCAAAATTACCACTTTTTCTAGACTTTTCGTCCTACTCAGAATCTTCTACTTCGACAATTTCCGTCAGGAAAATATCTCTAACCATACTTATTTTAGTTCCAAAAGTGAAAATTCACATGCGCTAGTCATTTACAGTCAAAAGATTAAACATTAAAGAATTACCATTTCAGACCATCTGGAGAAAGTGTGTCATCGTTTTTCATCAGAAAATTGATTTTTTGGACTGTAGAAAAAATGATTTAAAAGGTCAATTGTATTGTGCCTCATGTTGAATAACCACTTTTTAAAGGCTCTGACTGTCCAAAATTGCCTTTTTTATAGACTTTTCGTCCTACTCAGAATCTTCTATTTTGACCCATTTCGGGCAGGAAAATATCTCTAAACATACTTATTTTAGTTCCAAAAGTGAAAATTCACATGCAATAGTAATTTACAGTCAAAAGATTAAACATTATAAATTACCATTTCTGACCATCTGTAGAAAGTTTGACAGCTCCGTGGTCATCGTTTTCCATCAGAAAATAGATTTTTTGTACTGTAGAAAAAATTATTCAAAATGTCAATTGGATTGTGCTTCATGTTGAATAACCACTTTTGAAAGCCTCACAGTGACCAAAATTGCCATTTTTGCAGACTCTTCCTCCTAATGAGAAGCTTCTTTTTCGACCAATTTCGGGCAGGAAAATGACTCTAAACACACTTATTTTAGTTCCTAAAGTGATCATTCACATGCAATGGTCATTTACAGTCCAAAGATTAAATATTAAAAAAAATACAATTTCTGACCATCCCGGAGAAAGTTCGACATCGTTCGACATCGTTTTTCATCAGAAAATTGATTTTTTGGCCTGTAGAAAAAATGATTTAAAAGGTTAATTGCATTGTGCCTCATATTGAATAACCACTTTTTAAAGGCTCTGAGTGACCAAAATTACCATTTTTATAGACTTTTCGTCCTACTCAGAATCTTCTATTTCGACCAATTTCCGTCAGGAAAATATCTCTAAACATACTTATTATAGTTCCAAAAGTGAAAATTCACATGCGGTAGTCATTTACAGTCAAAAGATTAAACATTAAAGAATTACAATTTCAGACCATCTGGAGAAAGTTTGACAGATGGTCATCGTTTTTCATCAGAAAATTGATTTTTTGGACTGTAGAAAAAATGATTTAAAAGGTCAATTGTATTGTGCCTCATGTTGAATAACCACTTTTTAAAGGCTCTGAGTGTCCAAAATTGCCTTTTTTATAGACTTTCCGTCCTACTCAGAATCTTCTATTTTGACCCATTTCGGGCAGGAAAATATCTCTAAACATACTTATTTTAGTTCCAAAAGTGAAAATTCACATGCAATAGTAATTTACAGTCAAAAGATTAAACATTATAAATGACCATTTCTGACCATCTGTAGAAAGTTTGACAGCTCCGTGGTCATCGTTTTCCATCAGAAAATAGATTTTTTGTACTGTAGAAAAAATTATTCAAAATGTCAATTGGATTGTGCCTCATGTTGAATAACCACTTTTGAAAGCCTCACAGTGACCAAAATTGCCATTTTTGCAGACTCTTCCTCCTAATGAGAAGCTTCTTTTTCGACCAATTTCGGGCAGGAAAATGACTCTGAACACACTTATTTTAGGTCCTAAAGTGATCATTCACATGCAATGGTCATTTACAGTCCAAAGATTAAATATTTAAAAAAATACAATTTCTGACCATCTGGAGAAAGTTCGACATCGTTCGACATCGTTTTTCATCAGAAAATTGATTTTTTGGCCTGGAGAAAAAATGATTTAAAAGGTCAATTGCATTGTGCCTCATGTTGAATAACCACTTTTTAAAGGCTCTGAGTGACCAAAATTACCACTTTTTATAGACTTTTCGTCCTACTCAGAATCTTCTATTTCGACCAATTTCCGTCAGGAAAATATCTCTAACCATACTTATTTTAGTTCCAAAAGTGAAAATTCACATGCGCTAGTCATTTACAGTCAAAAGATTAAACATTAAAGAATTACCATTTCAGACCATCTGGAGAAAGTTTGACAGCTCCGGGGTCATCGTTTTTCATCAGAAAATTGATTTTTTGGACTGTAGAAAAAATGATTTAAAAGGTCAATTGTATTGTGCCTCATGTTGAATAACCACTTTTTAAAGGCTCTGAGTGTCCAAAATTGCCTTTTTTATAGACTTTTTGTCCTACTCAGAATCTTCTATTTTGACCCATTTCGGGCAGGAAAATATCTCTAAACATAGTTATTTTAGTTCCAAAAGTGAAAATTCACATGCAATAGTAATTTACAGTCAAAAGATTAAACATTATAAATGACCATTTCTGACCATCTGTAGAAAGTTTGACAGCTCCGTGGTCATCGTTTTCCATCAGAAAATAGATTTTTTGTACTGTAGAAAAAATTATTCAAAATGTCAATTGGATTGTGCCTCATGTTTAATAACCACTTTTGAAAGCCTCACAGTGACCAAAATTGATATTTTTGCAGACTCTTCCTCCTAATGAGAAGCTTCTTTTTCGACCAATTTCGGGCAGGAAAATGACTCTAAACACACTTATTTTAGTTCCTAAAGTGATCATTCACATGCAATGGTCATTTACAGTCCAAATATTAAATATTAAAAAAAATACAATTTCTGACCATCTGGAGAAAGTTCGACATCGTTCGACATCGTTTTTCATCAGTAAATTGATTTTTTGGCCTGTAGAAAAAATGATTTAAAAGGTCAATTGCATTGTGCCTCATGTTGAATAACCACTTTTTAAAGGCTCTGAGTGACCAAAATTACCATTTTTATAGACTTTTCGTCCTACTCAGAATCTTCTATTTCGACCAATTTCCGTCAGGAAAATATCTCTAAACATACTTATTTTAGTTCCAAAAGTGAAAATTCACATGCACTAGTCATTTACAGTCAAAAGATTAAACATTAAAGAATTGCAATTTCAGACCATCTGGAGAAAGTTTGACAGCTCCGGGGTCATCGTTTTTCATCAGAAAATTTATTTTTTGGACTGTAGAAAAAATGATTTAAAAGGTCAATTGTATTGTGCCTCATGTTGAATAACCACTTTTTAAAGGCTTTGAGTGTCCAAAATTGCCTTTTTTATAGACTTTTCTTCCTACTCAGAATCTTCTATTTTGACCCATTTCAGGCAGGAAAATATCTCTAAACATACTTATTTTAGTTCCAAAAGTGAAAATTCACATGCAATAGTAATTTACAGTCAAAAGATTAAACATTATAAATGACCATTTCTGACCATCTGTAGAAAGTTTGACAGCTCCGTGGTCATCGTTTTCCATCAGAAAATAGATTTTTTGTACTGTAGAAAAAATTATTCAAAATGTCAATTGGATTGTGCCTCATGTTGAATAACCACTTTTGAAAGCCTCACAGTGACCAAAATTGCCATTTTTGCAGACTCTTCCTCCTAATGAGAAGCTTCTTTTTCGACCAATTTCGGGCAGGAAAATGACTCTAAACACACTTATTTTAGTTCCTAAAGTGATCATTCACATGCAATGGTCATTTACAGTCCAAAGATTAAATATTAAAAAAAATACAATTTCTGACCATCTGGAGAAAGTTCGACATCGTTCGACATCGTTTTTCATCAGAAAATTGATTTTTTGGCCTGTAGAAAAAATGATTTAAAAGGTCAATTGCATTGTGCCTTATGTTGAATAACCACTTTTTAAAGGCTCTGAGTGACCAAAATTACCATTTTTATAGACTTTTCGTCCTACTCAGAATCTTCTATTTCGACCAATTTCCGTCAGGAAAATATCTCTAAACATACTTATTTTAGTTCCAAAAGTGAAAATTCACATGCGCTAGTCATTTACAGGCAAAAGATTAAACATTAAAGAATTACAATTTCAGACCATCTGGAGAAAGTTTGACAGCTCCGGGGTCATCGTTTTTCATCAGAAAATTTATTTTTTGGACTGTAGAAAAAATGATTTAAAAGGTCAATTGTATTGTGCCTCATGTTGAATAACCACTTTTTAAAGGCTCTGACTGTCCAAAATTGCCTTTTTTATAGACTTTTCTTCCTACTCAGAATCTTCTATTTTGACCCATTTCAGGCAGGAAAATATCTCTAAACATACTTATTTTAGTTCCAAAAGTGAAAATTCACATGCAATAGTAATTTACAGTCAAAAGATTAAACATTATAAATGACCATTTCTGACCATCTGTAGAAAGTTTGACAGCTCCGTGGTCATCGTTTTCCATCAGAAAATAGATTTTTTGTACTGTAGAAAAAATTATTCAAAATGTCAATTGGATTGTGCCTCATGTTGAATAACCACTTTTGAAAGCCTCGCAGTGACCAAAATTGCCATTTTTGCAGACTCTTCCTCCTAATGAGAAGCTTCTTTTTCGACCAATTTCGGGCAGGAAAATGACTCTAAACACACTTATTTCAGTTCCTAAAGTGATCATTCACATGCAATGGTCATTTACAGTCCAAAGATTAAATATTTAAAAAAATACAATTTCTGACCATCTGGAGAAAGTTCGACATCGTTCGACATCGTTTTTCATCAGAAAATTGATTTTATGGCCTGGAGAAAAAATGATTTAAAAGGTCAATTGCATTGTGCCTCATGTTGAATAACCACTTTTTAAAGGCTCTGAGTGACCAAAATTACCACTTTTTATAGACTTTTCGTCCTACTCAGAATCTTCTATTTCGACCAATTTCCGTCAGGAAAATATCTCTAACCATACTTATTTTAGTTCCAAAAGTGAAAATTCACATGCGCTAGTCATTTACAGTCAAAAGATTAAACATTAAAGAATTACCATTTCAGACCATCTGGAGAAAGTTTGACAGCTCCGGGGTCATCGTTTTTCATCAGAAAATTGATTTTTTGGACTGTAGAAAAAATGATTTAAAAGGTCAATTGTATTGTGCCTCATGTTGAATAACCACTTTTTAAAGGCTCTGAGTGTCCAAAATTGCCTTTTTTATAGACTTTTCGTCCTACTCAGAATCTTCTATTTTGACCCATTTCGGGCAGGAAAATACCTCTAAACATACTTATTTTAGTTCCAAACGTGAAAGTTCACATGCAATAGTAATTTACAGTCAAAAGATTAAACATTATAAATTACCATTTCTGACCATCTGTAGAAAGTTTGACAGCTCCGTGGTCATCGTTTTCCATCAGAAAATAGATTTTTTGTACTGTAGAAAAAATTATTCAAAATGTCAATTGGATTGTGCCTCATGTTGAATAACCACTTTTGAAAGCCTCACAGTGACCAAAATTGCCATTTTTGCAGACTCTTCCTCCTAATGAGAAGCTTCTTTTTCGACCAATTTCGGGCAGGAAAATGACTCTAAACACACTTATTTTAGTTCCTAAAGTGATCTTTCACATGCAATGGTCATTTAAGTCCAAAGATTAAATATTAAAAAAAAAAAAATTCTGACCATCTGGAGAAAGTTCGACATCGTTCGACATCGTTTTTCATCAGAAAATTGATTTTTTGGCCTGGAGAAAAAATGATTTAAAAGGTCAATTGCATTGTGCCTCATGTTGAATAACCACTTTTTAAAGGCTCTGAGTGACCAAAATTACCACTTTTTCTAGACTTTTCGCCCTACTCAGAATCTTCTATTTCGACCAATTTCCGTCAGGAAAATATCTCTAACCATACTTATTTTAGTTCCAAAAGTGAAAATTCACATGCGCTAGTCATTTACAGTCAAAAGATTAAACATTAAAGAATTACCATTTCAGACCATCTGGAGAAAGTTTGTCATCGTTTTTCATCAGAAAATTGATTTTTTGGACTGTAGAAAAAATTATTTAAAAGGTCAATTGTATTGTGCCTCATGTTGAATAACCACTTTTTAAAGGCTCTGAGTGTCCAAAATTGCCTTTTTTATAGACTTTTCGTCCTACTCAGAATCTTCTATTTTGACCCATTTCGGGCAGGAAAATATCTCTAAACATACTTATTTTAGTTCCAAAAGTGAAAATTCACATGCAATAGTAATTTACAGTCAAAAGATTAAACATTATAAATTACCATTTCTGACCATCTGTAGAAAGTTTGACAGCTCCGTGGTCATCGTTTTCCATCAGAAAATAGATTTTTTGTACTGTAGAAAAAATTATTCAAAATGTCAATTGGATTGTGCTTCATGTTGAATAACCACTTTTGAAAGCCTCACAGTGACCAAAATTGCCATTTTTGCAGACTCTTCCTCCTAATGAGAAGCTTCTTTGTCGACCAATTTCGGGCAGGAAAATGACTCTAAACACACTTATTTTAGTTCCTAAAGTGATCATTCACATGCAATGGTCATTTACAGTCCAAAGATTAAATATTAAAAAAAATACAATTTCTGACCATCCCGGAGAAAGTTCGACATCGTTCGACATCGTTTTTCATCAGAAAATTGATTTTTTGGCCTGAAGAAAAAATGATTTAAAAGGTTAATTGCATTGTGCCTCATATTGAATAACCACTTTTTAAAGGCTCTGAGTGACCAAAATTACCATTTTTATAGACTTTTCGTCCTACTCAGAATCTTCTATTTCGACCAATTTCCGTCAGGAAAATATCTCTAAACATACTTATTATAGTTCCAAAAGTGAAAATTCACATGCGGTAGTCATTTACAGTCAAAAGATTAAACATTAAAGAATTACAATTTCAGACCATCTGGAGAAAGTTTGACAGATGGTCATCGTTTTTCATCAGAAAATTGATTTTTTGGACTGTAGAAAAAATGATTTAAAAGGTCAATTGTATTGTGCCTCATGTTGAATAACCACTTTTTAAAGGCTCTGAGTGTCCAAAATTGCCTTTTTTATAGACTTTCCGTCCTACTCAGAATCTTCTATTTTGACCCATTTCGGGCAGGAAAATATCTCTAAACATACTTATTTTAGTTCCAAAAGTGAAAATTCACATGCAATAGTAATTTACAGTCAAAAGATTAAACATTATAAATGACCATTTCTGACCATCTGTAGAAAGTTTGACAGCTCCGTGGTCATCGTTTTCCATCAGAAAATAGATTTTTTGTACTGTAGAAAAAATTATTCAAAATGTCAATTGGATTGTGCCTCATGTTGAATAACCACTTTTGAAAGCCTCACAGTGACCAAAATTGCCATTTTTGCAGACTCTTCCTCCTAATGAGAAGCTTCTTTTTCGACCGATTTCGGGCAGGAAAATGACTCTGAACACACTTATTTTAGTTCCTAAAGTGATCATTCACATGCAATGGTCATTTACAGTCCAAAGATTAAATATTTAAAAAAATACAATTTCTGACCATCTGGAGAAAGTTCGACATCGTTCGACATCGTTTTTCATCAGAAAATTGATTTTTTGGCCTGGAGAAAAAATGATTTAAAAGGTCAATTGCATTGTGCCTCATGTTGAATAACCACTTTTTAAAGGCTCTGAGTGACCAAAATTACCACTTTTTATAGACTTTTCGTCCTACTCAGAATCTTCTATTTCGACCAATTTCCGTCAGGAAAATATCTCTAACCATACTTATTTTAGTTCCAAAAGTGAAAATTCACATGCGCTAGTCATTTACAGTCAAAAGATTAAACATTAAAGAATTACCATTTCAGACCATCTGGAGAAAGTTTGACAGCTCCGGGGTCATCGTTTTTCATCAGAAAATTGATTTTTTGGACTGTAGAAAAAATGATTTAAAAGGTCAATTGTATTTTGCCTCATGTTGAATAACCACTTTTTTAAAGGCTCTGAGTGTCCAAAATTGCCTTTTTTATAGACTTTTTGTCCTACTCAGAATCTTCTATTTTGACCCATTTCGGGCAGGAAAATATCTCTAAACATAGTTATTTTAGTTCCAAAAGTGAAAATTCACATGCAATAGTAATTTACAGTCAAAAGATTAAACATTATAAATGACCATTTCTGACCATCTGTAGAAAGTTTGACAGCTCCGTGGTCATCGTTTTCCATCAGAAAATAGATTTTTTGTACTGTAGAAAAAATTATTCAAAATGTCAATTGGATTGTGCCTCATGTTTAATAACCACTTTTGAAAGCCTCACAGTGACCAAAATTGATATTTTTGCAGACTCTTCCTCCTAATGAGAAGCTTCTTTTTCGACCAATTTCGGGCAGGAAAATGACTCTAAACACACTTATTTTAGTTCCTAAAGTGATCATTCACATGCAATGGTCATTTACAGTCCAAAGATTAAATATTAAAAAAAATACAATTTCTGACCATCTGGAGAAAGTTCGACATCGTTCGACATCGTTTTTCATCAGAAAATTGATTTTTTGGCCTGTAGAAAAAATGATTTAAAAGGTCAATTGCATTGTGCCTCATGTTGAATAACCACTTTTTAAAGGCTCTGAGTGACCAAAATTACCATTTTTATAGACTTTTCGTCCTACTCAGAATCTTCTATTTCGACCAATTTCCGTCAGGAAAATATCTCTAAACATACTTATTTTAGTTCCAAAAGTGAAAATTCACATGCGCTAGTCATTTACAGTCAAAAGATTAAACATTAAAGAATTACAATTTCAGACCATCTGGAGAAAGTTTGACAGCTCCGGGGTCATCGTTTTTCATCAGAAAATTTATTTTTTGGACTGTAGAAAAAATGATTTAAAAGGTCAATTGTATTGTGCCTCATGTTGAATAACCACTTTTTAAAGGCTCTGACTGTCCAAAATTGCCTTTTTTATAGACTTTTCTTCCTACTCAGAATCTTCTATTTTGACCCATTTCAGGCAGGAAAATATCTCTAAACATACTTATTTTAGTTCCAAAAGTGAAAATTCACATGCAATAGTAATTTACAGTCAAAAGATTAAACATTATAAATGACCATTTCTGACCATCTGTAGAAAGTTTGACAGCTCCGTGGTCATCGTTTTCCATCAGAAAATAGATTTTTTGTACTGTAGAAAAAATTATTCAAAATGTCAATTGGATTGTGCCTCATGTTGAATAACCACTTTTGAAAGCCTCACAGTGACCAAAATTGCCATTTTTGCAGACTCTTCCTCCTAATGAGAAGCTTCTTTTTCGACCAATTTCGGGCAGGAAAATGACTCTAAACACACTTATTTTAGTTCCTAAAGTGATCATTCACATGCAATGGTCATTTACAGTCCAAAGATTAAATATTAAAAAAAATACAATTTCTGACCATCTGGAGAAAGTTCGACATCGTTCGACATCGTTTTTCATCAGAAAATTGATTTTTTGGCCTGTAGAAAAAATGATTTAAAAGGTCAATTGCATTGTGCCTCATGTTGAATAACCACTTTTTAAAGGCTCTGAGTGACCAAAATTACCATTTTTATAGACTTTTCGTCCTACTCAGAATCTTCTATTTCGACCAATTTCCGTCAGGAAAATATCTCTAAACATACTTATTATAGTTCCAAAAGTGAAAATTCACATGCGGTAGTCATTTACAGTCAAAAGATTAAACATTAAAGAATTACAATTTCAGACCATCTGGAGAAAGTTTGACAGATGGTCATCGTTTTTCATCAGAAAATTGATTTTTTGGACTGTAGAAAAAATGATTTAAAAGGTCAATTGTATTGTGCCTCATGTTGAATAACCACTTTTTAAAGGCTCTGAGTGTCCAAAATTGCCTTTTTTATAGACTTTCCGTCCTACTCAGAATCTTCTATTTTGACCCATTTCGGGCAGGAAAATATCTCTAAACATACTTATTTTAGTTCCAAAAGTGAAAATTCACATGCAATAGTAATTTACAGTCAAAAGATTAAACATTATAAATGACCATTTCTGACCATCTGTAGAAAGTTTGACAGCTCCGTGGTCATCGTTTTCCATCAGAAAATAGATTTTTTGTACTGTAGAAAAAATTATTCAAAATGTCAATTGGATTGTGCCTCATGTTGAATAACCACTTTTGAAAGCCTCACAGTGACCAAAATTGCCATTTTTGCAGACTCTTCCTCCTAATGAGAAGCTTCTTTTTCGACC
This sequence comes from Triturus cristatus, assembly GCF_964204655.1. Classification (NCBI taxonomy): domain Eukaryota; kingdom Metazoa; phylum Chordata; class Amphibia; order Caudata; family Salamandridae; genus Triturus; species Triturus cristatus. The sequence goes on along the minus strand of NC_140584.1, from coordinate 167,993,466 downwards.
GATTTCGGGCAGGAAAATGACTCTGAACACACTTATTTTAGTTCCTAAAGTGATCATTCACATGCAATGGTCATTTACAGTCCAAAGATTAAATATTTAAAAAAATACAATTTCTGACCATCTGGAGAAAGTTCGACATCGTTCGACATCGTTTTTCATCAGAAAATTGATTTTTTGGCCTGGAGAAAAAATGATTTAAAAGGTCAATTGCATTGTGCCTCATGTTGAATAACCACTTTTTAAAGGCTCTGAGTGACCAAAATTACCACTTTTTATAGACTTTTCGTCCTACTCAGAATCTTCTATTTCGACCAATTTCCGTCAGGAAAATATCTCTAACCATACTTATTTTAGTTCCAAAAGTGAAAATTCACATGCGCTAGTCATTTACAGTCAAAAGATTAAACATTAAAGAATTACCATTTCAGACCATCTGGAGAAAGTTTGACAGCTCCGGGGTCATCGTTTTTCATCAGAAAATTGATTTTTTGGACTGTAGAAAAAATGATTTAAAAGGTCAATTGTATTGTGCCTCATGTTGAATAACCACTTTTTTAAAGGCTCTGAGTGTCCAAAATTGCCTTTTTTATAGACTTTTTGTCCTACTCAGAATCTTCTATTTTGACCCATTTCGGGCAGGAAAATATCTCTAAACATAGTTATTTTAGTTCCAAAAGTGAAAATTCACATGCAATAGTAATTTACAGTCAAAAGATTAAACATTATAAATGACCATTTCTGACCATCTGTAGAAAGTTTGACAGCTCCGTGGTCATCGTTTTCCATCAGAAAATAGATTTTTTGTACTGTAGAAAAAATTATTCAAAATGTCAATTGGATTGTGCCTCATGTTTAATAACCACTTTTGAAAGCCTCACAGTGACCAAAATTGATATTTTTGCAGACTCTTCCTCCTAATGAGAAGCTTCTTTTTCGACCAATTTCGGGCAGGAAAATGACTCTAAACACACTTATTTTAGTTCCTAAAGAGATCATTCACATGCAATGGTCATTTACAGTCCAAAGATTAAATATTAAAAAAAATACAATTTCTGACCATCTGGAGAAAGTTCGACATCGTTCGACATCGTTTTTCATCAGAAAATTGATTTTTTGGCCTGTAGAAAAAATGATTTAAAAGGTCAATTGCATTGTGCCTCATGTTGAATAACCACTTTTTAAAGGCTCTGAGTGACCAAAATTACCATTTTTATAGACTTTTCGTCCTACTCAGAATCTTCTATTTCGACCAATTTCCGTCAGGAAAATATCTCTAAACATACTTATTTTAGTTCCAAAAGTGAAAATTCACATGCGCTAGTCATTTACAGTCAAAAGATTAAACATTAAAGAATTACAATTTCAGACCATCTGGAGAAAGTTTGACAGCTCCGGGGTCATCGTTTTTCATCAGAAAATTTATTTTTTGGACTGTAGAAAAAATGATTTAAAAGGTCAATTGTATTGTGCCTCATGTTGAATAACCACTTTTTAAAGGCTCTGACTGTCCAAAATTGCCTTTTTTATAGACTTTTCGTCCTACTCAGAATCTTCTATTTTGACCCATTTCGGGCAGGAAAATACCTCTAAACATACTTATTTTAGTTCCAAAAGTGAAAGTTCACATGCAATAGTAATTTACAGTCAAAAGATTAAACATTATAAATTACCATTTCTGACCATCTGTAGAAAGTTTGACAGCTCCGTGGTCATCGTTTTCCATCAGAAAATAGATTTTTTGTACTGTAGAAAAAATTATTCAAAATGTCAATTGGATTGTGCCTCATGTTGAATAACCACTTTTGAAAGCCTCACAGTGACCAAAATTGCCATTTTTGCAGACTCTTCCTCCTAATGAGAAGCTTCTTTTTCGACCAATTTCGGGCAGGAAAATGACTCTAAACACACTTATTTTAGTTCCTAAAGTGATCTTTCACATGCAATGGTCATTTAAGTCCAAAGATTAAATATTAAAAAAAAAAAAATTCTGACCATCTGGAGAAAGTTCGACATCGTTCGACATCGTTTTTCATCAGAAAATTGATTTTTTGGCCTGGAGAAAAAATGATTTAAAAGGTCAATTGCATTGTGCCTCATGTTGAATAACCACTTTTTAAAGGCTCTGAGTGACCAAAATTACCACTTTTTCTAGACTTTTCGCCCTACTCAGAATCTTCTATTTCGACCAATTTCCGTCAGGAAAATATCTCTAACCATACTTATTTTAGTTCCAAAAGTGAAAATTCACATGCGCTAGTCATTTACAGTCAAAAGATTAAACATTAAAGAATTACCATTTCAGACCATCTGGAGAAAGTTTGTCATCGTTTTTCATCAGAAAATTGATTTTTTGGCCTGAAGAAAAAATGATTTAAAAGGTTAATTGCATTGTGCCTCATATTGAATAACCACTTTTTAAAGGCTCTGAGTGACCAAAATTACCATTTTTATAGACTTTTCGTCCTACTCAGAATCTTCTATTTCGACCAATTTCCGTCAGGAAAATATCTCTAAACATACTTATTATAGTTCCAAAAGTGAAAATTCACATGCGGTAGTCATTTACAGTCAAAAGATTAAACATTAAAGAATTACAATTTCAGACCATCTGGAGAAAGTTTGACAGATGGTCATCGTTTTTCATCAGAAAATTGATTTTTTGGACTGTAGAAAAAATGATTTAAAAGGTCAATTGTATTGTGCCTCATGTTGAATAACCACTTTTTAAAGGCTCTGAGTGTCCAAAATTGCCTTTTTTATAGACTTTCCGTCCTACTCAGAATCTTCTATTTTGACCCATTTCGGGCAGGAAAATATCTCTAAACATACTTATTTTAGTTCCAAAAGTGAAAATTCACATGCAATAGTAATTTACAGTCAAAAGATTAAACATTATAAATGACCATTTCTGACCATCTGTAGAAAGTTTGACAGCTCCGTGGTCATCGTTTTCCATCAGAAAATAGATTTTTTGTACTGTAGAAAAAATTATTCAAAATGTCAATTGGATTGTGCCTCATGTTGAATAACCACTTTTGAAAGCCTCACAGTGACCAAAATTGCCATTTTTGCAGACTCTTCCTCCTAATGAGAAGCTTCTTTTTCGACCGATTTCGGGCAGGAAAATGACTCTGAACACACTTATTTTAGTTCCTAAAGTGATCATTCACATGCAATGGTCATTTACAGTCCAAAGATTAAATATTTAAAAAAATACAATTTCTGACCATCTGGAGAAAGTTCGACATCGTTCGACATCGTTTTTCATCAGAAAATTGATTTTTTGGCCTGGAGAAAAAATGATTTAAAAGGTCAATTGCATTGTGCCTCATGTTGAATAACCACTTTTTAAAGGCTCTGAGTGACCAAAATTACCACTTTTTATAGACTTTTCGTCCTACTCAGAATCTTCTATTTCGACCAATTTCCGTCAGGAAAATATCTCTAACCATACTTATTTTAGTTCCAAAAGTGAAAATTCACATGCGCTAGTCATTTACAGTCAAAAGATTAAACATTAAAGAATTACCATTTCAGACCATCTGGAGAAAGTTTGACAGCTCCGGGGTCATCGTTTTTCATCAGAAAATTGATTTTTTGGACTGTAGAAAAAATGATTTAAAAGGTCAATTGTATTTTGCCTCATGTTGAATAACCACTTTTTTAAAGGCTCTGAGTGTCCAAAATTGCCTTTTTTATAGACTTTTTGTCCTACTCAGAATCTTCTATTTTGACCCATTTCGGGCAGGAAAATATCTCTAAACATAGTTATTTTAGTTCCAAAAGTGAAAATTCACATGCAATAGTAATTTACAGTCAAAAGATTAAACATTATAAATGACCATTTCTGACCATCTGTAGAAAGTTTGACAGCTCCGTGGTCATCGTTTTCCATCAGAAAATAGATTTTTTGTACTGTAGAAAAAATTATTCAAAATGTCAATTGGATTGTGCCTCATGTTTAATAACCACTTTTGAAAGCCTCACAGTGACCAAAATTGATATTTTTGCAGACTCTTCCTCCTAATGAGAAGCTTCTTTTTCGACCAATTTCGGGCAGGAAAATGACTCTAAACACACTTATTTTAGTTCCTAAAGTGATCATTCACATGCAATGGTCATTTACAGTCCAAAGATTAAATATTAAAAAAAATACAATTTCTGACCATCTGGAGAAAGTTCGACATCGTTCGACATCGTTTTTCATCAGAAAATTGATTTTTTGGCCTGTAGAAAAAATGATTTAAAAGGTCAATTGCATTGTGCCTCATGTTGAATAACCACTTTTTAAAGGCTCTGAGTGACCAAAATTACCATTTTTATAGACTTTTCGTCCTACTCAGAATCTTCTATTTCGACCAATTTCCGTCAGGAAAATATCTCTAAACATACTTATTTTAGTTCCAAAAGTGAAAATTCACATGCGCTAGTCATTTACAGTCAAAAGATTAAACATTAAAGAATTACAATTTCAGACCATCTGGAGAAAGTTTGACAGCTCCGGGGTCATCGTTTTTCATCAGAAAATTTATTTTTTGGACTGTAGAAAAAATGATTTAAAAGGTCAATTGTATTGTGCCTCATGTTGAATAACCACTTTTTAAAGGCTCTGACTGTCCAAAATTGCCTTTTTTATAGACTTTTCTTCCTACTCAGAATCTTCTATTTTGACCCATTTCAGGCAGGAAAATATCTCTAAACATACTTATTTTAGTTCCAAAAGTGAAAATTCACATGCAATAGTAATTTACAGTCAAAAGATTAAACATTATAAATGACCATTTCTGACCATCTGTAGAAAGTTTGACAGCTCCGTGGTCATCGTTTTCCATCAGAAAATAGATTTTTTGTACTGTAGAAAAAATTATTCAAAATGTCAATTGGATTGTGCCTCATGTTGAATAACCACTTTTGAAAGCCTCACAGTGACCAAAATTGCCATTTTTGCAGACTCTTCCTCCTAATGAGAAGCTTCTTTTTCGACCAATTTCGGGCAGGAAAATGACTCTAAACACACTTATTTTAGTTCCTAAAGTGATCATTCACATGCAATGGTCATTTACAGTCCAAAGATTAAATATTAAAAAAAATACAATTTCTGACCATCTGGAGAAAGTTCGACATCGTTCGACATCGTTTTTCATCAGAAAATTGATTTTTTGGCCTGTAGAAAAAATGATTTAAAAGGTCAATTGCATTGTGCCTCATGTTGAATAACCACTTTTTAAAGGCTCTGAGTGACCAAAATTACCATTTTTATAGACTTTTCGTCCTACTCAGAATCTTCTATTTCGACCAATTTCCGTCAGGAAAATATCTCTAAACATACTTATTATAGTTCCAAAAGTGAAAATTCACATGCGGTAGTCATTTACAGTCAAAAGATTAAACATTAAAGAATTACAATTTCAGACCATCTGGAGAAAGTTTGACAGATGGTCATCGTTTTTCATCAGAAAATTGATTTTTTGGACTGTAGAAAAAATGATTTAAAAGGTCAATTGTATTGTGCCTCATGTTGAATAACCACTTTTTAAAGGCTCTGAGTGTCCAAAATTGCCTTTTTTATAGACTTTCCGTCCTACTCAGAATCTTCTATTTTGACCCATTTCGGGCAGGAAAATATCTCTAAACATACTTATTTTAGTTCCAAAAGTGAAAATTCACATGCAATAGTAATTTACAGTCAAAAGATTAAACATTATAAATGACCATTTCTGACCATCTGTAGAAAGTTTGACAGCTCCGTGGTCATCGTTTTCCATCAGAAAATAGATTTTTTGTACTGTAGAAAAAATTATTCAAAATGTCAATTGGATTGTGCCTCATGTTGAATAACCACTTTTGAAAGCCTCACAGTGACCAAAATTGCCATTTTTGCAGACTCTTCCTCCTAATGAGAAGCTTCTTTTTCGACCGATTTCGGGCAGGAAAATGACTCTGAACACACTTATTTTAGTTCCTAAAGTGATCATTCACATGCAATGGTCATTTACAGTCCAAAGATTAAATATTTAAAAAAATACAATTTCTGACCATCTGGAGAAAGTTCGACATCGTTCGACATCGTTTTTCATCAGAAAATTGATTTTTTGGCCTGGAGAAAAAATGATTTAAAAGGTCAATTGCATTGTGCCTCATGTTGAATAACCACTTTTTAAAGGCTCTGAGTGACCAAAATTACCACTTTTTATAGACTTTTCGTCCTACTCAGAATCTTCTATTTCGACCAATTTCCGTCAGGAAAATATCTCTAACCATACTTATTTTAGTTCCAAAAGTGAAAATTCACATGCGCTAGTCATTTACAGTCAAAAGATTAAACATTAAAGAATTACCATTTCAGACCATCTGGAGAAAGTTTGACAGCTCCGGGGTCATCGTTTTTCATCAGAAAATTGATTTTTTGGACTGTAGAAAAAATGATTTAAAAGGTCAATTGTATTGTGCCTCATGTTGAATAACCACTTTTTTAAAGGCTCTGAGTGTCCAAAATTGCCTTTTTTATAGACTTTTTGTCCTACTCAGAATCTTCTATTTTGACCCATTTCGGGCAGGAAAATATCTCTAAACATAGTTATTTTAGTTCCAAAAGTGAAAATTCACATGCAATAGTAATTTACAGTCAAAAGATTAAACATTATAAATGACCATTTCTGACCATCTGTAGAAAGTTTGACAGCTCCGTGGTCATCGTTTTCCATCAGAAAATAGATTTTTTGTACTGTAGAAAAAATTATTCAAAATGTCAATTGGATTGTGCCTCATGTTTAATAACCACTTTTGAAAGCCTCACAGTGACCAAAATTGATATTTTTGCAGACTCTTCCTCCTAATGAGAAGCTTCTTTTTCGACCAATTTCGGGCAGGAAAATGACTCTAAACACACTTATTTTAGTTCCTAAAGAGATCATTCACATGCAATGGTCATTTACAGTCCAAAGATTAAATATTAAAAAAAATACAATTTCTGACCATCTGGAGAAAGTTCGACATCGTTCGACATCGTTTTTCATCAGAAAATTGATTTTTTGGCCTGTAGAAAAAATGATTTAAAAGGTCAATTGCATTGTGCCTCATGTTGAATAACCACTTTTTAAAGGCTCTGAGTGACCAAAATTACCATTTTTATAGACTTTTCGTCCTACTCAGAATCTTCTATTTCGACCAATTTCCGTCAGGAAAATATCTCTAAACATACTTATTTTAGTTCCAAAAGTGAAAATTCACATGCGCTAGTCATTTACAGTCAAAAGATTAAACATTAAAGAATTACAATTTCAGACCATCTGGAGAAAGTTTGACAGCTCCGGGGTCATCGTTTTTCATCAGAAAATTTATTTTTTGGACTGTAGAAAAAATGATTTAAAAGGTCAATTGTATTGTGCCTCATGTTGAATAACCACTTTTTAAAGGCTCTGACTGTCCAAAATTGCCTTTTTTATAGACTTTTCGTCCTACTCAGAATCTTCTATTTTGACCCATTTCGGGCAGGAAAATACCTCTAAACATACTTATTTTAGTTCCAAAAGTGAAAGTTCACATGCAATAGTAATTTACAGTCAAAAGATTAAACATTATAAATGACCATTTCTGACCATCTGTAGAAAGTTTGACAGCTCCGTGGTCATCGTTTTCCATCAGAAAATAGATTTTTTGTACTGTAGAAAAAATTATTCAAAATGTCAATTGGATTGTGCCTCATGTTGAATAACCACTTTTGAAAGCCTCACAGTGACCAAAATTGCCATTTTTGCAGACTCTTCCTCCTAATGAGAAGCTTCTTTTTCGACCAATTTCGGGCAGGAAAATGACTCTAAACACACTTATTTTAGTTCCTAAAGTGATCTTTCACATGCAATGGTCATTTAAGTCCAAAGATTAAATATTAAAAAAAAAAAAATTCTGACCATCTGGAGAAAGTTCGACATCGTTCGACATCGTTTTTCATCAGAAAATTGATTTTTTGGCCTGGAGAAAAAATGATTTAAAAGGTCAATTGCATTGTGCCTCATGTTGAATAACCACTTTTTAAAGGCTCTGAGTGACCAAAATTACCACTTTTTCTAGACTTTTCGCCCTACTCAGAATCTTCTATTTCGACCAATTTCCGTCAGGAAAATATCTCTAACCATACTTATTTTAGTTCCAAAAGTGAAAATTCACATGCGCTAGTCATTTACAGTCAAAAGATTAAACATTAAAGAATTACCATTTCAGACCATCTGGAGAAAGTTTGTCATCGTTTTTCATCAGAAAATTGATTTTTTGGACTGTAGAAAAAATTATTTAAAAGGTCAATTGTATTGTGCCTCATGTTGAATAACCACTTTTTAAAGGCTCTGAGTGTCCAAAATTGCCTTTTTTATAGACTTTTCGTCCTACTCAGAATCTTCTATTTTGACCCATTTCGGGCAGGAAAATATCTCTAAACATACTTATTTTAGTTCCAAAAGTGAAAATTCACATGCAATAGTAATTTACAGTCAAAAGATTAAACATTATAAATTACCATTTCTGACCATCTGTAGAAAGTTTGACAGCTCCGTGGTCATCGTTTTCCATCAGAAAATAGATTTTTTGTACTGTAGAAAAAATTATTCAAAATGTCAATTGGATTGTGCTTCATGTTGAATAACCACTTTTGAAAGCCTCACAGTGACCAAAATTGCCATTTTTGCAGACTCTTCCTCCTAATGAGAAGCTTCTTTTTCGACCAATTTCGGGCAGGAAAATGACTCTAAACACACTTATTTTAGTTCCTAAAGTGATCATTCACATGCAATGGTCATTTACAGTCCAAAGATTAAATATTAAAAAAAATACAATTTCTGACCATCCCGGAGAAAGTTCGACATCGTTCGACATCGTTTTTCATCAGAAAATTGATTTTTTGGCCTGAAGAAAAAATGATTTAAAAGGTTAATTGCATTGTGCCTCATATTGAATAACCACTTTTTAAAGGCTCTGAGTGACCAAAATTACCATTTTTATAGACTTTTCGTCCTACTCAGAATCTTCTATTTCGACCAATTTCCGTCAGGAAAATATCTCTAAACATACTTATTATAGTTCCAAAAGTGAAAATTCACATGCGGTAGTCATTTACAGTCAAAAGATTAAACATTAAAGAATTACAATTTCAGACCATCTGGAGAAAGTTTGACAGATGGTCATCGTTTTTCATCAGAAAATTGATTTTTTGGACTGTAGAAAAAATGATTTAAAAGGTCAATTGTATTGTGCCTCATGTTGAATAACCACTTTTTAAAGGCTCTGAGTGTCCAAAATTGCCTTTTTTATAGACTTTCCGTCCTACTCAGAATCTTCTATTTTGACCCATTTCGGGCAGGAAAATATCTCTAAACATACTTATTTTAGTTCCAAAAGTGAAAATTCACATGCAATAGTAATTTACAGTCAAAAGATTAAACATTATAAATGACCATTTCTGACCATCTGTAGAAAGTTTGACAGCTCCGTGGTCATCGTTTTCCATCAGAAAATAGATTTTTTGTACTGTAGAAAAAATTATTCAAAATGTCAATTGGATTGTGCCTCGTGTTGAATAACCACTTTTGAAAGCCTCACAGTGACCAAAATTGCCATTTTTGCAGACTCTTCCTCCTAATGAGAAGCTTCTTTTTCGACCGATTTCGGGCAGGAAAATGACTCTGAACACACTTATTTTAGTTCCTAAAGTGATCATTCACATGCAATGGTCATTTACAGTCCAAAGATTAAATATTTAAAAAAATACAATTTCTGACCATCTGGAGAAAGTTCGACATCGTTCGACATCGTTTTTCATCAGAAAATTGATTTTTTGGCCTGGAGAAAAAATGATTTAAAAGGTCAATTGCATTGTGCCTCATGTTGAATAACCACTTTTTAAAGGCTCTGAGTGACCAAAATTACCACTTTTTATAGACTTTTCGTCCTACTCAGAATCTTCTATTTCGACCAATTTCCGTCAGGAAAATATCTCTAACCATACTTATTTTAGTTCCAAAAGTGAAAATTCACATGCGCTAGTCATTTACAGTCAAAAGATTAAACATTAAAGAATTACCATTTCAGACCATCTGGAGAAAGTTTGACAGCTCCGGGGTCATCGTTTTTCATCAGAAAATTGATTTTTTGGACTGTAGAAAAAATGATTTAAAAGGTCAATTGTATTGTGCCTCATGTTGAATAACCACTTTTTTAAAGGCTCTGAGTGTCCAAAATTGCCTTTTTTATAGACTTTTTGTCCTACTCAGAATCTTCTATTTTGACCCATTTCGGGCAGGAAAATATCTCTAAACATAGTTATTTTAGTTCCAAAAGTGAAAATTCACATGCAATAGTAATTTACAGTCAAAAGATTAAACATTATAAATGACCATTTCTGACCATCTGTAGAAAGTTTGACAGCTCCGTGGTCATCGTTTTCCATCAGAAAATAGATTTTTTGTACTGTAGAAAAAATTATTCAAAATGTCAATTGGATTGTGCCTCATGTTTAATAACCACTTTTGAAAGCCTCACAGTGACCAAAATTGATATTTTTGCAGACTCTTCCTCCTAATGAGAAGCTTCTTTTTCGACCAATTTCGGGCAGGAAAATGACTCTAAACACACTTATTTTAGTTCCTAAAGTGATCATTCACATGCAATGGTCATTTACAGTCCAAAGATTAAATATTAAAAAAAATACAATTTCTGACCATCTGGAGAAAGTTCGACATCGTTCGACATCGTTTTTCATCAGAAAATTGATTTTTTGGCCTGTAGAAAAAATGATTTAAAAGGTCAATTGCATTGTGCCTCATGTTGAATAACCACTTTTTAAAGGCTCTGAGTGACCAAAATTACCATTTTTATAGACTTTTCGTCCTACTCAGAATCTTCTATTTCGACCAATTTCCGTCAGGAAAATATCTCTAAACATACTTATTTTAGTTCCAAAAGTGAAAATTCACATGCGCTAGTCATTTACAGTCAAAAGATTAAACATTAAAGAATTACAATTTCAGACCATCTGGAGAAAGTTTGACAGCTCCGGGGTCATCGTTTTTCATCAGAAAATTTATTTTTTGGACTGTAGAAAAAATGATTTAAAAGGTCAATTGTATTGTGCCTCATGTTGAATAACCACTTTTTAAAGGCTCTGACTGTCCAAAATTGCCTTTTTTATAGACTTTTCTTCCTACTCAGAATCTTCTATTTTGACCCATTTCAGGCAGGAAAATATCTCTAAACATACTTATTTTAGTTCCAAAAGTGAAAATTCACATGCAATAGTAATTTACAGTCAAAAGATTAAACATTATAAATGACCATTTCTGACCATCTGTAGAAAGTTTGACAGCTCCGTGGTCATCGTTTTCCATCAGAAAATAGATTTTTTGTACTGTAGAAAAAATTATTCAAAATGTCAATTGGATTGTGCCTCATGTTGAATAACCACTTTTGAAAGCCTCACAGTGACCAAAATTGCCATTTTTGCAGACTCTTCCTCCTAATGAGAAGCTTCTTTTTCGACCAATTTCGGGCAGGAAAATGACTCTAAACACACTTATTTTAGTTCCTAAAGTGATCATTCACATGCAATGGTCATTTACAGTCCAAAGATTAAATATTAAAAAAAATACAATTTCTGACCATCTGGAGAAAGTTCGACATCGTTCGACATCGTTTTTCATCAGAAAATTGATTTTATGGCCTGGAGAAAAAATGATTTAAAAGGTCAATTGCATTGTGCCTCATGTTGAATAACCACTTTTTAAAGGCTCTGAGTGACCAAAATTACCACTTTTTATAGACTTTTCGTCCTACTCAGAATCTTCTATTTCGACCAATTTCCGTCAGGAAAATATCTCTAACCATACTTATATTAGTTCCAAAAGTGAAAATTCACATGCGCTAGTCATTTACAGTCAAAAGATTAAACATTAAAGAATTACCATTTCAGACCATCTGGAGAAAGTTTGACAGCTCAGGGGTCATCGTTTTTCATCAGAAAATTGATTTTTTGGACTGTAGAAAAAATGATTTAAAAGGTCAATTGTATTGTGCCTCATGTTGAATAACCACTTTTTAAAGGCTCTGAGTGTCCAAAATTGCCTTTTTTATAGACTTTTCGTCCTACTCAGAATCTTCTATTTTGACCCATTTCGGGCAGGAAAATACCTCTAAACATACTTATTTTAGTTCCAAAAGTGAAAGTTCACATGCAATAGTAATTTACAGTCAAAAGATTAAACATTATAAATTACCATTTCTGACCATCTGTAGAAAGTTTGACAGCTCCGTGGTCATCGTTTTCCATCAGAAAATAGATTTTTTGTACTGTAGAAAAAATTATTCAAAATGTCAATTGGATTGTGCCTCATGTTGAATAACCACTTTTGAAAGCCTCACAGTGACCAAAATTGCCATTTTTGCAGACTCTTCCTCCTAATGAGAAGCTTCTTTTTCGACCAATTTCGGGCAGGAAAATGACTCTAAACACACTTATTTTAGTTCCTAAAGTGATCTTTCACATGCAATGGTCATTTAAGTCCAAAGATTAAATATTAAAAAAAAAAAAATTCTGACCATCTGGAGAAAGTTCGACATCGTTCGACATCGTTTTTCATCAGAAAATTGATTTTTTGGCCTGGAGAAAAAATGATTTAAAAGGTCAATTGCATTGTGCCTCATGTTGAATAACCACTTTTTAAAGGCTCTGAGTGACCAAAATTACCACTTTTTCTAGACTTTTCGCCCTACTCAGAATCTTCTATTTCGACCAATTTCCGTCAGGAAAATATCTCTAACCATACTTATTTTAGTTCCAAAAGTGAAAATTCACATGCGCTAGTCATTTACAGTCAAAAGATTAAACATTAAAGAATTACCATTTCAGACCATCTGGAGAAAGTTTGTCATCGTTTTTCATCAGAAAATTGATTTTTTGGACTGTAGAAAAAATTATTTAAAAGGTCAATTGTATTGTGCCTCATGTTGAATAACCACTTTTTAAAGGCTCTGAGTGTCCAAAATTGCCTTTTTTATAGACTTTTCGTCCTACTCAGAATCTTCTATTTTGACCCATTTCGGGCAGGAAAATATCTCTAAACATACTTATTTTAGTTCCAAAAGTGAAAATTCACATGCAATAGTAATTTACAGTCAAAAGATTAAACATTATAAATTACCATTTCTGACCATCTGTAGAAAGTTTGACAGCTCCGTGGTCATCGTTTTCCATCAGAAAATAGATTTTTTGTACTGTAGAAAAAATTATTCAAAATGTCAATTGGATTGTGCTTCATGTTGAATAACCACTTTTGAAAGCCTCACAGTGACCAAAATTGCCATTTTTGCAGACTCTTCCTCCTAATGAGAAGCTTCTTTTTCGACCAATTTCGGGCAGGAAAATGACTCTAAACACACTTATTTTAGTTCCTAAAGTGATCATTCACATGCAATGGTCATTTACAGTCCAAAGATTAAATATTAAAAAAAATACAATTTCTGACCATCCCGGAGAAAGTTCGACATCGTTCGACATCGTTTTTCATCAGAAAATTGATTTTTTGGCCTGTAGAAAAAATGATTTAAAAGGTTAATTGCATTGTGCCTCATATTGAATAACCACTTTTTAAAGGCTCTGAGTGACCAAAATTACCATTTTTATAGACTTTTCGTCCTACTCAGAATCTTCTATTTCGACCAATTTCCGTCAGGAAAATATCTCTAAACATACTTATTATAGTTCCAAAAGTGAAAATTCACATGCGGTAGTCATTTACAGTCAAAAGATTAAACATTAAAGAATTACAATTTCAGACCATCTGGAGAAAGTTTGACAGATGGTCATCGTTTTTCATCAGAAAATTGATTTTTTGGACTGTAGAAAAAATGATTTAAAAGGTCAATTGTATTGTGCCTCATGTTGAATAACCACTTTTTAAAGGCTCTGAGTGTCCAAAATTGCCTTTTTTATAGACTTTCCGTCCTACTCAGAATCTTCTATTTTGACCCATTTTGGGCAGGAAAATATCTCTAAACATACTTATTTTAGTTCCAAAAGTGAAAATTCACATGCGCTAGTCATTTACAGTCAAAAGATTAAACATTAAAGAATTACCATTTCAGACCATCTGGAGAAAGTTTGACAGCTCCGGGGTCATCGTTTTTCATCAGAAAATTGATTTTTTGGACTGTAGAAAAAATGATTTAAAAGGTCAATTGTATTGTGCCTCATGTTGAATAACCACTTTTTAAAGGCTCTGAGTGTCCAAAATTGCCTTTTTTATAGACTTTTTGTCCTACTCAGAATCTTCTATTTTGACCCATTTCGGGCAGGAAAATATCTCTAAACATAGTTATTTTAGTTCCAAAAGTGAAAATTCACATGCAATAGTAATTTACAGTCAAAAGATTAAACATTATAAATGACCATTTCTGACCATCTGTAGAAAGTTTGACAGCTCCGTGGTCATCGTTTTCCATCAGAAAATAGATTTTTTGTACTGTAGAAAAAATTATTCAAAATGTCAATTGGATTGTGCCTCATGTTGAATGACCACTTTTGAAAGCCTCACAGTGACCAAAATTGCCATTTTTGCAGACTCTTCCTCCTAATGAGAAGCTTCTTTTTCGACCAATTTCGGGCAGGAAAATGACTCTAAACACACTTATTTTAGTTCCTAAAGTGATCATTCACATGCAATGGTCATTTACAGTCCAAAGATTAAATATTAAAAAAAATACAATTTCTGACCATCTGGAGAAAGTTCGACATCGTTCGACATCGTTTTTCATCAGAAAATTGATTTTTTGGCCTGGAGAAAAAATGATTTAAAAGGTCAATTGCATTGTGCCTCATGTTGAATAACCACTTTTTAAAGGCTCTGAGTGACCAAAATTACCACTTTTTATAGACTTTTCGCCCTACTCATAATCTTCTATTTCGACCAATTTCCGTCAGGAAAATATCTCTAACCATACTTATTTTAGTTCCAAAAGTGAAAATTCACATGCGCTAGTCATTTACAGTCAAAAGATTAAACATTAAAGAATTACCATTTCAGACCATCTGGAGAAAGTTTGTCATCGTTTTTCATCAGAAAATTGATTTTTTGGACTGTAGAAAAAATGATTTAAAAGGTCAATTGTATTGTGCCTCATGTTGAATAACCACTTTTTAAAGGCTCTGAGTGTTCAAAATTGCCTTTTTTATAGACTTTTCGTCCTACTCAGAATCTTCTATTTTGACCCATTTCGGGCAGGAAAATATCTCTAAACATACTTATTTTAGTTCCAAAAGTGAAAATTCACATGCAATAGTAATTTACAGTCAAAAGATTAAACATTATAAATTACCATTTCTGAACATCTGTAGAAAGTTTGACAGCTCCGTGGTCATCGTTTTCCATCAGAAAATAGATTTTTTGTACTGTAGAAAAAATTATTCAAAATGTCAATTGGATTGTGCTTCATGTTGAATAACCACTTTTGAAAGCCTCACAGTGACCAAAATTGCCATTTTTGCAGACTCTTCCTCCTAATGAGAAGCTTCTTTTTCGACCAATTTCGGGCAGGAAAATGACTCTAAACACACTTATTTTAGTTCCTAAAGTGATCATTCACATGCAATGGTCATTTACAGTCCAAAGATTAAATATAAAAAAAAATACAATTTCTGACCATCTGGAGAAAGTTCGACATCGTTCGACATCGTTTTTCATCAGAAAATTGATTTTATGGCCTGTAGAAAAAATGATTTAAAAGGTCAATTGTATTGTGCCTCATGTTGAATAACCACTTTTTAAAGGCTCTGAGTGTCCAAAATTGCCTTTTTTATAGACTTTTCGTCCTACTCAGAATCTTCTATTTTGACCCATTTCGGGCAGGAAAATATCTCTAAACATACTTATTTTGGTTCCAAAAGTGAAAATTCACATGCAATAGTAATTTACAGTCAAAAGATTAAACATTATAAATTACCATTTCTGACCATCTGTAGAAAGTTTGACAGCTCCGTGGTCATCGTTTTCCATCAGAAAATAGATTTTTTGTACTGTAGAAAAAATTATTCAAAATGTCAATTGGATTGTGCCTCATGTTGAATAACCACTTTTGAAAGCCTCACAGTGACCAAAATTGCCATTTTTGCAGACTCTTCCTCCTAATGAGAAGCTTCTTTTTCGACCAATTTCGGGCAGGAAAATGACTCTAAACACACTTATTTTAGTTCCTAAAGTGATCATTCACATGCAATGGTCATTTACAGTCCAAAGATTAAATATTAAAAAAAATACAATTTCTGACCATCTGGAGAAAGTTCGACATCGTTCGACATCGTTTTTCATCAGAAAATTGATTTTATGGCCTGTAGAAAAAATGATTTAAAAGGTCAATTGTATTGTGCCTCATGTTGAATAACCACTTTTTAAAGGCTCTGAGTGTCCAAAATTGCCTTTTTTATAGACTTTTCGTCCTACTCAGAATCTTCTATTTTGACCCATTTCGGGCAGGAAAATATCTCTAAACATACTTATTTTAGTTCCAAAAGTGAAAATTCACATGCAATAGTAATTTACAGTCAAAAGATTAAACATTATAAATTACCATTTCTGACCATCTGTAGAAAGTTTGACAGCTCCGTGGTCATCGTTTTCCATCAGAAAATAGATTTTTTGTACTGTAGAAAAAATTATTCAAAATGTCAATTGGATTGTGCCTCATGTTGAATAACCACTTTTGAAAGCCTCACAGTGACCAAAATTGCCATTTTTGCAGACTCTTCCTCCTAATGAGAAGCTTCTTTTTCGACCAATTTCGGGCAGGAAAATGACTCTGAACACACTTATTTTAGTTCCTAAAGTCATCATTCACAGCAATGGTCATTTACAGTCCAAAGATTAAATATTAAAAAAAATACAATTTCTGACCATCTGGAGAAAGTTCGACATCGTTCGACATCGTTTTTCATCAGAAAATTGATTTTTTGGCCTGGAGAAAAAATGATTTAAAAGGTCAATTGCATTGTGCCTCATGTTGAATAACCACTTTTTAAAGGCTCTGAGTGACCAAAATTACCACTTTTTATAGACTTTTCGTCCTACTCAGAATCTTCTATTTCGACCAATTTCCGTCAGGAAAATATCTCTAACCATACTTATTTTAGTTCCAAAAGTGAAAATTCACATGCCCTAGTCATTTACAGTCAAAAGAATAAACATTAAAGAATTACAATTTCAGACCATCTGGAGAAAGTTTGACAGCTCCGGGGTCATCGTTTTTCATCAGAAAATTTATTTTTTGGACTGTAGAAAAAATGATTTAAAAGGTCAATTGTATTGTGCCTCATGTTGAATAACCACTTTTTAAAGGCTCTGAGTGTCCAAAATTGCCTTTTTTATAGACTTTTCGTCCTACTCAGAATCTTCTATTTTGACCCATTTCTGGCAGGAAAATATCTCTAAACATACTTATTTTAGTTCCAAAAGTGAAAATTCACATGCAATAGTAATTTACAGTCAAAAGATTAAACATTATAAATGACCATTTCTGACCATCTGTAGAAAGTTTGACAGCTCCGTGGTCATCGTTTTCCATCAGAAAATAGTTTTTTTGTACTGTAGAAAAAATTATTCAAAATGTCAATTGGATTGTGCCTCATGTTGAATAACCACTTTTGAAAGCCTCACAGTGACCAAAATTGCCATTTTTGCAGACTCTTCCTCCTAATGAGAAGCTTCTTTTTCGACCAATTTCGGGCAGGAAAATGACTCTAAACACACTTATTTTAGTTCCTAAAGTGATCATTCACATGCAATGGTCATTTACAGTCCAAAGATTAAATATTAAAAAAAATACAATTTCTGACCATCTGGAGAAAGTTCGACATCGTTCGACATCGTATTTCATCAGAAAATTGATTTTATGGCCTGTAGAAAAAATGATTTAAAAGGTCAATTGCATTGTGCCTCATGTTGAATAACCACTTTTTAAAGGCTCTGAGTGACCAAAATTACCATTTTCATAGACTTTTCGTCCTACTCAGAATCTTCTATTTCGACCAATTTCCGTCAGGAAAATATCTCTAAACATACTTATTTTAGTTCCAAAAGTGAAAATTCACATGCAATAGTAATTTACAGTCAAAAGATTAAACATTATAAATGACCATTTCTGACCATCTGTAGAAAGTTTGACAGCTCCGTGGTCATCGTTTTCCATCGGAAAATAGATTTTTTGTACTGTAGAAAAAATTATTCAAAATGTCAATTGGATTGTGCCTCATGTTGAATAACCACTTTTGAAAGCCTCACAGTGACCAAAATTGCCGTTGTTGCAGACTCTTCCTCCTAATGAGAAGCTTCTTTTTCGACCAATTTCGGACAGGAAAATGACTCTAAACACACTTATTTTAGTTCCTAAAGTGATCATTCACATGCAATGGTCATTTACAGTCCAAAGATTAAATATTAAAAAAAATACAATTTGTGACCATCTGGAGAAAGTTCGACATCGTTCGACATCGGCCTGTAGAAAAAATGATTTAAAAGGTCAATTGCATTGTGCCTTATGTTGAATAACCACTTTTTAAAGGCTCTGAGTGACCAAAATTACCATTTTTTAGACTTTTTGTCCTACTCAGAATCTTCTATTTCGACCAATTTCCGTCAGGAAAATATCTCTAAACATACTTATTTTAGTTCCAAAAGTGAAAATTCACATGCGCTAGTCATTTACAGTCAAAAGATTAAACATTAAAGAATTACCATTTCAGACCATCTGGAGAAAGTTTGACAGCTCCGGGGTCATCGTTTTTCATCAGAAAATTGATTTTTTGGACTGTAGAAAAAATGATTTAAAAGGTCAATTGTATTGTGCCTCATGTTGAATAACCACTTTTTAAAGGCTCTGAGTGTCCAAAATTGCCTTTTTTATAGACTTTTCGTCCTACTCAGAATCTTCTATTTTGACCCATTTCGGGCAGGAAAATACCTCTAAACATACTTATTTTAGTTCCAAAAGTGAAAGTTCACATGCAATAGTAATTTACAGTCAAAAGATTAAACATCATAAATTACCATTTCTGACCATCTGTAGAAAGTTTGACAGCTCCGTGGTCATCGTTTTCCATCAGAAAATAGATTTTTTGTACTGTAGAAAAAATTATTCAAAATGTCAATTGGATTGTGCCTCATGTTGAATAACCACTTTTGAAAGCCTCACAGTGACCAAAATTGCCATTTTTGCAGACTCTTCCTCCTAATGAGAAGCTTCTTTTTCGACCAATTTCGGGCAGGAAAATGACTCTAAACACACTTATTTTAGTTCCTAAAGTGATCTTTCACATGCAATGGTCATTTACAGTCCAAAGATTAAATATTAAAAAAAAAAAATTCTGACCATCTGGAGAAAGTTCGACATCGTTCGACATCGTTTTTCATCAGAAAATTGATTTTTTGGCCTAGAGAAAAAATGATTTAAAAGGTCAATTGCATTGTGCCTCATGTTGAATAACCACTTTTTAAAGGCTCTGAGTGACCAAAATTACCACTTTTTATAGACTTTTCGCCCTACTCAGAATCTTCTATTTCGACCAATTTCCGTCAGGAAAATATCTCTAACCATACTTATTTTAGTTCCAAAAGTGAAAATTCACATGCGCTAGTCATTTACAGTCAAAAGATTAAACATTAAAGAATTACCATTTCAGACCATCTGGAGAAAGTTTGTCATCGTTTTTCATCAGAAAATTGATTTTTTGGACTGTAGAAAAAATGATTTAAAAGGTCAATTGTATTGTGCCTCATGTTGAATAACCACTTTTTAAAGGCTCTGAGTGTCCAAAATTGCCTTTTTTATAGACTTTTCGTCCTACTCAGAATCTTCTATTTTGACCCATTTCGGGCAGGAAAATATCTCTAAACATACTTATTTTAGTTCCAAAAGTAAAAATTCACATGCAATAGTAATTTACAGTCAAAAGATTAAACATTATAAATTACCATTTCTGACCATCTGTAGAAAGTTTGACAGCTCCGTGGTCATCGTTTTCCATCAGAAAATAGATTTTTTGTACTGTAGAAAAAATTATTCAAAATGTCAATTGGATTGTGCTTCATGTTGAATAACCACTTTTGAAAGCCTCACAGTGACCAAAATTGCCATTTTTGCAGACTCTTCCTCCTAATGAGAAGCTTCTTTTTCGACCAATTTCGGGCAGGAAAATGACTCTAAACACACTTATTTTAGTTCCTAAAGTGATCATTCACATGCAATGGTCATTTACAGTCCAAAGATTAAATATTAAAAAAAATACAATTTCTGACCATCCCGGAGAAAGTTCGACATCGTTCGACATCGTTTTTCATCAGAAAATTGATTTTTTGACCTGTAGAAAAAATGATTTAAAAGGTTAATTGCATTGTGCCTCATATTGAATAACCACTTTTTAAGGGCTCTGAGTGACCAAAATTACCATTTTTATAGACTTTTCGTCCTACTCAGAATCTTCTATTTCAACCAATTTCCGTCAGGAAAATATCTCTAAACATACTTATTATAGTTCCAAAAGTGAAAATTCACATGCGGTAGTCATTTACAGTCAAAAGATTAAACATTAAAGAATTACAATTTCAGACCATCTGGAGAAAGTTTGACAGATGGTCATCGTTTTTCATCAGAAAATTGATTTTTTGGACTGTAGAAAAAATGATTTAAAAGGTCAATTGTATTGTGCCTCATGTTGAATAACCACTTTTTAAAGGCTCTGAGTGTCCAAAATTGCCTTTTTTATAGACTTTCCGTCCTACTCAGAATCTTCTATTTTGACCCATTTCGGGCAGGAAAATATCTCTAAACATACTTATTTTAGTTCCAAAAGTGAAAATTCACATGCAATAGTAATTTACAGTCAAAAGATTAAACATTATAAATGACCATTTCTGACCATCTGTAGAAAGTTTGACAGCTCCGTGGTCATCGTTTTCCATCAGAAAATAGATTTTTTGTACTGTAGAAAAAATTATTCAAAATGTCAATTGGATTGTGCCTCATGTTGAATAACCACTTTTGAAAGCCTCACAGTGACCAAAATTGCCATTTTTGCAGACTCTTCCTCCTAATGAGAAGCTTCTTTTTCGACCAATTTCGGGCAGGAAAATGACTCTGAACACACTTATTTTAGTTCCTAAAGTGATCATTCACATGCAATGGTCATTTACAGTCCAAAGATTAAATATTAAAAAAAATACAATTTCTGACCATCTGGAGAAAGTTCGACATCGTTCGACATCGTTTTTCATCAGAAAATTGATTTTTTGGCCTGGAGAAAAAATGATTTAAAAGGTCAATTGCATTGTGCCTCATGTTGAATAACCACTTTTTAAAGGCTCTGAGTGACCAAAATTACCACTTTTTATAGACTTTTCGTCCTACTCAGAATCTTCTATTTCGACCAATTTCCGTCAGGAAAATATCTCTAACCATACTTATTTTAGTTCCAAAAGTGAAAATTCACATGCGCTAGTCATTTACAGTCAAAAGATTAAACATTAAAGAATTACCATTTCAGACCATCTGGAGAAAGTTTGACAGCTCCGGGGTCATCGTTTTTCATCAGAAAATTGATTTTTTGGACTGTAGAAAAAATGATTTAAAAGGTCAATTGTATTGTGCCTCATGTTGAATAACCACTTTTTAAAGGCTCTGAGTGTCCAAAATTGCCTTTTTTATAGACTTTTTGTCCTACTCAGAATCTTCTATTTTGACCCATTTCGGGCAGGAAAATATCTCTAAACATAGTTATTTTAGTTCCAAAAGTGAAAATTCACATGCAATAGTAATTTACAGTCAAAAGATTAAACATTATAAATGACCATTTCTGACCATCTGTAGAAAGTTTGACAGCTCCGTGGTCATCGTTTTCCATCAGAAAATAGATTTTTTGTACTGTAGAAAAAATTATTCAAAATGTCAATTGGATTGTGCCTCATGTTTAATAACCACTTTTGAAAGCCTCACAGTGACCAAAATTGATATTTTTGCAGACTCTTCCTCCTAATGAGAAGCTTCTTTTTCGACCAATTTCGGGCAGGAAAATGACTCTAAACACACTTATTTTAGTTCCTAAAGTGATCATTCACATGCAATGGTCATTTACAGTCCAAAGATTAAATATTAAAAAAAATACAATTTCTGACCATCTGGAGAAAGTTCGACATCGTTCGACATCGTTTTTCATCAGAAAATTGATTTTATGGCCTGTAGAAAAAATGATTTAAAAGGTCAATTGCATTGTGCCTCATGTTGAATAACCACTTTTTAAAGGCTCTGAGTGACCAAAATTACCATTTTTTAGACTTTTCGTCCTACTCAGAATCTTCTATTTCGACCAATTTCCGTCAGGAAAATATCTCTAACCATACTTATTTTAGTTCCAAAAGTTAAAATTCACATGCCCTAGTCATTTACAGTCAAAAGATTAAACATTAAAGAATTACAATTTCAGACCATCTGGAGAAAGTTTGACAGCTCCGGGGTCATCGTTTTTCATCAGAAAATTTATTTTTTGGACTGTAGAAAAAATGATTTAAAAGGTCAATTGTATTGTGCCTCATGTTGAATAACCACTTTTTAAAGGCTCTGAGTGTCCAAAATTGCCTTTTTTATAGACTTTTCGTCCTACTCAGAATCTTCTATTTTGACCCATTTCTGGCAGGAAAATATCTCTAAACATACTTATTTTAGTTCCAAAAGTGAAAATTCACATGCAATAGTAATTTACAGTCAAAAGATTAAACATTATAAATGACCATTTCTGACCATCTGTAGAAAGTTTGACAGCTCCGTGGTCATCGTTTTCCATCAGAAAATAGTTTTTTTGTACTGTAGAAAAAATTATTCAAAATGTCAATTGGATTGTGCCTCATGTTGAATAACCACTTTTGAAAGCCTCACAGTGACCAAAATTGCCATTTTTGCAGACTCTTCCTCCTAATGAGAAGCTTCTTTTTCGACCAATTTCGGGCAGGAAAATGACTCTAAACACACTTATTTTAGTTCCTAAAGTGATCATTCACATGCAATGGTCATTTACAGTCCAAAGATTAAATATTAAAAAAAATACAATTTCTGACCATCTGGAGAAAGTTCGACATCGTTCGACATCGTTTTTCATCAGAAAATTGATTTTATGGCCTGTAGAAAAAATGATTTAAAAGGTCAATTGCATTGTGCCTCACGTTGAATAACCACTTTTTAAAGGCTCTGAGTGACCAAAATTACCATTTTCATAGACTTTTCGTCCTACTCAGAATCTTCTATTTCGACCAATTTCCGTCAGGAAAATATCTCTAAACATACTTATTTTAGTTCCAAAAGTGAAAATTCACATGCGCTAGTCATTTACAGTCAAAAGATTAAACATTAAAGAATTACAATTTCAGACCATCTGGAGAAAGTTTGACAGCTCCGGGGTCATCGTTTTTCATCAGAAAATTTATTTTTTGGACTGTAGAAAAAATGATTTAAAAGGTCAATTGTATTGTGCCTCATGTTGAATAACCACTTTTTAAAGGCTCTGAGTGTCCAAAATTGCCTTTTTTATAGACTTTTCGTCCTACTCAGAATCTTCTATTTTGACCCATTTCTGGCAGGAAAATATCGCTAAACATACTTATTTTAGTTCCAAAAGTGAAAATTCACATGCAATAGTAATTTACAGTCAAAAGATTAAACATTATAAATGACCATTTCTGACCATCTGTAGAAAGTTTGACAGCTCCGTGGTCATCGTTTTCCATCGGAAAATAGATTTTTTGTACTGTAGAAAAAATTATTCAAAATGTCAATTGGATTGTGCCTCATGTTGAATAACCACTTTTGAAAGCCTCACAGTGACCAAAATTGCCGTTTTTGCAGACTCTTCCTCCTAATGAGAAGCTTCTTTTTCGACCAATTTCGGACAGGAAAATGACTCTAAACACACTTATTTTAGTTCCAAAAGTGATCATTCACATGCAATGGTCATTTACAGTCCAAAGATTAAATATTAAAAAAAATACAATTTGTGACCATCTGGAGAAAGTTCGACATCGTTCGACATCGGCCTGTAGAAAAAATGATTTAAAAGGTCAATTGCATTGTGCCTCATGTTGAATAACCACTTTTTAAAGGCTCTGAGTGACCAAAATTACCACTTTTTATAGACTTTTCGTCCTACTCAGAATCTTCTATTTCGACCAATTTCCGTCAGGAAAATATCTCTAACCATACTTATTTTAGTTCCAAAAGTGAAAATTCACATGCGCTAGTCATTTACAGTCAAAAGATTAAACATTAAAGAATTACCATTTCAGACCATCTGGAGAAAGTTTGACAGCTCCGGGGTCATCGTTTTTCATCAGAAAATTGATTTTTTGGACTGTAGAAAAAATGATTTAAAAGGTCAATTGTATTTTGCCTCATGTTGAATAACCACTTTTTAAAGGCTCTGAGTGTCCAAAATTGCCTTTTTTATAGACTTTTTGTCCTACTCAGAATCTTCTATTTTGACCCATTTCGGGCAGGAAAATATCTCTAAACATAGTTATTTTAGTTCCAAAAGTGAAAATTCACATGCAATAGTAATTTACAGTCAAAAGATTAAACATTATAAATGACCATTTCTGACCATCTGTAGAAAGTTTGACAGCTCCGTGGTCATCGTTTTCCATCAGAAAATAGATTTTTTGTACTGTAGAAAAAATTATTCAAAATGTCAATTGGATTGTGCCTCATGTTTAATAACCACTTTTGAAAGCCTCACAGTGACCAAAATTGATATTTTTGCAGACTCTTCCTCCTAATGAGAAGCTTCTTTTTCGACCAATTTCGGGCAGGAAAATGACTCTAAACACACTTATTTTAGTTCCTAAAGTGATCATTCACATGCAATGGTCATTTACAGTCCAAAGATTAAATATTAAAAAAAATACAATTTCTGACCATCTGGAGAAAGTTCGACATCGTTCGACATCGTTTTTCATCAGAAAATTGATTTTATGGCCTGTAGAAAAAATGATTTAAAAGGTCAATTGCATTGTGCCTCATGTTGAATAACCACTTTTTAAAGGCTCTGAGTGACCAAAATTACCATTTTTTAGACTTTTCGTCCTACTCAGAATCTTCTATTTCGACCAATTTCCGTCAGGAAAATATCTCTAACCATACTTATTTTAGTTCCAAAAGTGAAAATTCACATGCCCTAGTCATTTACAGTCAAAAGATTAAACATTAAAGAATTACAATTTCAGACCATCTGGAGAAAGTTTGACAGCTCCGGGGTCATCGTTTTTCATCAGAAAATTTATTTTTTGGATTGTAGAAAAAATGATTTAAAAGGTCAATTGTATTGTGCCTCATGTTGAATAACCACTTTTTAAAGGCTCTGAGTGTCCAAAATTGCCTTTTTTATAGACTTTTCGTCCTACTCAGAATCTTCTATTTTGACCCATTTCTGGCAGGAAAATATCTCTAAACATACTTATTTTAGTTCCAAAAGTGAAAATTCACATGCAATAGTAATTTACAGTCAAAAGATTAAACATTATAAATGACCATTTCTGACCATCTGTAGAAAGTTTGACAGCTCCGTGGTCATCGTTTTCCATCAGAAAATAGTTTTTTTGTACTGTAGAAAAAATTATTCAAAATGTCAATTGGATTGTGCCTCATGTTGAATAACCACTTTTGAAAGCCTCACAGTGACCAAAATTGCCATTTTTGCAGACTCTTCCTCCTAATGAGAAGCTTCTTTTTCGACCAATTTCGGGCAGGAAAATGACTCTAAACACACTTATTTTAGTTCCTAAAGTGATCATTCACATGCAATGGTCATTTACAGTCCAAAGATTAAATATTAAAAAAAATACAATTTCTGACCATCTGGAGAAAGTTCGACATCGTTCGACATCGTTTTTCATCAGAAAATTGATTTTATGGCCTGTAGAAAAAATGATTTAAAAGGTCAATTGCATTGTGCCTCATGTTGAATAACCACTTTTTAAAGGCTCTGAGTGACCAAAATTACCATTTTTTAGACTTTTCGTCCTACTCAGAATCTTCTATTTCGACCAATTTCCATCAGGAAAATATCTCTAAACATACTTATTTTAGTTCCAAAAGTGAAAATTCACATGCGCTAGTCATTTACAGTCAAAAGATTAAACATTAAAGAATTACCATTTCAGACCATCTGGAGAAAGTTTGACAGCTCCGGGGTCATCGTTTTTCATCAGAAAATTGATTTTTTGGACTGTAGAAAAAATGATTTAAAAGGTCAATTGTATTGTGCCTCATGTTGAATAACCACTTTTTAAAGGCTCTGAGTGTCCAAAATTGCCTTTTTTATAGACTTTTCGTCCTACTCAGAATCTTCTATTTTGACCCATTTCGGGCAGGATAATACCTCTAAACATACTTATTTTAGTTCCAAAAGTGAAAGTTCACATGCAATAGTAATTTACAGTCAAAAGATTAAACATTATAAATTACCATTTCTGACCATCTGTAGAACGTTTGACAGCTCCGTGGTCATCGTTTTCCATCAGAAAATAGATTTTTTGTACTGTAGAAAAAATTATTCAAAATGTCAATTGGATTGTGCCTCATGTTGAATAACCACTTTTGAAAGCCTCACAGTGACCAAAATTGCCATTTTTGCAGACTCTTCCTCCTAATGAGAAGCTTCTTTTTCGACCAATTTCGGGCAGGAAAATGACTCTAAACACACTTATTTTAGTTCCTAAAGTGATCTTTCACATGCAATGGTCATTTACAGTCCAAAGATTAAATATTAAAAAAAAAAAAAATTCTGACCATCTGGAGAAAGTTTGACATCGTTCGACATCGTTTTTCATCAGAAAATTGATTTTTTGGCCTGGAGAAAAAATGATTTAAAAGGTCAATTGCATTGTGCCTCATGTTGAATAACCACTTTTTAAAGGCTCTGAGTGACCAAAATTACCACTTTTTATAGACTTTTCGCCCTACTCAGAATCTTCTATTTCGACCAATTTCCGTCAGGAAAATATCTCTAACCATACTTATTTTAGTTCCAAAAGTGAAAATTCACATGCGCTAGTCATTTACAGTCAAAAGATTAAACATTAAAGAATTACCATTTCAGACCATCTGGAGAAAGTTTGTCATCGTTTTTCATCAGAAAATTGATTTTTTGGACTGTAGAAAAAATGATTTAAAAGGTCAATTGTATTGTGCCTCATGTTGAATAACCACTTTTTAAAGGCTCTGAGTGTCCAAAATTGCCTTTTTTATAGACTTTTCGTCCTACTCAGAATCTTCTATTTTGACCCATTTCGGGCAGGAAAATATCTCTAAACATACTTATTTTAGTTCCAAAAGTGAAAATTCACATGCAATAGTAATTTACAGTCAAAAGATTAAACATTATAAATTACCATTTCTGACCATCTGTAGAAAGTTTGACAGCTCCGTGGTCATCGTTTTCCATCAGAAAATAGATTTTTTGTACTGTAGAAAAAATTATTCAAAATGTCAATTGGATTGTGCTTCATGTTGAATAACCACTTTTGAAAGCCTCACAGTGACCAAAATTGCCATTTTTGCAGACTCTTCCTCCTAATGAGAAGCTTCTTTTTCGACCAATTTCGGGCAGGAAAATGACTCTAAACACACTTATTTTAGTTCCTAAAGTGATCATTCACATGCAATGGTCATTTACAGTCCAAAGATTAAATATTAAAAAAAATACAATTTCTGACCATCCCGGAGAAAGTTCGACATCGTTCGACATCGTTTTTCATCAGAAAATTGATTTTTTGGCCTGTAGAAAAAATGATTTAAAAGGTTAATTGCATTGTGCCTCATAATGAATAACCACTTTTTAAGGGCTCTGAGTGACCAAAATTACCATTTTTATAGACTTTTCGTCCTACTCA
The DNA here is from genome assembly GCF_964204655.1 of Triturus cristatus. Classification (NCBI taxonomy): domain Eukaryota; kingdom Metazoa; phylum Chordata; class Amphibia; order Caudata; family Salamandridae; genus Triturus; species Triturus cristatus. The sequence goes on along the minus strand of NC_140584.1, from coordinate 167,965,510 downwards.
GAATCTTCTATTTCAACCAATTTCCGTCAGGAAAATATCTCTAAACATACTTATTATAGTTCCAAAAGTGAAAATTCACATGCGGTAGTCATTTACAGTCAAAAGATTAAACATTAAAGAATTACAATTTCAGACCATCTGGAGAAAGTTTGACAGATGGTCATCGTTTTTCATCAGAAAATTGATTTTTTGGACTGTAGAAAAAATGATTTAAAAGGTCAATTGTATTGTGCCTCATGTTGAATAACCACTTTTTAAAGGCTCTGAGTGTCCAAAATTGCCTTTTTTATAGACTTTCCGTCCTACTCAGAATCTTCTATTTTGATCCATTTCGGGCAGGAAAATATCTCTAAACATACTTATTTTAGTTCCAAAAGTGAAAATTCACATGCAATAGTAATTTACAGTCAAAAGATTAAACATTATAAATGACCATTTCTGACCATCTGTAGAAAGTTTGACAGCTCCGTGGTCATCGTTTTCCATCAGAAAATAGATTTTTTGTACTGTAGAAAAAATTATTCAAAATGTCAATTGGATTGTGCCTCATGTTGAATAACCACTTTTGAAAGCCTCACAGTGACCAAAATTGCCATTTTTGCAGACTCTTCCTCCTAATGAGAAGCTTCTTTTTCGACCAATTTCGGGCAGGAAAATGACTCTGAACACACTTATTTTAGTTCCTAAAGTGATCATTCACATGCAATGGTCATTTACAGTCCAAAGATTAAATATTAAAAAAAATACAATTTCTGACCATCTGGAGAAAGTTCGACATCGTTCGACATCGTTTTTCATCAGAAAATTGATTTTTTGGCATGGAGAAAAAAAGATTTAAAAGGTCAATTGCATTGTGCCTCATGTTGAATAACCACTTTTTAAAGGCTCTGAGTGACCAAAATTACCACTTTTTATAGACTTTTCGTCCTACTCAGAATCTTCTATTTCGACCAATTTCCGTCAGGAAAATATCTCTAACCATACTTATTTTAGTTCCAAAAGTGAAAATTCACATGCGCTAGTCATTTACAGTCAAAAGATTAAACATTAAAGAATTACCATTTCAGACCATCTGGAGAAAGTTTGACAGCTCCGGGGTCATCGTTTTTCATCAGAAAATTGATTTTTTGGACTGTAGAAAAAATGATTTAAAAGGTCAATTGTATTGTGCCTCATGTTGAATAACCACTTTTTAAAGGCTCTGAGTGTCCAAAATTGCCTTTTTTATAGACTTTTTGTCCTACTCAGAATCTTCTATTTTGACCCATTTCGGGCAGGAAAATATCTCTAAATATAGTTATTTTAGTTCCAAAAGTGAAAATTCACATGCAATAGTAATTTACAGTCAAAAGATTAAACATTATAAATTACCATTTCTGACCATCTGTAGAAAGTTTGACAGCTCCGTGGTCATCGTTTTCCATCAGAAAATAGATTTTTTGTACTGTAGAAAAAATTATTCAAAATGTCAATTGGATTGTGCCTCATGTTGAATAACCACTTTTGAAAGCCTCACAGTGACCAAAATTGCCATTTTTGCAGACTCTTCCTCCTAATGAGAAGCTTCTTTTTCGACCAATTTCGGGCAGGAAAATGACTCTGAACACACTTATTTTAGTTCCTAAAGTGATCATTCACATGCAATGGTCATTTACAGTCCAAAGATTAAATATTAAAAAAAATACAATTTCTGACCATCTGGAGAAAGTTCGACATCGTTCGACATCGTTTTTCATCAGAAAATTGATTTTTTGGCATGGAGAAAAAAAGATTTAAAAGGTCAATTGCATTGTGCCTCATGTTGAATAACCACTTTTTAAAGGCTCTGAGTGACCAAAATTACCACTTTTTATAGACTTTTCGTCCTACTCAGAATCTTCTATTTCGACCAATTTCCGTCAGGAAAATATCTCTAACCATACTTATTTTAGTTCCAAAAGTGAAAATTCACATGCGCTAGTCATTTACAGTCAAAAGATTAAACATTAAAGAATTACCATTTCAGACCATCTGGAGAAAGTTTGACAGCTCCGGGGTCATCGTTTTTCATCAGAAAATTGATTTTTTGGACTGTAGAAAAAATGATTTAAAAGGTCAATTGTATTGTGCCTCATGTTGAATAACCACTTTTTAAAGGCTCTGAGTGTCCAAAATTGCCTTTTTTATAGACTTTTTGTCCTACTCAGAATCTTCTATTTTGACCCATTTCGGGCAGGAAAATATCTCTAAACATAGTTATTTTAGTTCCAAAAGTGAAAATTCACATGCAATAGTAATTTACAGTCAAAAGATTAAACATTATAAATGACCATTTCTGACCATCTGTAGAAAGTTTGACAGCTCCGTGGTCATCGTTTTCCATCAGAAAATAGATTTTTTGTACTGTAGAAAAAATTATTCAAAATGTCAATTGGATTGTGCCTCATGTTTAATAACCACTTTTGAAAGCCTCACAGTGACCAAAATTGATATTTTTGCAGACTCTTCCTCCTAATGAGAAGCTTCTTTTTCGACCAATTTCGGGCAGGAAAATGACTCTAAACACACTTATTTTAGTTCCTAAAGTGATCATTCACATGCAATGGTCATTTACAGTCCAAAGATTAAATATTAAAAAAAATACAATTTCTGACCATCTGGAGAAAGTTCGACATCGTTCGACATCGTTTTTCATCAGAAAATTGATGTTTTGGCCTGTAGAAAAAATGATTTAAAAGGTCAATTGCATTGTGCCTCATGTTGAATAACCACTTTTTAAAGGCTCTGAGTGACCAAAATTACCATTTTTATAGACTTTTCGTCCTACTCAGAATCTTCTATTTCGACCAATTTCCGTCAGGAAAATATCTCTAAACATACTTATTTTAGTTCCAAAAGTGAAAATTCACATGCGCTAGTCATTTACAGTCAAAAGATTAAACATTAAAGAATTACAATTTCAGACCATCTGGAGAAAGTTTGACAGCTCCGGGGTCATCGTTTTTCATCAGAAAATTTATTTTTTGGACTGTAGAAAAAATGATTTAAAAGGTCAATTGTATTGTGCCTCATGTTGAATAACCACTTTTTAAAGGCTCTGAGTGTCCAAAATTGCCTTTTTTATAGACTTTTCTTCCTACTCAGAATCTTCTATTTTGACCCATTTCAGGCAGGAAAATATCTCTAAACATACTTATTTTAGTTCCAAAAGTGAAAATTCACATGCAATAGTAATTTACAGTCAAAAGATTAAACATTATAAATGACCATTTCTGACCATCTGTAGAAAGTTTGACAGCTCCGTGGTCATCGTTTTCCATCAGAAAATAGATTTTTTGTACTGTAGAAAAAATTATTCAAAATGTCAATTGGATTGTGCCTCATGTTGAATAACCACTTTTGAAAGCCTCACAGTGACCAAAATTGCCATTTTTGCAGACTCTTCCTCCTAATGAGAAGCTTCTTTTTCGACCAATTTCGGGCAGGAAAATGACTCTAAACACACTTATTTTAGTTCCTAAAGTGATCATTCACATGCAATGGTCATTTACAGTCCAAAGATTAAATATTAAAAAAAATACAATTTCTGACCATCTGGAGAAAGTTCGACATCGTTCGACATCGTTTTTCATCAGAAAATTGATTTTATGGCCTGGAGAAAAAATGATTTAAAAGGTCAATTGCATTGTGCCTCATGTTAAATAACCACTTTTTAAAGGCTCTGAGTGACCAAAATTACCACTTTTTATAGACTTTTCGTCCTACTCAGAATCTTCTATTTCGACCAATTTCCGTCAGGAAAATATCTCTAACCATACTTATTTTAGTTCCAAAAGTGAAAATTCACATGCGCTAGTCATTTACAGTCAAAAGATTAAACATTAAAGAATTACCATTTCAGACCATCTGGAGAAAGTTTGACAGCTCCGGGGTCATCGTTTTTCATCAGAAAATTTATTTTTTGGACTGTAGAAAAAATGATTTAAAAGGTCAATTGTATTGTGCCTCATGTTGAATAACCACTTTTTAAAGGCTCTGAGTGTCCAAAATTGCCTTTTTTATAGACTTTTCGTCCTACTCAGAATCTTCTATTTTGACCCATTTCGGGCAGGAAAATATCTCTAAACATACTTATTTTAGTTCCAAAAGTGAAAATTCACATGCAATAGTAATTTACAGTCAAAAGATTAAACATTATAAATGACCATTTCTGACCATCTGTAGAAAGTTTGACAGCTCCGTGGTCATCGTTTTCCATCAGAAAATAGATTTTTTGTACTGTAGAAAAAATTATTCAAAATGTCAATTGGATTGTGCCTCATGTTGAATAACCACTTTTGAAAGCCTCACAGTGACCAAAATTGCCATTTTTGCAGACTCTTCCTCCTAATGAGAAGCTTCTTTTTCGACCAATTTCGGGCAGAAAAATGACTCTAAACACACTTATTTTAGTTCCTAAAGTGATCATTCACATGCAATGGTCATTTACAGTCCAAAGATTAAATATTAAAAAAAATACAATTTCTGACCATCTGGAGAAAGTTCGACATCGCTCGACATCGTTTTTTATCAGAAAATTGATTTTTTGGCCTGTAGAAAAAATGATTTAAAAGGTCAATTGCATTGTGCCTCATGTTGAATAACCACTTTGTAAAGGCTCTGAGTGACCAAAATTACCATTTTTATAGACTTTTCGTCCTACTCAGAATCTTCTATTTCGACCAATTTCCGTCAGGAAAATATCTCTAAACATACTTATTTTAGTTCCAAAAGTGAAAATTCACATGCCCTAGTCATTTACAGTCAAAAGATTAAACATTAAAGAATTACAATTTTAGACCATCTGGAGAAAGTTTGACAGCTCCGGGGTCATCGTTTTTCATCAGAAAATTTATTTTTTGGACTGTAGAAAAAATGATTTAAAAGGTCAATTGTATTGTGCCTCATGTTGAATAACCACTTTTTAAAGGCTCTGAGTGTCCAAAATTGCCTTTTTTATAGACTTTTCGTCCTACTCAGAATCTTCTATTTTGACCCATTTCTGGCAGGAAAATATCTCTAAACATACTTATTTTAGTTCCAAAAGTGAAAATTCACATGCAATAGTAATTTACAGTCAAAAGATTAAACATTATAAATTACCATTTCTGACCATCTGTAGAAAGTTTGACAGCTCCGTGGTCATCGTTTTCCATCAGAAAATAGATTTTTTGTACTGTAGAAAAAATTATTCAAAATGTCAATTGGATTGTGCCTCATGTTGAATAACCACTTTTGAAAGCCTCACAGTGACCAAAATTGCCATTTTTGCCGACTCTTCCTCCTAATGAGAAGCTTCTTTTTCGACCAATTTTGGGCAGGAAAATGACTCTAAACACACTTATTTTAGTTCCTAAAGTGATCATTCACATGCAATGGTCATTTACAGTCCAAAGATTAAATATTAAAAAAAATACAATTTCTGACCATCTGGAGAAAGTTCGACATCGTTCGACATCGTTTTTCATCAGAAAATTGATTTTATGGCCTGTAGAAAAAATGATTTAAAAGGTCAATTGCATTGTGCCTCATGTTGAATAACCACTTTTTAAAGGCTCTGAGTGACCAAAATTACCATTTTTATAGACTTTTCATCCTACTCAGAATCTTCTATTTCGACCAATTTCCGTCAGGAATATATCTCTAAACATACTTATTTTAGTTCCAAAAGTGAAAATTCACATGCGCTAGTCATTTACAGTCAAAAGATTAAACATTAAAGAATTACAATTTCAGACCATCTGGAGAAAGTTTGACAGCTCCGGGGTCATCGTTTTTCATCAGAAAATTTATTTTTTGGACTGTAGAAAAAATGATTTAAAAGGTCAATTGTGGAGGAGCCTAGCGCGCTACCAAGATGGCCGCGTAGGTGCGAGGCTCCCGAGGACCTCCGCGACCTCCTGAATAAATCCTGGAACTATCCTGTCCTTGTTAAGGGGACTGTGTCGGGGAACCCGAGCTGAGGCGCTACCCGTTTTTTGGGCTCGAATCGGACCCCGAACACCGGTGGGAGCATCGACTGAAGGTTGCGGCCTTCTCCTCGCCGGCCCCCCGGATTGGAGTAGTGGGGCGATCCGGGGACGAGGTGAACAACAGCGGCGAGCGGGACGGAGCGGCTCGCGTACCCCGCACTTTCACTTTCGCTTTTGCGCCCTCCTTGCTCTCTGGCGAGGTCGGGCTGCGGAGCGGGGTGCGGTGGTGTGGCCTTGTCCAGGTGCCCAGCTGACCCGCCGGCGGTGGCTTGACCCGCGGCTCGGTGGTCGCCCCCCGCCCCCCCCTAGACACCCGTGATTTGGAGTGTCGGCCCGTTTGGAGAGCTTGGCACGACGGTGGAAGGGCCAGCATGGCCACCAAACAAGATGGCGACCGGGCGAAGGTGAAGACGACCCGCCGTGGCACGGCGCACCAGGCCAATAGTATGGACCGCTACACGCTCCAAAAGGGTTCTCCGGAGACATCGCGGTCATCCCCGGTGGGCCTGACGGAGGCGTCTGCCCATCCGGTGGATCTAACCCTCCGGGACGTCATGGGCGCCATCGCTGAACTGAAGGCCTCAGTGGACCAGCGTTTTGATACCTTGGCGCAAAAAATTGACTCGGTCCTGGTGGATGTGGGCCTTGTGAGGGCAGACTTGTCAAAAACGAACGACCGAGTCGACTCCCTGACCCACACCACAACGAGCCTCACGACTGATGTGGTGGCCCTCCAGAAGGAGGTGCGCCGGCTTGGCCATGCGAGCGCCCTGATGGACCGGCGACTGGAGGATTCCGAGGGTCGGGCCCGGAGGAATAATATTCGCATTATTGGTGTGCCGGAGGGACGTGAGGCGGAGGCGGCGGATCTCTTCGTGGAAGACTTGATCCTGACCCATCTCCAGCCCCGGGGGCTGAGTAAGCTCTTTGCGGTGGAACGTGCCCACCGGGTCCCCGGGGGCCGCCCTAAGACCGGTGCCCCGCCGCGGCCCCTTATTGCCCGAATTTTTAATTTCCGGGACCGAGATGCCATCCTCCAGACCTCCAGGCAACAGGGACCGGTCAGGTTGGACAACATGGACGTGAACTTCTACCCAGACTTTACCCCGGCGGTCCAGAAGCAGCGGCAGAGCTTTACTGGCATCAAACGTCGTTTAAGGGACCTAAATCTTAAGTACTCGATGCTCTTCCCGGCTAAGCTGCGGGTGGAGGTGGATGGTCGCACGCACTTCTTTGACCGGCCCGAGGCGGCTGGGGACTGGTTGGACACCTTGCCTGGAGATCGGGGCCGGGGGGGCGGGGGGAGCGCGGCTGGCGAGGAGGGCCCGCTAGATCAGAATTGAGGGGTGACTGTATTGCCTTGCTCGGGACATTGTTCCTTCACCATATTCTGCTTCGATATGTTCCCCTTCCATGGAGGTCATGCGGGGTCTGCTGGGGGCTTCCCTCCTCCTCTGGGGGACTAGTTAGTGTTTAGCTATGGGGCGACAGGCACGCTGCACTTTGGGGGGGCTGTCTGGGCTCATGCAGGGGTGCAGGGAGGGGGGAGTTTTGTTGGGACCGGGGGGTGGGGGGGGTGTGTTGTTTGTTCGTACCGCAAGGCAAACCTGCAATTGTTTTGTTGTCTTTAGACTGCTCGGTGGGGGGCGATCGATTGTTTCGACGTATGATGGGGGGTAGGGACTTGACTGTGTTGTCATGGAATGTTAACGGCCTGGGGGATAGGATTAAGCGTGGTGTGGTCCTGCAGTACTTAAAACGTATTTCCCCAGATGTTGTCTTCTTGCAAGAGACGCACCTTATAGGTAACACCTTTCATGCAATGAATCGGAGGGGATATCGTTTAGCGGCCCACTCCGGCTTCACCTCGGGCTCGCGGGGGGTGGGCATCATGGTCAAGAACTCGCTCCCGTTGGAGATTGATGAGGTGCGCCACGATGACAGGGGACGCTACACTGTTCTGGTGGGACGGATGGAGGGTAGAGTGTTTATTTTTGTGTCAGTGTACGTCCCGCCTGGGCTACAAGCCACCACATTTGCGGACCTGGGGCGCCTCCTTCTGGAACTTCCGAGTGGCCTGTTGGTGGTTGGAGGGGACTTTAATGCGGTTGCATCTGGGTCTATGGATCGCCATCCCCCTAGGGACCTCCCCCGGGCGCAGGCGTGGCTGCCTGGCCTTTTAGACACGCTGGGCCTGGTGGATTGTTGGCGCCTCAAGCATCCCGTGTTACAACAGTACACCTTCCACTCGGGTGCCCATGGTAGCCTGTCGCGGCTCGACTACATCCTTGTCCCGGCGGCCCATGCGGGGAGGGTGGGGGAGGTGCGCCATTTGGCACGGGGTATCTCAGACCACTCCCCATTGTTGTTGCATTTCGACGTCTTCCCGAGGGGGGATGGCAGGGTGGCCCCGATCAATGCCTGGTACTTGCGCGACCCCACCATTCGAGCCGACTTGATCAAATCCTTACAACGCTATTTTGAGGAGAATGTGGGGTCGGTCCCATCTGCCATCTCCCTGTGGGAGGGTTTCAAAGTGGTGCTTAGAGGGGAGGCCCTTTCCTTTATTTCCAATGCCCGGCGGCGCGAGCGGGAGGAGGTGACCCGGGTGGAGGCCGAGATTGCAGAACTGGAGGGTGACCTGGGGAGCGGGGTAACAGACGCCAAGTTGCATGTTTTGCATTTAAAGCAGGCGGCCTATCGGGCCCTCGTCACGGAGGCGGCCAGGGGCCTTGGTAGAGAGCAGCAGGGGCGCATGTATGATGTGGGTGACAAGGCCGGAAAATTGATTGCATGGTTGGATAAGAGGGAGAGAGCGAGCCGCGTGGTGCCTTTGATTGAGAGTGTGGATGGTGCGTGTGCCACGGAGCCGGAAGCCATTGTCTCCTGCTTCGCGGATTATTTCCGCGGAGTCTACTCCCCTGTTTCTCCCTGTTCGGAGGCGGATTCCCATGCCCTGCTTCGGGACATTGCACTGCCCTCCCTTACGGTGGAGGACAGGGACTCACTGGACGTCCCTCCCACCTCGGACGAAATCGCCACGGCTATTCGCTCGGTTGCATCCGGCAAGGCCATGGGCCCCAATGGCATTCCCATTGAGCTATATAAGCTGCGCCCGGATGTGCTGGCACCCCACCTGCGTGCGATGTTCCTCGCGGCCCACTCGCGGGGCTCCCTCCCACCGGACCAGCGTCTTGCCACAATTGTGGTAATCCACAAGGAGGGGAAGCCCCGTGAACGGGTCACATCCTATAGGCCGATTTCGCTTTTGAACGCGGAGCCCAAAATCCTCGCCAAGGTGTTGGCCAACCGGTTGGTTGGCGTGGTGGGCGATTTGGTCCACCAAGACCAATCGGGCTTTATCCCACACCGCAACACGGCGCTTAATCTACGGCGCTTGCACGGGGTGCTTGCGCGTGTCCCATTTGTGCGGGAGCCAGCCATCTTGGCGTCCCTGGATGCCACCATGGCGTTTGATACGCTTGAATGGCCGTATCTCTGGGCGATGCTGGCGAAGTTTGGGTTTGGCCCGGGTTTCATCAGTTGGGTCAAATTACTATATTCGGGCCCGATGGCGCAGGTGGTGGTGAATGGGCGTGTGTCAGCCCCGTTCGCGCTGGGGCGGGGCACGAGACAGGGTTGTCCCCTGTCGCCTCTCCTGTTCGCCCTGGCCCTGGAGCCCCTGGCGGAGTGGCTGCGGTGGCACCCTTCCATCCGTGGTCTCCGCTGGACCCCCGAGCACGAGGACCGTGTGTCCCTCTACGCGGACGATATCCTTTTGTATCTTGCCTCCCCGCGCAAGTCCCTGATCGTCCTAGTTGATGTTTTGCGCTCCTTCGGTCGCAACTCAGGCCTAGTCATCAACTGGGCGAAATCCTGTGTCTACGTGCTTTCCGGGGAGGCTCCGGTCCTGCCGCGAGACTGCCCGATCCAGATTGCCTCCCAGGGTTTCCGTTACTTGGGTATATATATTACTCTTGACCCGGAGGCCCGCTATGAGCGGAATCTGCTGCCCCCGCTCCAGCGTTTGAAGGAGGATGTGGTGCGCTGGCGGCGTCTCCCGCTCTCGCCGCTCGGTCGAGCGGCCTTGTTTAAAATGATGTCCTTGCCGCGCTTCCTCTACGCCCTCCAGAACACCATGGACATGGTCCCGGCACGCTACTTTCGTGAGGTGGAGGGTCTTCAGCGGCGCCTGTTCTGGGACGGGAGGCCGCGTATTGCCCTGGCTAAACTGACGCTCCCGTGGTACGACGGAGGGGTCGCCCTCCCGGACATTAAACGGTATTACTGGGCCTCCCAACTAGCTGCAATTAATCATGGCCTTTACGGGCCCGCCCTGAACCCGGCATTTGAGATGGATAAGATGCTCCTGCCCGGTGGCGATTACAATCGAGCGCTGTACTCTGGCGCGCCCGACTCCCGTCTGACGGGACCGACGCGCGTCATGGTGCGGGTTTGGCACGCGGCTAATGCAGCTATGGGGTGGAAGGACCGTTTGACCCGGGCGTCTCCACTGTATGCCTCTGAGAGGCTGGGCTCCCTGTGGACATTGAAGGGCTTCGAGAAGTGGGACACGATCGGAATCAGCACGGTGGGGGATCTCTGGACGAGGGGGGGATTCAAAACTTTTGAGACGCTGCAGGCGGAGTTCCAGCTGCAGGGCAGTGAGTACTTTCGGTACCTACAGGTCCGCCATGCGCTGGGCTCCGTCTTCCCGGATGTTGCATCCATTTCGGAGTCTTCCCCCCTGGAGGACAGAGTGCTAGATGGCCATGTCCCGGACAGCACGATCTCCCTCATATATAAGAAGCTGATTAATGATAGATTGTGCCTGTTAACTAGTTTACGCGAGGCTTGGGTGGCCGACGGGCTGGAGCTGGACGACGAGGATTGGATTTCCGCGGTGGCCTCTCCGAAAGAGGTGGCCATCCCGGCTCGCCTTCGTTTCGTCCAGCTCAAGATCCTTCACCGGGTCTACGTGACGGGGCCAAGGCTTCTGCGTATGGGTTTTGCTGGTGACGGAACGTGTAAGCGTGGCTGTGGTGCGTTGGCGACTTTTATGCATATACTGTGGGAGTGCCCGAAGGTGGAGCGATTCTGGCGTGGTGTGCTTGAGGTCCTGCGTGTGGTTACGCGTGTCGCGCTGCTGCCTGAAGCGAGGAGGTGCCTGTTGAATGTGTGGGAACCGAATGACTACTCAGTCCCGCAGGCGCGGTGGGTGACTCTGGGATACATGATAGCGAAACGTGATATTGCTCAATTGTGGGGATCCCAGAGGCCCCCTGCGGTGTCGGCCTGGAAAGAGCATATGGATTGGTGTATGTTCCGTGAAAAGGTGGTGTATGTGGCGAGGGGTAAGCCTGGGGCGTGGGTGAAGATCTGGGGCCCCTGGAACGCCTACCGTGGGGGAATTTGTGAGCCCCCGCTGCTGCCGGCTGCCTCGCCTGCTCCGTCTCCCTAGATGGCCCCTCTCCCCCGGCCGCGGGCACGCGGTCCCCCAGCCCCTGATCTGATCCCATCCCCCTCTTCAGAGTATCCCTTCTGGTTTGGATCCCCCTCTTATGGAGCACGTGTTGCCAATTCGTCTCACGGGTTGCCTTGCGGTTGTGTGTTTTTATGTTGTTTTGCCCTAAAAAATGGAACCGGACTATGTGGTATGGAGTTGTGAGGCCTACACCATCGATTACTCCTATTTTCCTACTGTGCACCGCTGAGAGACTTTTACTGTCTGTATGTAATATGCTCGAGATGCTCTAGCGGCCGGCCATGCGGTTGTAGGCCCATACATGTAACTTTTATAAAACTGCAATAAACGGTTTCAAAAAAAAAAAAAAAAAAAAAAAAAAAAAGGTCAATTGTATTGTGCCTCATGTTGAATAACCACTTTTTAAAGGCTCTGAGTGTCCAAAATTGCCTTTTTTATAGACTTTTCTTCCTACTCAGAATCTTCTATTTTGACCCATTTCAGGCAGGAAAATATCTCTAAACATACTTATTTTAGTTCCAAAAGTGAAAATTCACATGCAATAGTAATTTACAGTCAAAAGATTAAACATTATAAATGACCATTTCTGACCATCTGTAGAAAGTTTGACAGCTCCGTGGTCATCGTTTTCCATCAGAAAATAGATTTTTTGTACTATAGAAAAATTAATTAAAAAAAATGTCAATTGGATTGTGCCTCATGTTGAATAACCACTTTTGAAAGCCTCACAGTGACCAAAATTGCCATTTTTGCAGACTCTTCCTCCTAATGAGAAGCTTCTTTTTCGACCAATTTCGGGCAGGAAAATGACTCTAAACACACTTATTTTAGTTCCTAAAGTGATCATTCACATGCAATGGTCATTTACAGTCCAAAGATTAAATTTAAAAAAAAATACAATTTCTGACCATCTGGAGAAAGTTCGACATCGTTCGACATCGTTTTTCATCAGAAAATTGATTTTATGGCCTGGAGAAAAAATGATTTAAAAGGTCAATTGCATTGTGCCTCATGTTGAATAACCACTTTTTAAAGGCTCTGAGTGACCAAAATTACCACTTTTTATAGACTTTTCGTCCTACTCAGAATCTTCTATTTCGACCAATTTCCATCAGGAAAATATCTCTCACCATACTTATTTTAGTTCCAAAAGTGAAAATTCACATGCGCTAGTCATTTACAGTCAAAAGATTAAACATTAAAGAATTACCATTTCAGACCATCTGGAGAAAGTTTGACAGCTCAGGGGTCATCGTTTTTCATCAGAAAATTTATTTTTTGGACTGTAGAAAAAATGATTTAAAAGGTCAATTGTATTGTGCCTCATGTTGAATAACCACTTTTTAAAGGCTCTGAGTGTCCAAAATTGCCTTTTTTATAGACTTTTCGTCCTACTCAGAATCTTCTATTTTGACCCATTTCGGGCAGGAAAATATCTCTAAACATAGTTATTTTAGTTCCAAAAGTGAAAATTCACATGCAATAGTAATTTACAGTCAAAAGATTAAACATTATAAATGACCATTTCTGACCATCTGTAGAAAGTTTGACAGCTCCGTGGTCATCGTTTTCCATCAGAAAATAGTTTTTTTGTACTGTAGAAAAAATTATTCAAAATGTCAATTGGATTGTGCCTCATGTTGAATAACCACTTTTGAAAGCCTCACAGTGACCAAAATTGCCATTTTTGCCGACTCTTCCTCCTAATGAGAAGCTTCTTTTTCGACCAATTTTGGGCAGGAAAATGACTCTAAACACACTTATTTTAGTTCCTAAAGTGATCATTCACATGCAATGGTCATTTACAGTCCAAAGATTAAATATTAAAAAAAATACAATTTCTGACCATCTGGAGAAAGTTCGACATCGTTCGACATCGTTTTTCATCAGAAAATTGATTTTTTGGCCTGTAGAAAAAATGATTTAAAAGGTCAATTGCATTGTGCCTCATGTTGAATAACCACTTTGTAAAGGCTCTGAGTGACCAAAATTACCATTTTTATAGACTTTTCATCCTACTCAGAATCTTCTATTTCGACCAATTTCCGTCAGGAATATATCTCTAAACATACTTATTTTAGTTCCAAAAGTGAAAATTCACATGCGCTAGTCATTTACAGTCAAAAGATTAAACATTAAAGAATTACAATTTCAGACCATCTGGAGAAAGTTTGACAGCTCCGGGGTCATCGTTTTTCATCAGAAAATTTATTTTTTGGACTGTAGAAAAAATGATTTAAAAGGTCAATTGTATTGTGCCTCATGTTGAATAACCACTTTTTAAAGGCTCTGAGTGTCCAAAATTGCCTTTTTTATAGACTTTTCTTCCTACTCAGAATCTTCTATTTTGACCCATTTCAGGCAGGAAAATATCTCTAAACATACTTATTTTAGTTCCAAAAGTGAAAATTCACATGCAATAGTAATTTACAGTCAAAAGATTAAACATTATAAATGACCATTTCTGACCATCTGTAGAAAGTTTGACAGCTCCGTGGTCATCGTTTTCCATCAGAAAATAGATTTTTTGTACTGTAGAAAAAATTATTCAAAATGTCAATTGGATTGTGCCTCATGTTGAATAACCACTTTTGAAAGCCTCACAGTGACCAAAATTGCCATTTTTGCAGACTCTTCCTCCTAATGAGAAGCTTCTTTTTCGACCAATTTCGGGCAGGAAAATGACTCTAAACACACTTATTTTAGTTCCTAAAGTGATCATTCACATGCAATGGTCATTTACAGTCCGAAGATTAAATTTTTAAAAAAATACAATTTCTGACCATCTGGAGAAAGTTCGACATCGTTCGACATCGTTTTTCATCAGAAAATTGATTTTATGGCCTGGAGAAAAAATGATTTAAAAGGTCAATTGCATTGTGCCTCATGTTGAATAACCACTTTTTAAAGGCTATGAGTGACCAAAATTACCACTTTTTATAGACTTTTCGTCCTACTCAGAATCTTCTATTTCGACCAATTTCCGTCAGGAAAATATCTCTCACCATACTTATTTTAGTTCCAAAAGTGAAAATTCACATGCGCTAGTCATTTACAGTCAAAAGATTAAACATTAAAGAATTACCATTTCAGACCATCTGGAGAAAGTTTGACAGCTCAGGGGTCATCGTTTTTCATCAGAAAATTTATTTTTTGGACTGTTGAAAAAATGATTTAAAAGGTCAATTGTATTGTGCCTCATGTTGAATAACCACTTTTTAAAGGCTCTGAGTGTCCAAAATTGCCTTTTTTATAGACTTTTCGTCCTACTCAGAATCTTCTATTTTGACCCATTTCGGGCAGGAAAATATCTCTAAACATAGTTATTTTAGTTCCAAAAGTGAAAATTCACATGCAATAGTAATTTACAGTCAAAAGATTAAACATTATAAATGACCATTTCTGACCATCTGTAGAAAGTTTGACAGCTCCGTGGTCATCGTTTTCCATCAGAAAATAGATTTTTTGTACTGTAGAAAAAATTATTCAAAATGTCAATTGGATTGTGCCTCATGTTGAATAACCACTTTTGAAAGCCTCACAGTGACCAAAATTGCCATTTTTGCCGACTCTTCCTCCTAATGAGAAGCTTCTTTTTCGACCAATTTTGGGCAGGAAAATGACTCTAAACACACTTATTTTAGTTCCTAAAGTGATCATTCACATGCAATGGTCATTTACAGTCCAAAGATTAAATATTAAAAAAAATACAATTTCTGACCATCTGGAGAAAGTTCGACATCGTTCGACATCGTTTTTCATCAGAAAATTGATTTTTTGGCCTGTAGAAAAAATGATTTAAAAGGTCAATTGCATTGTGCCTCATGTTGAATAACCACTTTGTAAAGGCTCTGAGTGACCAAAATTACCATTTTTATAGACTTTTCATCCTACTCAGAATCTTCTATTTCGACCAATTTCCGTCAGGAATATATCTCTAAACATACTTATTTTAGTTCCAAAAGTGAAAATTCACATGCGCTAGTCATTTACAGTCAAAAGATTAAACATTAAAGAATTACAATTTCAGACCATCTGGAGAAAGTTTGACAGCTCCGGGGTCATCGTTTTTCATCAGAAAATTTATTTTTTGGACTGTAGAAAAAATGATTTAAAAGGTCAATTGTATTGTGCCTCATGTTGAATAACCACTTTTTAAAGGCTCTGAGTGTCCAAAATTGCCTTTTTTATAGACTTTTCTTCCTACTCAGAATCTTCTATTTTGACCCATTTCAGGCAGGAAAATATCTCTAAACATACTTATTTTAGTTCCAAAAGTGAAAATTCACATGCAATAGTAATTTACAGTCAAAAGATTAAACATTATAAATGACCATTTCTGACCATCTGTAGAAAGTTTGACAGCTCCGTGGTCATCGTTTTCCATCAGAAAATAGATTTTTTGTACTGTAGAAAAAATTATTCAAAATGTCAATTGGATTGTGCCTCATGTTGAATAACCACTTTTGAAAGCCTCACAGTGACCAAAATTGCCATTTTTGCAGACTCTTCCTCCTAATGAGAAGCTTCTTTTTCGACCAATTTCGGGCAGGAAAATGACTCTAAACACACTTATTTTAGTTCCTAAAGTGATCATTCACATGCAATGGTCATTTACAGTCCGAAGATTAAATTTTAAAAAAAATACAATTTCTGACCATCTGGAGAAAGTTCGACATCGTTCGACATCGTTTTTCATCAGAAAATTGATTTTATGGCCTGGAGAAAAAATGATTTAAAAGGTCAATTGCATTGTGCCTCATGTTGAATAACCACTTTTTAAAGGCTATGAGTGACCAAAATTACCACTTTTTATAGACTTTTCGTCCTACTCAGAATCTTCTATTTCGACCAATTTCCGTCAGGAAAATATCTCTCACCATACTTATTTTAGTTCCAAAAGTGAAAATTCACATGCGCTAGTCATTTACAGTCAAAAGATTAAACATTAAAGAATTACCATTTCAGACCATCTGGAGAAAGTTTGACAGCTCAGGGGTCATCGTTTTTCATCAGAAAATTTATTTTTTGGACTGTAGAAAAAATGATTTAAAAGGTCAATTGTATTGTGCCTCATGTTGAATAACCACTTTTTAAAGGCTCTGAGTGTCCAAAATTGCCTTTTTTATAGACTTTTCGTCCTACTCAGAATCTTCTATTTTGACCCATTTCGGGCAGGAAAATATCTCTAAACATACTTATTTTAGTTCCAAAAGTGAAAATTCACATGCAATAGTAATTTACAGTCAAAAGATTAAACATTATAAATGACCATTTCTGACCATCTGTAGAAAGTTTGACAGCTCCGTGGTCATCGTTTTCCATCAGAAAATAGATTTTTTGTACTGTAGAAAAAATTATTCAAAATGTCAATTGGATTGTGCCTCATGTTGAATAACCACTTTTGAAAGCCTCACAGTGACCAAAATTGCCATTTTTGCAGACTCTTCCTCCTAATGAGAAGCTTCTTTTTCGACCAATTTCGGGCAGGAAAATGACTCTAAACACACTTATTTTAGTTCCTAAAGTGATCATTCACATGCAATGGTCATTTACAGTCCAAAGATTAAATATTAAAAAAAATACAATTTCTGACCATCTGGAGAAAGTTCGACATCGTTCGACATCGTTTTTCATCAGAAAATTGATTTTTTGGCCTGTAGAAAAAATGATTTAAAAGGTCAATTGCATTGTGCCTCATGTTGAATAACCACTTTGTAAAGGCTCTGAGTGACCAAAATTACCATTTTTATAGACTTTTCGTCCTACTCAGAATCTTCTATTTCGACCAATTTCCGTCAGGAAAATATCTCTAAACATACTTATTTTAGTTCCAAAAGTGAAAATTCACATGCCCTAGTCATTTACAGTCAAAAGATTAAACATTAAAGAATTACAATTTCAGACCATCTGGAGAAAGTTTGACAGCTCCGGGGTCATCGTTTTTCATCAGAAAATTTATTTTTTGGACTGTAGAAAAAATGATTTAAAAGGTCAATTGTATTGTGCCTCATGTTGAATAACCACTTTTTAAAGGCTCTGAGTGTCCAAAATTGCCTTTTTTATAGACTTTTCGTCCTACTCAGAATCTTCTATTTTGACCCATTTCTGGCAGGAAAATATCTCTAAACATACTTATTTTAGTTCCAAAAGTGAAAATTCACATGCAATAGTAATTTACAGTCAAAAGATTAAACATTATAAATGACCATTTCTGACCATCTGTAGAAAGTTTGACAGCTCCGTGGTCATCGTTTTCCATCAGAAAATAGTTTTTTTGTACTGTAGAAAAAATTATTCAAAATGTCAATTGGATTGTGCCTCATGTTGAATAACCACTTTTGAAAGCCTCACAGTGACCAAAATTGCCATTTTTGCCGACTCTTCCTCCTAATGAGAAGCTTCTTTTTCGACCAATTTCGGGCAGGAAAATGACTCTAAACACACTTATTTTAGTTCCTAAAGTGATCTTTCACATGCAATGGTCATTTACAGTCCAAAGATTAAATATTAAAAAAAAAAAATTCTGACCATCTGGAGAAAGTTCGACATCGTTCGACATCGTTTTTCATCAGAAAATTGATTTTTTGGCCTAGAGAAAAAATGATTTAAAAGGTCAATTGCATTGTGCCTCATGTTGAATAACCACTTTTTAAAGGCTCTGAGTGACCAAAATTACCACTTTTTATAGACTTTTCGCCCTACTCAGAATCTTCTATTTCGACCAATTTCCGTCAGGAAAATATCTCTAACCATACTTATTTTAGTTCCAAAAGTGAAAATTCACATGCGCTAGTCATTTACAGTCAAAAGATTAAACATTAAAGAATTACCATTTCAGACCATCTGGAGAAAGTTTGACAGCTCCGGGGTCATCGTTTTTCATCAGAAAATTGATTTTTTGGACTGTAGAAAAAATGATTTAAAAGGTCAATTGTATTGTGCCTCATGTTGAATAACCACTTTTTAAAGGCTCTGAGTGTCCAAAATTGCCTTTTTTATAGACTTTTCGTCCTACTCAGAATCTTCTATTTTGACCCATTTCGGGCAGGAAAATATCTCTAAACATACTTATTTTAGTTCCAAAAGTGAAAATTCACATGCAATAGTAATTTACAGTCAAAAGATTAAACATTATAAATTACCATTTCTGACCATCTGTAGAAAGTTTGACAGCTCCGTGGTCATCGTTTTCCATCAGAAAATAGATTTTTTTTACTGTAGAAAAAATTATTCAAAATGTCAATTGGATTGTGCCTCATGTTTAATAACCACTTTTGAAAGCCTCAGTGACCAAAATTGCCATTTTTGCCGACTCTTCCTCCTAATGAGAAGCTTCTTTTTCGACCAATTTCGGGCAGGAAAATGACTCTAAACACACTTATTTTAGTTCCTAAAGTGATCATTCACATGCAATGGTCATTTACAGTCCAAAGATTAAATATTAAAAAAAATACAATTTCTGACCATCTGGAGAAAGTTCGACATCGTTCGACATCGTTTTTCATCAGAAAATTGATTTTATGGCCTGTAGAAAAAATGATTTAAAAGGTCAATTGCATTGTGCCTCATGTTGAATAACCACTTTTTAAAGGCTCTGAGTGACCAAAATTACCATTTTTATAGACTTTTCATCCTACTCAGAATCTTCTATTTCGACCAATTTCCGTCAGGAAAATATCTCTAAACATACTTATTTTAGTTCCAAAAGTGAAAATTCACATGCGCTAGTCATTTACAGTCAAAAGATTAAACATTAAAGAATTATCATTTTAGACCATCTGGAGAAAGTTTGACAGCTCTGGGGTCATCGTTTTTTATCAGAAAATTGATTTTTTGGACTGTAGAAAAAATGATTTAAAAGGTCAATTGTATTGTGCCTCATGTTGAATAACCACTTTTTAAAGGCTCTGAGTGTCCAAAATTGCCTTTTTTATAGACTTTTCGTCCTACTCAGAATCTTCTATTTTGACCCATTTCGGGCAGGAAAATATCTCTAAACATACTTATTTTAGTTCCAAAAGTGAAAATTCACATGCAATAGTAATTTACAGTCAAAAGATTAAACATTATAAATTACCATTTCTGACCATCTGTAGAAAGTTTGACAGCTCCGTGGTCATCGTTTTCCATCAGAAAATAGATTTTTTGTACTGTAGAAAAAATTATTCAAAATGTCAATTGTATTGTGCCTCATGTTGAATAATCACTTTTTAAAGGCTCTGAGTGTCCAAAATTGCCTTTTTTATAGACTTTTCGTCCTACTCAGAATCTTCTATTTTGACCCATTTCGGGCAGGAAAATATCTCTAAACATACTTATTTTAGTTCCAAAAGTGAAAATTCACATGCAATAGTAATTTACAGTCAAAAGATTAAACATTATAAATTACCATTTCTGACCATCTGTAGAAAGTTTGACAGCTCCGTGGTCATCGTTTTCCATCAGAAAATAGATTTTTTGTACTGTAGAAAAAATTATTCAAAATGTCAATTGGATTGTGCCTCATGTTGAATAACCACTTTTGAAAGCCTCACAGTGACCAAAATTGCCATTTTTGCAGACTCTTCCTCCTAATGAGAAGCTTCTTTTTCGACCAATTTCGGGCAGGAAAATGACTCTAAACACACTTATTTTAGTTCCTAAAGTGATCATTCACATGCAATGGTCATTTACAGTCCAAAGATTAAATATTAAAAAAAATAAAATTTCTGACCATCTGGAGAAAGTTCGACATCGTTCGAAATCGTTTTTCATCAGAAAATAGATTTTTTGGCCTGGAGAAAAAATGATTTAAAAGGTCAATTGTATTGTGCCTCATGTTGAATAACCACTTTTTAAAGGCTCTGAGTGTCCAAAATTGCCTTTTTTATAGACTTTTCGTCCTACTCAGAATCTTCTATTTTGACCCATTTCGGGCAGGAAAATATCTCTAAACATACTTATTTTAGTTCCAAAAGTGAAAATTCACATGCAATAGTAATTTACAGTCAAAAGATTAAACATTATAAATGACCATTTCTGACCATCTGTAGAAAGTTTGACAGCTCCGTGGTCATCGTTTTCCATCAGAAAATAGATTTTTTCTACTGTAGAAAAAATTATTCAAAATGTCAATTGGATTGTGCCTCATGTTGAATAACCACTTTTGAAAGCCTCACAGTGACCAAAATTGATATTTTTGCAGACTCTTCCTCCTAATGAGAAGCTTCTTTTTCGACCAATTTCGGGCAGGAAAATGACTCTAAACACACTTATTTTAGTTCCTAAAGTGATCATTCACATGCAATGGTCATTTACAGTCCAAAGATTAAATATAAAAAAAAATACAATTTCTGACCATCTGGAGAAAGTTCGACATCGTTCGACATCGTTTTTCATCAGAAAATTGATTTTTTGGCCTGTAGAAAAAATGATTTAAAAGGTCAATTGCATTGTGCCTCATGTTGAATAACCACTTTTTAAAGGCTCTGAGTGACCAAAATTACCATTTTTATAGACTTTTCGTCCTACTCAGAATCTTCTATTTCGACCAATTTCCGTCAGGAAAATATCTCTAAACATACTTATTTTAGTTCCAAAAGTGAAAATTCACATGCGCTAGTCATTTACAGTCAAAAGATTAAACATTAAAGAATTACAATTTCAGACCATCTGGAGAAAGTTTGACAGCTCCGGGGTCATCGTTTTTCATCAGAAAATTTATTTTTTGGACTGTAGAAAAAATGATTTAAAAGGTCAATTGTATTGTGCCTCATGTTGAATAACCACTTTTTAAAGGCTCTGAGTGTCCAAAATTGCCTTTTTTATAGACTTTTCTTCCTACTCAGAATCTTCTATTTTGACCCATTTCTGGCAGGAAAATATCTCTAAACATACTTATTTTAGTTCCAAAAGTGAAAATTCACATGCAATAGTAATTTACAGTCAAAAGATTAAACATTATAAATGACCATTTCTGACCATCTGTAGAAAGTTTGACAGCTCCGTGGTCATCGTTTTCCATCAGAAAATAGATTTTTTGTACTGTAGAAAAAATTATTCAAAATGTCAATTGGATTGTGCCTCATGTTGAATAACCACTTTTGAAAGCCTCACAGTGACCAAAATTGCCATTTTTGCAGACTCTTCCTCCTAATGAGAAGCTTCTTTTTCGACCAATTTCGGGCAGGAAAATGACTCTAAACACACTTATTTTAGTTCCTAAAGTGATCATTCACATGCAATGGTCATTTACAGTCCAAAGATTAAATATTAAAAAAAATACAATTTCTGACCATCTGGAGAAAGTTCGACATCGTTCGACATCGTTTTTCATCAGAAAATTGATTTTATGGCCTGTAGAAAAAATGATTTAAAAGGTCAATTGTATTGTGCCTCATGTTGAATAACCACTTTTTAAAGGCTCTGAGTGTCCAAAATTGCCTTTTTTATAGACTTTTCGTCCTACTCAGAATCTTCTATTTTGACCCATTTCGGGCAGGAAAATATCTCTAAACATACTTATTTTAGTTCCAAAAGTGAAAATTCACATGCAATAGTAATTTACAGTCAAAAGATTAAACATTATAAATTACCATTTCTGACCATCTGTAGAAAGTTTGACAGCTCCGTGGTCATCGTTTTCCATCAGAAAATAGATTTTTTGTACTGTAGAAAAAATTATTCAAAATGTCAATTGGATTGTGCCTCATGTTGAATAACCACTTTTGAAAGCCTCACAGTGACCAAAATTGCCATTTTTGCAGACTCTTCCTCCTAATGAGAAGCTTCTTTTTCGACCAATTTCGGGCAGCAAAATGACTCTGAACACACTTATTTTAGTTCCTAAAGTGATCATTCACATGCAATGGTCATTTACAGTCCAAAGAATAAATATTAAAAAAAATACAATTTCTGACCATCTGGAGAAAGTTCGACATCGTTCGACATCGTTTTTCATCAGAAAATTGATTTTTTGGCCTGGAGAAAAAATGATTTAAAAGGTCAATTGCATTGTGCCTCATGTTGAATAACCACTTTTTAAAGGCTCTGAGTGACCAAAATTACCACTTTTTATAGACTTTTCGTCCTACTCAGAATCTTCTATTTCGACCAATTTCCGTCAGGAAAATATCTCTAACCATACTTATTTTAGTTCCAAAAGTGAAAATTCACATGCGCTAGTCATTTACAGTCAAAAGATTAAACATTAAAGAATTACCATTTCAGACCATCTGGAGAAAGTTTGACAGCTCCGGGGTCATCGTTTTTCATCAGAAAATTTATTTTTTAGACTGTAGAAAAAATGATTTAAAAGGTCAATTGTATTGTGCCTCATGTTGAATAACCACTTTTTAAAGGCTCTGAGTGTCCAAAATTGCCTTTTTTATAGACTTTTCGTCCTACTCAGAATCTTCTATTTTGACCCATTTCGGGCAGGATAATATCTCTAAACATAGTTATTTTAGTTCCAAAAGTGAAAATTCACATGCAATAGTAATTTACAGTCAAAAGATTAAACATTATAAATGACCATTTCTGACCATCTGTAGAAAGTTTGACAGCTCCGTGGTCATCGTTTTCCATCAGAAAATAGATTTTTTGTACTGTAGAAAAAATTATTCAAAATGTCAATTGGATTGTGCCTCATGTTGAATAACCACTTTTGAAAGCCTCACAGTGACCAAAATTGCCATTTTTGCAGACTCTTCCTCCTAATGAGAAGCTTCTTTTTCGACCAATTTCGGGCAGGAAAATGACTCTAAACACACTTATTTTAGTTCCTAAAGTGATCATTCACATGCAATGGTCATTTACAGTCCAAAGATTAAATATTAAAAAAAATACAATTCGTGACCATCTGGAGAAAGTTCGACATCGTTCGACATCGGCCTGTAGAAAAACTGATTTAAAAGGTCAATTGCATTGTGCCTCATGTTGAATAACCACTTTTTAAAGGCTCTGAGTGACCAAAATTACCATTTTTATAGACTTTTCGTCCTACTCAGAATCTTCTATTTCGACCAATTTCCGTCAGGAAAATATCTCTAAACATACTTATTTTAGTTCCAAAAGTGAAAATTCACATGCGCTAGTGATTTACAGTCAAAAGATTAAACATTAAAGAATTACCATTTCAGACCATCTGGAGAAAGTTTGACAGCTCCGGGGTCATCGTTTTTCATCAGAAAATTTATTTTTTGGACTGTAGAAAAAATGATTTAAAAGGTCAATTGTATTGTGCCTCATGTTGAATAACCACTTTTTAAAGGCTCTGAGTGTCCAAAATTGCCTTTTTTATAGACTTTTCGTCCTACTCAGAATCTTCTATTTTGACCCATTTCGGGCAGGAAAATACCTCTAAACATACTTATTTTAGTTCCAAAAGTGAAAGTTCACATGCAATAGTAATTTACAGTCAAAAGATTAAACATTATAAATTACCATTTCTGACCATCTGTAGAAAGTTTGACAGCTCCGTGGTCATCGTTTTCCATCAGAAAATAGATTTTTTGTACTGTAGAAAAAATTATTCAAAATGTCAATTGGATTGTGCCTCATGTTGAATAACCACTTTTGAAAGCCTCACAGTGACCAACATTGCCATTTTTGCAGACTCTTTCTCCTAATGAGAAGCTTCTTTTTCAACCAATTTCGGGCAGGAAAATGACTCTAAACACACTTATTTTAGTTCCTAAAGTGATCTTTCACATGCAATGGTCATTTACAGTCCAAAGATTAAATATTAAAAAAAAAAAAATTTCTGACCATCTGGAGAAAGTTCGACATCGTTCGACATCGTTTTTCATCAGAAAATTGATTTTTTGGCCTGGAGAAAAAATGATTTAAAAGGTCAATTGCATTGTGCCTCATGTTGAATAACCACTTTTTAAAGGCTCTGAGTGACCAAAATTACCACTTTTTATAGACTTTTCGTCCTACTCAGAATCTTCTATTTCGACCAATTTCCGTCAGGAAAATATCTCTAACCATACTTATTTTAGTTCCAAAAGTGAAAATTCACATGCGCTAGTCATTTACAGTCAAAAGATTAAACATTAAAGAATTACCATTTCAGACCATCTGGAGAAAGTTTGTCATCGTTTTTCATCAGAAAATTGATTTTTTGGACTGTAGAAAAAATGATTTAAAAGGTCAATTGTATTGTGCCTCATGTTGAATAACCACTTTTTAAAGGCTCTGAGTGTCCAAAATTGCCTTTTTTATAGACTTTTCTTCCTACTCAGAATCTTCTATTTTGACCCATTTCAGGCAGGAAAATATCTCTAAACATACTTATTTTAGTTCCAAAAGTGAAAATTCACATGCAATAGTAATTTACAGTCAAAAGATTAAACATTATAAATGACCATTTCTGACCATCTGTAGAAAGTTTGACAGCTCCGTGGTCATCGTTTTCCATCAGAAAATAGATTTTTTGTACTGTAGAAAAAATTATTCAAAATGTCAATTGGATTGTGCCTCATGTTGAATGACCACTTTTGAAAGCCTCACAGTGACCAAAATTGCCATTTTTGCAGACTCTTCCTCCTAATGAGAAGCTTCTTTTTCGACCAATTTCGGGCAGGAAAATGACTCTAAACACACTTATTTTAGTTCCTAAAGTGATCATTCACATGCAATGGTCATTTACAGTCCAAAGATTAAATATTAAAAAAAATACAATTTCTGACCATCTGGAGAAAGTTCGACATCGTTCGACATCGTTTTTCATCAGAAAATTGATTTTATGGCCTGTAGAAAAAATTATTTAAAAGGTCAATTGTATTGTTCCTCATGTTGAATAACCACTTTTTAAAGGCTCTGAGTGTCCAAAATTGCCTTTTTTATAGACTTTTCGTCCTACTCAGAATCTTCTATTTTGACCCATTTCGGGCAGGAAAATATCTCTAAACATACTTATTTTAGTTCCAAAAGTGAAAATTCACATGCAATAGTAATTTACAGTCAAAAGATTAAACATTATAAATTACCATTTCTGACCATCTGTAGAAAGTTTGACAGCTCCGTGGTCATCGTTTTCCATCAGAAAATAGATTTTTTGTACTGTAGAAAAAATTATTCAAAATGTCAATTGGATTGTGCCTTATGTTGAATAACCACTTTTGAAAGCCTCACAGTGACCAAAATTGCCATTTTTGCAGACTCTTGAAGCTTCTTTTTCGAACAATTTCGGGCAGGAAAATGTCTCTGAACACACTTATTTTAGTTCCTAAAGTGATCATTCACATGCAATGGTCATTTACAGTCCAAAGAATAAATATTAAAAAAAATACAATTTCTGACCATCTGGAGAAAGTTCGACATCGTTCGACATCGTTTTTCATCAGAAAATTGATTTTTTGGCCTGGAGAAAAAATGATTTAAAAGGTCAATTGCATTGTGCCTCATGTTGAATAACCACTTTTTAAAGGCTCTGAGTGACCAAAATTACCACTTTTTATAGACTTTTCGTCCTACTCAGAATCTTCTATTTCGACCAATTTCCGTCAGGAAAATATCTCTAACCATACTTATTTTAGTTCCAAAAGTGAAAATTCACATGCGCTAGTCATTTACAGTCAAAAGATTAAACATTAAAGAATTACCATTTCAGACCATCTGGAGAAAGTTTGACAGCTCCGGGGTCATCGTTTTTCATCAGAAAATTTATTTTTTGGACTGTAGAAAAAATGATTTAAAAGATCAATTGTATTGTGCCGCATGTTGAATAACCACTTTTTAAAGGCTCTGAGTGTCCAAAATTGCCTTTTTTATAGACTTTTCGTCCTCCTCAGAATCTTCTATTTTGACCCATTTCGGGCAGGAAAATATCTCTAAACATAGTTATTTTAGTTCCAAAAGTGAAAATTCACATGCAATAGTAATTTACAGTCAAAAGATTAAACATTATAAATGACCATTTCTGACCATCTGTAGAAAGTTTGACAGCTCCGTGGTCATCGTTTTCCATCAGAAAATAGATTTTTTGTACTGTAGAAAAAATTATTCAAAATGTCAATTGGATTGTGCCTCATGTTGAATAACCACTTTTGAAAGCCTCACAGTGACCAAAATTGCCATTTTTGCAGACTCTTCCTCCTAATGAGAAGCTTCTTTTTCGACCAATTTCGGGCAGGAAAATGACTCTAAACACACTTATTTTAGTTCCTAAAGTGATCATTCACATGCAATGGTCATTTACAGTCCAAAGATTAAATATTAAAAAAAATACAATTTCTGACCATCTGGAGAAAGTTCGACATCGTTCGACATCGTTTTTCATCAGAAAATTGATTTTTTGGCCTGTAGAAAAAATGATTTAAAAGGTCAATTGCATTGTGCCTCATGTTGAATAACCACTTTTTAAAGGCTCTGAGTGACCAAAATTACCATTTTAATAGACTTTTCGTCCTACTCAGAATCTTCTATTTCGACCAATTTCCGTCAGGAAAATATCTCTAAACATACTTATTTTAGTTCCAAAAGTGAAAATTCACATGCCCTAGTCATTTACAGTCAAAAGATTAAACATTAAAGAATTACAATTTCAGACCATCTGGAGAAAGTTTGACAGCTCCGGGGTCATCGTTTTTCATCAGAAAATTTATTTTTTGGACTGTAGAAAAAATGATTTAAAAGGTCAATTGTATTGTGCCTCATGTTGAATAACCACTTTTTAAAGGCTCTGAGTGTCCAAAATTGCCTTTTTTATAGACTTTTCGTCCTACTCAGAATCTTCTATTTTGACCCATTTCTGGCAGGAAAATATCTCTAAACATACTTATTTTAGTTCCAAAAGTGAAAATTCACATGCAATAGTAATTTACAGTCAAAAGATTAAACATTATAAATTACCATTTCTGACCATCTGTAGAAAGTCTGACAGCTCCGTGGTCATCGTTTTCCATCAGAAAATAGATTTTTTGTACTGTAGAAAAAATTATTCAAAATGTCAATTGGATTGTGCCTCATGTTGAATAACCACTTTTGAAAGCCTCACAGTGACCAAAATTGCCATTTTTGCCGACTCTTCCTCCTAATGAGAAGCTTCTTTTTCGACCAATTTCGGGCAGGAAAATGACTCTAAACACACTTATTTTAGTTCCTAAAGTGATCATTCACATGCAATGGTCATTTACAGTCCAAAGATTAAATATTAAAAAAAATACAATTTCTGACCATCTGGAGAAAGTTCGACATCGTTCGACATCGTTTTTCATCAGAAAATTGATTTTATGGCCTGTAGAAAAAATGATTTAAAAGGTCAATTGCATTGTGCCTCATGTTGAATAACCACTTTTTAAAGGCTCTGAGTGACCAAAATTACCATTTTTATAGACTTTTCATCCTACTCAGAATCTTCTATTTCGACCAATTTCCGTCAGGAAAATATCTCTAAACATACTTATTTTAGTTCCAAAAGTGAAAATTTACATGCGCTAGTCATTTACAGTCAAAAGATTAAACATTAAAGAATTACCATTTTAGACCATCTGGAGAAAGTTTGACAGCTCTGGGGTCATCGTTTTTTATCAGAAAATTGATTTTTTGGACTGTAGAAAAAATGATTTAAAAGGACAATTGTATTGTGCCTCATGTTGAATAACCACTTTTTAAAGGCTCTGAGTGTCCAAAATTGCCTTTTTTATAGACTTTTCGTCCTACTCAGAATCTTCTATTTTGACCCATTTCGGGCAGGAAAATATCTCTAAACATACTTATTTTAGTTCCAAAAGTGAAAATTCACATGCAATAGTAATTTACAGTCAAATGATTAAACATTATAAATTACCATTTCTGACCATCTGTAGAAAGTTTGACAGCTCCGTGGTCATCGTTTTCCATCAGAAAATAGATTTTTTGTACTGTAGAAAAAATTATTCAAAATGTCAATTGGATTGTGCCTCATATTGAATAACCACTTTTGAAAGCCTCACAGTGACCAAAATTGCCATTTTTGCAGACTCTTCCTCCTAATGAGAAGCTTCTTTTTCGACCAATTTCGGGCAGGAAAATGACTCTAAACACACTTATTTTAGTTCCTAAAGTGATCATTCACATGCAATGGTCATTTACAGTCCAAAGATTAAATATTAAAAAAAATACAATTTCTGACCATCTGGAGAAAGTTCGACATCGTTCGACATCGTTTTTCATCAGAAAATTGATTTTTTGGCCTGGAGAAAAAATGATTTAAAAGGTCAATTGTATTGTGCCTCATGTTGAATAACCACTTTTTAAAGGCTCTGAGTGTCCAAAATTGCCTTTTTTATAGACTTTTCGTCCTACTCAGAATCTTCTATTTTGACCCATTTCGGGCAGGAAAATATCGCTAAACATACTTATTTTAGTTCCAAAAGTGAAAATTCACATGCAATAGTAATTTACAGTCAAAAGATTAAACATTATAAATGACCATTTCTGACCATCTGTAGAAAGTTTGACAGCTCCGTGGTCATCGTTTTCCATCAGAAAATAGATTTTTTGTACTGTAAAAAAAATTATTCAAAATGTCAATTGGATTGTGCCTCATGTTGAATAACCACTTTTGAAAGCCTCACAGTGACCAAAATTTATATTTTTCCAGACTCTTCCTCCTAATGAGAAGCTTCTTTTTCGACCAATTTCGGGCAGGAAAATGACTCTAAACACACTTATTTTAGTTCCTAAAGTGATCATTCACATGCAATGGTCATTTACAGTCCAAAGATTAAATATTAAAAAAAATACAATTTCTGACCATCTGGAGAAAGTTCGACATCGTTCGACATCGTTTTTCATCAGAAAATTGATTTTTTGGCCTGTAGAAAAAATGATTTAAAAGGTCAATTGCATTGTGCCTCATGTTGAATAACCACTTTTTAAAGGCTCTGAGTGACCAAAATTACCATTTTTATAGACTTTTCGTCCTACTCAGAATCTTCTATTTCGACCAATTTCCATCAGGAAAATATCTCTAAACATACTTATTTTAGTTCCAAAAGTGAAAATTCACATGCGCTAGTCATTTACAGTCAAAAGATTAAACATTAAAGAATTACAATTTCAGACCATCTGGAGAAAGTTTGACAGCTCCGGGGTCATCGTTTTTCATCAGAAAATTTATTTTTTGGACTGTAGAAAAAATGATTTAAAAGGTCAATTGTATTGTGCCTCATGTTGAATAACCACTTTTTAAAGGCTCTGAGTGTCCAAAATTGCCTTTTTTATAGACTTTTCTTCCTACTCAGAATCTTCTATTTTGACCCATTTCTGGCAGGAAAATATCTCTAAACATACTTATTTTAGTTCCAAAAGTGAAAATTCACATGCAATAGTAATTTACAGTCAAAAGATTAAACATTATAAATGACCATTTCTGACCATCTGTAGAAAGTTTGATAGCTCCGTGGTCATCGTTTTCCATCAGAAAATAGATTTTTTGTACTGTAGAAAAAATTATTCAAAATGTCAATTGGATTGTGCCTCATGTTGAATAACCACTTTTGAAAGCCTCACAGTGACCAAAATTGCCATTTTTGCAGACTCTTCCTCCTAATGAGAAGCTTCTTTTTCGACCAATTTCGGGCAGGAAAATGACTCTAAACACACTTATTTTAGTTCCTAAAGTGATCATTCACATGCAATGGTCATTTACAGTCCAAAGATTAAATATTAAAAAAAATACAATTTCTGACCATCTGGAGAAAGTTCGACATCGTTCGACATCGTTTTTCATCAGAAAATTGATTTTTTGGCCTGTAGAAAAAATGATTTAAAAGGTCAATTGCATTGTGCCTCATGTTGAATAACCACTTTTTAAAGGCTCTGAGTGACCAAAATTACCATTTTAATAGACTTTTCGTCCTACTCAGAATCTTCTATTTCGACCAATTTCCGTCAGGAAAATATCTCTAAACATACTTATTTTAGTTCCAAAAGTGAAAATTCACATGCCCTAGTCATTTACAGTCAAAAGATTAAACATTAAAGAATTACAATTTCAGACCATCTGGAGAAAGTTTGACAGCTCCGGGGTCATCGTTTTTCATCAGAAAATTTATTTTTTGGACTGTAGAAAAAATGATTTAAAAGGTCAATTGTATTGTGCCTCATGTTGAATAACCACTTTTTAAAGGCTCTGAGTGTCCAAAATTGCCTTTTTTATAGACTTTTCGTCCTACTCAGAATCTTCTATTTTGACCCATTTCTGGCAGGAAAATATCTCTAAACATACTTATTTTAGTTCCAAAAGTGAAAATTCACATGCAATAGTAATTTACAGTCAAAAGATTAAACATTATAAATTACCATTTCTGACCATCTGTAGAAAGTCTGACAGCTCCGTGGTCATCGTTTTCCATCAGAAAATAGATTTTTTGTACTGTAGAAAAAATTATTCAAAATGTCAATTGGATTGTGCCTCATGTTGAATAACCACTTTTGAAAGCCTCACAGTGACCAAAATTGCCATTTTTGCCGACTCTTCCTCCTAATGAGAAGCTTCTTTTTCGACCAATTTCGGGCAGGAAAATGACTCTAAACACACTTATTTTAGTTCCTAAAGTGATCATTCACATGCAATGGTCATTTACAGTCCAAAGATTAAATATTAAAAAAAATACAATTTCTGACCATCTGGAGAAAGTTCGACATCGTTCGACATCGTTTTTCATCAGAAAATTGATTTTATGGCCTGTAGAAAAAATGATTTAAAAGGT
Source organism: Triturus cristatus (assembly GCF_964204655.1). Classification (NCBI taxonomy): domain Eukaryota; kingdom Metazoa; phylum Chordata; class Amphibia; order Caudata; family Salamandridae; genus Triturus; species Triturus cristatus. Next base: position 167,934,350 of record NC_140584.1, on the reverse strand, counting down.
CAATTGCATTGTGCCTCATGTTGAATAACCACTTTTTAAAGGCTCTGAGTGACCAAAATTACCATTTTTATAGACTTTTCATCCTACTCAGAATCTTCTATTTCGACCAATTTCCGTCAGGAAAATATCTCTAAACATACTTATTTTAGTTCCAAAAGTGAAAATTTACATGCGCTAGTCATTTACAGTCAAAAGATTAAACATTAAAGAATTACCATTTTAGACCATCTGGAGAAAGTTTGACAGCTCTGGGGTCATCGTTTTTTATCAGAAAATTGATTTTTTGGACTGTAGAAAAAATGATTTAAAAGGACAATTGTATTGTGCCTCATGTTGAATAACCACTTTTTAAAGGCTCTGAGTGTCCAAAATTGCCTTTTTTATAGACTTTTCGTCCTACTCAGAATCTTCTATTTTGACCCATTTCGGGCAGGAAAATATCTCTAAACATACTTATTTTAGTTCCAAAAGTGAAAATTCACATGCAATAGTAATTTACAGTCAAATGATTAAACATTATAAATTACCATTTCTGACCATCTGTAGAAAGTTTGACAGCTCCGTGGTCATCGTTTTCCATCAGAAAATAGATTTTTTGTACTGTAGAAAAAATTATTCAAAATGTCAATTGGATTGTGCCTCATATTGAATAACCACTTTTGAAAGCCTCACAGTGACCAAAATTGCCATTTTTGCAGACTCTTCCTCCTAATGAGAAGCTTCTTTTTCGACCAATTTCGGGCAGGAAAATGACTCTAAACACACTTATTTTAGTTCCTAAAGTGATCATTCACATGCAATGGTCATTTACAGTCCAAAGATTAAATATTAAAAAAAATACAATTTCTGACCATCTGGAGAAAGTTCGACATCGTTCGACATCGTTTTTCATCAGAAAATTGATTTTTTGGCCTGGAGAAAAAATGATTTAAAAGGTCAATTGTATTGTGCCTCATGTTGAATAACCACTTTTTAAAGGCTCTGAGTGTCCAAAATTGCCTTTTTTATAGACTTTTCGTCCTACTCAGAATCTTCTATTTTGACCCATTTCGGGCAGGAAAATATCGCTAAACATACTTATTTTAGTTCCAAAAGTGAAAATTCACATGCAATAGTAATTTACAGTCAAAAGATTAAACATTATAAATGACCATTTCTGACCATCTGTAGAAAGTTTGACAGCTCCGTGGTCATCGTTTTCCATCAGAAAATAGATTTTTTGTACTGTAGAAAAAATTATTCAAAATGTCAATTGGATTGTGCCTCATGTTGAATAACCACTTTTGAAAGCCTCACAGTGACCAAAATTTATATTTTTCCAGACTCTTCCTCCTAATGAGAAGCTTCTTTTTCGACCAATTTCGGGCAGGAAAATGACTCTAAACACACTTATTTTAGTTCCTAAAGTGATCATTCACATGCAATGGTCATTTACAGTCCAAAGATTAAATATTAAAAAAAATACAATTTCTGACCATCTGGAGAAAGTTCGACATCGTTCGACATCGTTTTTCATCAGAAAATTGATTTTTTGGCCTGTAGAAAAAATGATTTAAAAGGTCAATTGCATTGTGCCTCATGTTGAATAACCACTTTTTAAAGGCTCTGAGTGACCAAAATTACCATTTTTATAGACTTTTCGTCCTACTCAGAATCTTCTATTTCGACCAATTTCCATCAGGAAAATATCTCTAAACATACTTATTTTAGTTCCAAAAGTGAAAATTCACATGCGCTAGTCATTTACAGTCAAAAGATTAAACATTAAAGAATTACAATTTCAGACCATCTGGAGAAAGTTTGACAGCTCCGGGGTCATCGTTTTTCATCAGAAAATTTATTTTTTGGACTGTAGAAAAAATGATTTAAAAGGTCAATTGTATTGTGCCTCATGTTGAATAACCACTTTTTAAAGGCTCTGAGTGTCCAAAATTGCCTTTTTTATAGACTTTTCTTCCTACTCAGAATCTTCTATTTTGACCCATTTCTGGCAGGAAAATATCTCTAAACATACTTATTTTAGTTCCAAAAGTGAAAATTCACATGCAATAGTAATTTACAGTCAAAAGATTAAACATTATAAATGACCATTTCTGACCATCTGTAGAAAGTTTGATAGCTCCGTGGTCATCGTTTTCCATCAGAAAATAGATTTTTTGTACTGTAGAAAAAATTATTCAAAATGTCAATTGGATTGTGCCTCATGTTGAATAACCACTTTTGAAAGCCTCACAGTGACCAAAATTGCCATTTTTGCAGACTCTTCCTCCTAATGAGAAGCTTCTTTTTCGACCAATTTCGGGCAGGAAAATGACTCTAAACACACTTATTTTAGTTCCTAAAGTGATCATTCACATGCAATGGTCATTTACAGTCCAAAGATTAAATATTAAAAAAAATACAATTTCTGACCATCTGGAGAAAGTTCGACATCGTTCGACATCGTTTTTCATCAGAAAATTGATTTTTTGGCCTGTAGAAAAAATGATTTAAAAGGTCAATTGCATTGTGCCTCATGTTGAATAACCACTTTTTAAAGGCTCTGAGTGACCAAAATTACCATTTTTATAGACTTTTCGTCCTACTCAGAATCTTCTATTTCGACCAATTTCCGTCAGGAAAATATCTCTAAACATACTTATTTTAGTTCCAAAAGTGAAAATTCACATGCCCTAGTCATTTACAGTCAAAAGATTAAACATTAAAGAATTACAATTTCAGACCATCTGGAGAAAGTTTGACAGCTCCGGGGTCATCGTTTTTCATCAGAAAATTTATTTTTTGGACTGTAGAAAAAATGATTTAAAAGGTCAATTGTATTGTGCCTCATGTTGAATAACCACTTTTTAAAGGCTCTGAGTGTCCAAAATTGCCTTTTTTATAGACTTTTCGTCCTACTCAGAATCTTCTATTTTGACCCATTTCTGGCAGGAAAATATCTCTAAACATACTTATTTTAGTTCCAAAAGTGAAAATTCACATGCAATAGTAATTTACAGTCAAAAGATTAAACATTATAAATGACCATTTCTGACCATCTGTAGAAAGTTTGACAGCTCCGTGGTCATCGTTTTCCATCAGAAAATAGATTTTTTGTACTGTAGAAAAAATTATTCAAAATGTCAATTGGATTGTGCCTCATGTTGAATAACCACTTTTGAAAGCCTCACAGTGACCAAAATTGCCATTTTTGCAGACTCTTCCTCCTAATGAGAAGCTTCTTTTTCGACCAATTTCGGGCAGGAAAATGACTCTAAACACACTTATTTTAGTTCCTAAAGTGATCATTCACATGCAATGGTCATTTACAGTCCAAAGATTAAATATTAAAAAAAATACAATTCGTGACCATCTGGAGAAAGTTCGACATCGTTCGACATCGGCCTATAGAAAAAATGATTTAAACGGTCAATTGCATTGTGCCTCATGTTGAATAACCACTTTTTAAAGGCTCTGAGTGACCAAAATTACCATTTTTATAGACTTTTCGTCCTACTCAGAATCTTCTATTTCGACCAATTTCCGTCAGGAAAATATCTCTAAACATACTTATTTTAGTTCCAAAAGTGAAAATTCACATGCGCTAGTGATTTACAGTCAAAAGATTAAACATTAAAGAATTACCATTTCAGACCATCTGGAGAAAGTTTGACAGCTCCGGGGTCATCGTTTTTCATCAGAAAATTTATTTTTTGGACTGTAGAAAAAATGATTTAAAAGGTCAATTGTATTGTGCCTCATGTTGAATAACCACTTTTTAAAGGCTCTGAGTGTCCAAAATTGCCTTTTTTATAGACATTTCGTCCTACTCAGAATCTTCTATTTTGACCCATTTCGGGCAGGAAAATACCTCTAAACATACTTATTTTAGTTCCAAAAGTGAAAGTTCACATGCAATAGTAATTTACAGTCAAAAGAATAAACATTATAAATTACCATTTCTGACCATCTGTAGAAAGTTTGACAGCTCCGTGGTCATCGTTTTCCATCAGAAAATAGATTTTTTGTACTGTAGAAAAAATTATTCAAAATGTCAATTGGATTGTGCCTCATGTTGAATAACCACTTTTGAAAGCCTCACAGTGACCAACATTGCCATTTTTGCAGACTCTTCCTCCTAATGAGAAGCTTCTTTTTCAACCAATTTCGGGCAGGAAAATGACTCTAAACACACTTATTTTAGTTCCTAAAGTGATCTTTCACATGCAATGGTCATTTACAGTCCAAAGATTAAATATTAAAAAAAAAAAAATTTCGGACCATCTGGAGAAAGTTCGACATCGTTCGACATCGTTTTTCATCAGAAAATTGATTTTTTGGCCTGGAGAAAAAATGATTTAAAAGGTCAATTGCATTGTGCCTCATGTTGAATAACCACTTTTTAAAGGCTCTGAGTGACCAAAATTACCACTTTTTATAGACTTTTCGTCCTACTCAGAATCTTCTATTTCGACCAATTTCCGTCAGGAAAATATCTCTAACCATACTTATTTTAGTTCCAAAAGTGAAAATTCACATGCGCTAGTCATTTACAGTCAAAAGATTAAACATTAAAGAATTACCATTTCAGACCATCTGGAGAAAGTTTGTCATCGTTTTTCATCAGAAAATTGATTTTTTGGACTGTAGAAAAAATGATTTAAAAGGTCAATTGTATTGTGCCTCATGTTGAATAACCACTTTTTAAAGGCTCTGAGTGTCCAAAATTGCCTTTTTTATAGACTTTTCTTCCTACTCAGAATCTTCTATTTTGACCCATTTCAGGCAGGAAAATATCTCTAAACATACTTATTTTAGTTCCAAAAGTGAAAATTCACATGCAATAGTAATTTACAGTCAAAAGATTAAACATTATAAATGACCATTTCTGACCATCTGTAGAAAGTTTGACAGCTCCGTGGTCATCGTTTTCCATCAGAAAATAGATTTTTTGTACTGTAGAAAAAATTATTCAAAATGTCAATTGGATTGTGCCTCATGTTGAATGACCACTTTTGAAATCCTCACAGTGACCAAAATTGCCATTTTTGCAGACTCTTCCTCCTAATGAGAAGCTTCTTTTTCGACCATTTTCGGGCAGGAAAATGACTCTAAACACACTTATTTTAGTTCCTAAAGTGATCATTCACATGCAATGGTCATTTACAGTCCAAAGATTAAATATTAAAAAAAATACAATTTCTGACCATCTGGAGAAAGTTCGACATCGTTCGACATCGTTTTTCATCAGAAAATTGATTTTATGGCCTGTAGAAAAAATGATTTAAAAGGTCAATTGTATTGTTCCTCATGTTGAATAACCACTTTTTAAAGGCTCTGAGTGTCCAAAATTGCCTTTTTTATAGACTTTTCGTCCTACTCAGAATCTTCTATTTTGACCCATTTCGGGCAGGAAAATATCTCTAAACATACTTATTTTAGTTCCAAAAATGAAAATTCACATGCAATAGTAATTTACAGTCAAAAGATTAAACATTATAAATTACCATTTCTGACCATCTGTAGAAAGTTTGACAGCTCCGTGGTCATCGTTTTCCATCAGAAAATAGATTTTTTGTACTGTAGAAAAAATTATTCAAAATGTCAATTGGATTGTGCCTTATGTTGAATAACCACTTTTGAAAGCCTCACAGTGACCAAAATTGCCATTTTTGCAGACTCTTGAAGCTTCTTTTTCGAACAATTTCGGGCAGGAAAATGTCTCTGAACACACTTATTTTAGTTCCTAAAGTGATCATTCACATGCAATGGTCATTTACAGTCCAAAGAATAAATATTAAAAAAAACACAATTTCTGACCATCTGGAGAAAGTTCGACATCGTTCGACATCGTTTTTCATCAGAAAATTGATTTTTTGGCCTGGAGAAAAAATGATTTAAAAGGTCAATTGCATTGTGCCTCATGTTGAATAACCACTTTTTAAAGGCTCTGAGTGACCAAAATTACCACTTTTTATAGACTTTTCGTCCTACTCAGAATCTTCTATTTCGACCAATTTCCGTCAGGAAAATATCTCTAACCATACTTATTTTAGTTCCAAAAGTGAAAATTCACATGCGCTAGTCATTTACAGTCAAAAGATTAAACATTAAAGAATTACCATTTCAGACCATCTGGAGAAAGTTTGACAGCTCCGGGGTCATCGTTTTTCATCAGAAAATGTATTTTTTGGACTGTAGAAAAAATGATTTAAAAGATCAATTGTATTGTGCCGCATGTTGAATAACCACTTTTTAAAGGCTCTGAGTGTCCAAAATTGCCTTTTTTATAGACTTTTCGTCCTACTCAGAATCTTCTATTTTGACCCATTTCGGGCAGGAAAATATCTCTAAACATAGTTATTTTAGTTCCAAAAGTGAAAATTCACATGCAATAGTAATTTACAGTCAAAAGATTAAACATTATAAATGACCATTTCTGACCATCTGTAGAAAGTTTGACAGCTCCGTGGTCATCGTTTTCCATCAGAAAATAGATTTTTTGTACTGTAGAAAAAATTATTCAAAATGTCAATTGGATTGTGCCTCATGTTGAATAACCACTTTTGAAAGCCTCACAGTGACCAAAATTGCCATTTTTGCAGACTCTTCCTCCTAATGAGAAGCTTCTTTTTCGACCAATTTCGGGCAGGAAAATGACTCTAAACACACTTATTTTAGTTCCTAAAGTGATCATTCACATGCAATGGTCATTTACAGTCCAAAGATTAAATATTAAAAAAAATACAATTTCTGACCATCTGGAGAAAGTTCGACATCGTTCGACATCGTTTTTCATCAGAAAATTGATTTTTTGGCCTGTAGAAAAAATGATTTAAAAGGTCAATTGCATTGTGCCTCATGTTGAATAACCACTTTTTAAAGGCTCTGAGTGACCAAAATTACCATTTTTATAGACTTTTCGTCCTACTCAGAATCTTCTATTTCGACCAATTTCCGTCAGGAAAATATCTCTAAACATACTTATTTTAGTTCCAAAAGTGAAAATTCACATGCCCTAGTCATTTACAGTCAAAAGATTAAACATTAAAGAATTACAATTTCAGACCATCTGGAGATAGTTTGACAGCTCCGGGGTCATCGTTTTTCATCAGAAAATTTATTTTTTGGACTGTAGAAAAAATGATTTAAAAGGTCAATTGTATTGTGCCTCATGTTGAATAACCACTTTTTAAAGGCTCTGAGTGTCCAAAATTGCCTTTTTTATAGACTTTTCGTCCTACTCAGAATCTTCTATTTTGACCCATTTCTGGCAGGAAAATATCTCTAAACATACTTATTTTAGTTCCAAAAGTGAAAATTCACATGCAATAGTAATTTACAGTCAAAAGATTAAACATTATAAATTACCATTTCTGACCATCTGTAGAAAGTTTGACAGCTCCGTGGTCATCGTTTTCCATCAGAAAATAGATTTTTTGTACTGTAGAAAAAATTATTCAAAATGTCAATTGGATTGTGCCTCATGTTGAATAACCACTTTTGAAAGCCTCACAGTGACCAAAATTGCCATTTTTGCCGACTCTTCCTCCTAATGAGAAGCTTCTTTTTCGACCAATTTCGGGCAGGAAAATGACTCTAAACACACTTATTTTAGTTCCTAAAGTGATCATTCACATGCAATGGTCATTTACAGTCCAAAGATTAAATATTAAAAAAAATACAATTTCTGACCATCTGGAGAAAGTTCGACATCGTTCGACATCGTTTTTCATCAGAAAATTGATTTTATGGCCTGTAGAAAAAATGATTTAAAAGGTCAATTGCATTGTGCCTCATGTTGAATAACCACTTTTTAAAGGCTCTGAGTGACCAAAATTACCATTTTTATAGACTTTTCATCCTACTCAGAATCTTCTATTTCGACCAATTTCCGTCAGGAAAATATCTCTAAACATACTTATTTTAGTTCCAAAAGTGAAAATTCACATGCGCTAGTCATTTACAGTCAAAAGATTAAACATTAAAGAATTACCATTTTAGACCATCTGGAGAAAGTTTGACAGCTCTGGGGTCATCGTTTTTTATCAGAAAATTGATTTTTGGACTGTAGAAAAAATGATTTAAAAGGACAATTGTATTGTGCCTCATGTTGAATAACCACTTTTTAAAGGCTCTGAGTGACCAAAATTACCACTTTTTATAGACTTTTCGTCCTACTCAGAATCTTCTATTTCGACCAATTTCCGTCAGGAAAATATCTCTAACCATACTTATTTTAGTTCCAAAAGTGAAAATTCACATGCGCTAGTCATTTACAGTCAAAAGATTAAACATTAAAGAATTACCATTTCAGACCATCTGGAGAAAGTTTGTCATCGTTTTTCATCAGAAAATTGATTTTTTGGACTGTAGAAAAAATGATTTAAAAGGTCAATTGTATTGTGCCTCATGTTGAATAACCACTTTTTAAAGGCTCTGAGTGTCCAAAATTGCCTTTTTTATAGACTTTTCTTCCTACTCAGAATCTTCTATTTTGACCCATTTCAGGCAGGAAAATATCTCTAAACATACTCATTTTAGTTCCAAAAGTGAAAATTCACATGCAATAGTAATTTACAGTCAAAAGATTAAACATTATAAATGACCATTTCTGACCATCTGTAGAAAGTTTGACAGCTCCGTGGTCATCGTTTTCCATCAGAAAATAGATTTTTTGTACTGTAGAAAAAATTATTCAAAATGTCAATTGGATTGTGCCTCATGTTGAATGACCACTTTTGAAAGCCTCACAGTGACCAAAATTGCCATTTTTGCAGACTCTTCCTCCTAATGAGAAGCTTCTTTTTCGACCAATTTCGGGCAGGAAAATGACTCTAAACCCACTTATTTTAGTTCCTAAAGTGATCATTCACATGCAATGGTCATTTACAGTCCAAAGATTAAATATTAAAAAAAATACAATTTCTGACCATCTGGAGAAAGTTCGACATCGTTCGACATCGTTTTTCATCAGAAAATTGATTTTATGGCCTGTAGAAAAAATGATTTAAAAGGTCAATTGTATTGTTCCCCATGTTGAATAACCACTTTTTAAAGGCTCTGAGTGTCCAAAATTGCCTTTTTTATAGACTTTTCGTCCTACTCAGAATCTTCTATTTTGACCCATTTCGGGCAGGAAAATATCTCTAAACATACTTATTTTAGTTCCAAAAGTGAAAATTCACATGCAATAGTAATTTACAGTCAAAAGATTAAACATTATAAATTACCATTTCTGACCATCTGTAGAAAGTTTGACAGCTCCGTGGTCATCGTTTTCCATCAGAAAATAGATTTTTTGTACTGTAGAAAAAATTATTCAAAATGTCAATTGGATTGTGCCTTATGTTGAATAACCACTTTTGAAAGCCTCACAGTGACCAAAATTGCCATTTTTGCAGACTCTTGAAGCTTCTTTTTCGAACAATTTCGGGCAGGAAAATGTCTCTGAACACACTTATTTTAGTTCCTAAAGTGATCATTCACATGCAATGGTCATTTACAGTCCAAAGAATAAATATTAAAAAAAATACAATTTCTGACCATCTGGAGAAAGTTCGACATCGTTCGACATCGTTTTTCATCAGAAAATTGATTTTTTGGCCTGGAGAAAAAATGATTTAAAAGGTCAATTGCATTGTGCCTCATGTTGAATAACCACTTTTTAAAGGCTCTGAGTGACCAAAATTACCACTTTTTATAGACTTTTCGTCCTACTCAGAATCTTCTATTTCGACCAATTTCCGTCAGGAAAATATCTCTAACCATACTTATTTTAGTTCCAAAAGTGAAAATTCACATGCGCTAGTCATTTACAGTCAAAAGATTAAACATTAAAGAATTACCATTTCAGACCATCTGGAGAAAGTTTGACAGCTCCGGGGTCATCGTTTTTCATCAGAAAATTTATTTTTTGGACTGTAGAAAAAATGATTTAAAAGATCAATTGTATTGTGCCGCATGTTGAATAACCACTTTTTAAAGGCTCTGAGTGTCCAAAATTGCCTTTTTTATAGACTTTTCGTCCTACTCAGAATCTTCTATTTTGACCCATTTCGGGCAGGAAAATATCTCTAAACATAGTTATTTTAGTTCCAAAAGTGAAAATTCACATGCAATAGTAATTTACAGTCAAAAGATTAAACATTATAAATGACCATTTCTGACCATCTGTAGAAAGTTTGACAGCTCCGTGGTCATCGTTTTCCATCAGAAAATAGATTTTTTGTACTGTAGAAAAAATTATTCAAAATGTCAATTGGATTGTGCCTCATGTTGAATAACCACTTTTGAAAGCCTCACAGTGACCAAAATTGCCATTTTTGCAGACTCTTCCTCCTAATGAGAAGCTTCTTTTTCGACCAATTTCGGGCAGGAAAATGACTCTAAACACACTTATTTTAGTTCCTAAAGTGATCATTCACATGCAATGGTCATTTACAGTCCAAAGATTAAATATTAAAAAAAATACAATTTCTGACCATCTGGAGAAAGTTCGACATCGTTTTTCATCAGAAAATTGATTTTTTTGGCCTGTAGAAAAAATGATTTAAAAGGTCAATTGCATTGTGCCTCATGTTGAATAACCACTTTTTAAAGGCTCTGAGTGACCAAAATTACCATTTTAATAGACTTTTCGTCCTACTCAGAATCTTCTATTTCGACCAATTTCCGTCAGGAAAATATCTCTAAACATACTTATTTTAGTTCCAAAAGTGAAAATTCACATGCCCTAGTCATTTACAGTCAAAAGATTAAACATTAAAGAATTACAATTTCAGACCATCTGGAGAAAGTTTGACAGCTCCGGGGTCATCGTTTTTCATCAGAAAATTTATTTTTTGGACTGTAGAAAAAATGATTTAAAAGGTCAATTGTATTGTGCCTCATGTTGAATAACCACTTTTTAAAGGCTCTGAGTGTCCAAAATTGCCTTTTTTATAGACTTTTCGTCCTACTCAGAATCTTCTATTTTGACCCATTTCTGGCAGGAAAATATCTCTAAACATACTTATTTTAGTTCCAAAAGTGAAAATTCACATGCAATAGTAATTTACAGTCAAAAGATTAAACATTATAAATTACCATTTCTGACCATCTGTAGAAAGTTTGACAGCTCCGTGGTCATCGTTTTCCATCAGAAAATAGATTTTTTGTACTGTAGAAAAAATTATTCAAAATGTCAATTGGATTGTGCCTCATGTTGAATAACCACTTTTGAAAGCCTCACAGTGACCAAAATTGCCATTTTTGCCGACTCTTCCTCCTAATGAGAAGCTTCTTTTTCGACCAATTTCGGGCAGGAAAATGACTCTAAACACACTTATTTTAGTTCCTAAAGTGATCATTCACATGCAATGGTCATTTACAGTCCAAAGATTAAATATTAAAAAAAATACAATTTCTGACCATCTGGAGAAAGTTCGACATCGTTCGACATCGTTTTTCATCAGAAAATTGATTTTATGGCCTGTAGAAAAAATGATTTAAAAGGTCAATTGCATTGTGCCTCATGTTGAATAACCACTTTTTAAAGGCTCTGAGTGACCAAAATTACCATTTTTATAGACTTTTCATCCTACTCAGAATCTTCTATTTCGACCAATTTCCGTCAGGAAAATATCTCTAAACATACTTATTTTAGTTCCAAAAGTGAAAATTCACATGCGCTAGTCATTTACAGTCAAAAGATTAAACATTAAAGAATTACCATTTTAGACCATCTGGAGAAAGTTTGACAGCTCTGGGGTCATCGTTTTTTATCAGAAAATTGATTTTTTGGACTGTAGAAAAAATGATTTAAAAGGACAATTGTATTGTGCCTCATGTTGAATAACCACTTTTTAAAGGCTCTGAGTGTCCAAAATTGCCTTTTTTATAGACTTTTCGTCCTACTCAGAATCTTCTATTTTGACCCATTTCGGGCAGGAAAATATCTCTAAACATACTTATTTTAGTTCCAAAAGTGAAAATTCACATGCAATAGTAATTTACAGTCAAAAGATTAAACATTATAAATTACCATTTCTGACCATCTGTAGAAAGTTTGACAGCTCCGTGGTCATCGTTTTCCATCAGAAAATAGATTTTTTGTACTGTTGAAAAAATTATTCAAAATGTCAATTGGATTGTGCCTCATGTTGAATAACCACTTTTGAAAGCCTCACAGTGACCAAAATTGCCATTTTTGCAGACTCTTCCTCCTAATGAGAAGCTTCTTTTTCGACCAATTTCGGGCAGGAAAATGACTCTAAACACACTTATTTTAGTTCCTAAAGTGATCATTCACAAGCAATGGTCATTTACAGTCCAAAGATTAAATATTAAAAAAAATACAATTTCTGACCATCTGGAGAAAGTTCGACATCGTTCGACATCGTTTTTCATCAGAAAATTGATTTTTTGGCCTGGAGAAAAAATTATTTAAAAGGTCAATTGTATTGTGCCTCATGTTGAATAACCACTTTTTAAAGGCTCTGAGTGTCCAAAATTGCCTTTTTTATAGACTTTTCGTCCTACTCAGAATCTTCTATTTTGACCCATTTCGGGCAGGAAAAAATCTCTAAACATACTTATTTTAGTTCCAAAAGTGAAAATTCACATGCAATAGTAATTTACAGTCAAAAGATTAAACATTATAAATGACCATTTCTGACCATCTGTAGAAAGTTTGACAGCTCCGTGGTCATCGTTTTCCATCAGAAAATAGATTTTTTGTACTGTAGAAAAAATTATTCAAAATGTCAATTGGATTGTGCCTCATGTTGAATAACCACTTTTGAAAGCCTCACAGTGACCAAAATTTATATTTTTCCAGACTCTTCCTCCTAATGAGAAGCTTCTTTTTCGACCAATTTCGGGCAGGAAAATGACTCTAAACACACTTATTTTAGTTCCTAAAGTGATCATTCACATGCAATGGTCATTTACAGTCCAAAGATTAAATATTAAAAAAAACTACAATTTCTGACCATCTGGAGAAAGTTCGACATCGTTCGACATCGTTTTTCATCAGAAAATTGATTTTTTGGCCTGTAGAAAAAATGATTTAAAAGGTCAATTGCATTGTGCCTCATGTTGAATAACCACTTTTTAAAGGCTCTGAGTGACCAAAATTACCATTTTTATAGACTTTTCGTCCTACTCAGAATCTTCTATTTCGACCAATTTCCATCAGGAAAATATCTCTAAACATACTTATTTTAGTTCCAAAAGTGAAAATTCACATGCGCTAGTCATTTACAGTCAAAAGATTAAACATTAAAGAATTACAATTTCAGACCATCTGGAGAAAGTTTGACAGCTCCGGGGTCATCGTTTTTCATCAGAAAATTTATTTTTTGGACTGTAGAAAAAATGATTTAAAAGGTCAATTGTATTGTGCCTCATGTTGAATAACCACTTTTTAAAGGCTCTGAGTGTCCAAAATTGCCTTTTTTATAGACTTTTCTTCCTACTCAGAATCTTCTATTTTGACCCATTTCTGGCAGGAAAATATCTCTAAACATACTTATTTTAGTTCCAAAAGTGAAAATTCACATGCAATAGTAATTTACAGTCAAAAGATTAAACATTATAAATGACCATTTCTGACCATCTGTAGAAAGTTTGATAGCTCCGTGGTCATCGTTTTCCATCAGAAAATAGATTTTTTGTACTGTAGAAAAAATTATTCAAAATGTCAATTGGATTGTGCCTCATGTTGAATAACCACTTTTGAAAGCCTCACAGTGACCAAAATTGCCATTTTTGCAGACTCTTCCTCCTAATGAGAAGCTTCTTTTTCGACCAATTTCGGGCAGGAAAATGACTCTAAACACACTTATTTTAGTTCCTAAAGTGATCATTCACATGCAATGGTCATTTACAGTCCAAAGATTAAATATTAAAAAAAATACAATTTCTGACCATCTGGAGAAAGTTCGACATCGTTCGACATCGTTTTTCATCAGAAAATTGATTTTTTGGCCTGTAGAAAAAATGATTTAAAAGGTCAATTGCATTGTGCCTCATGTTGAATAACCACTTTTTAAAGGCTCTGAGTGACCAAAATTACCATTTTTATAGACTTTTCGTCCTACTCAGAATCTTCTATTTCGACCAATTTCCGTCAGGAAAATATCTCTAAACATACTTATTTTAGTTCCAAAAGTGAAAATTCACATGCCCTAGTCATTTACATTCAAAAGATTAAACATTAAAGAATTACAATTTCAGACCATCTGGAGAAAGTTTGACAGCTCCGGGGTCATCGTTTTTCATCAGAAAATTTATTTTTTGGACTGTAGAAAAAATGATTTAAAAGGTCAATTGTATTGTGCCTCATGTTGAATAACCACTTTTTAAAGGCTCTGAGTGTCCAAAATTGCCTTTTTTATAGACTTTTCGTCCTACTCAGAATCTTCTATTTTGACCCATTTCTGGCAGGAAAATATCTCTAAACATACTTATTTTAGTTCCAAAAGTGAAAATTCACATGCAATAGTAATTTACAGTCAAAAGATTAAACATTATAAATGACCATTTCTGACCACCTGTAGAAAGTTTGACAGCTCCGTGGTCATCGTTTTCCATCAGAAAATAGATTTTTTGTACTGTAGAAAAAATTATTCAAAATGTCAATTGGATTGTGCCTCATGTTGAATAACCACTTTTGAAAGCCTCACAGTGACCAAAATTGCCATTTTTGCAGACTCTTCCTCCTAATGAGAAGCTTCTTTTTCGACCAATTTCGGGCAGGAAAATGACTCTAAACACACTTATTTTAGTTCCTAAAGTGATCATTCACATGCAATGGTCATTTACAGTCCAAAGATTAAATATTAAAAAAATACAATTCGTGACCATCTGGAGAAAGTTCGACATCGTTCGACATCGGCCTATAGAAAAAATGATTTAAACGGTCAATTGCATTGTGCCTCATGTTGAATAACCACTTTTTAAAGGCTCTGAGTGACCAAAATTACCATTATTATAGACTTTTCGTCCTACTCAGAATCTTCTATTTCGACCAATTTCCGTCAGGAAAATATCTCTAAACATACTTATTTTAGTTCCAAAAGTGAAAATTCACATGCGCTAGTGATTTACAGTCAAAAGATTAAACATTAAAGAATTACCATTCCAGACCATCTGGAGAAAGTTTGACAGCTCCGGGGTCATCGTTTTTCATCAGAAAATTTATTTTTTGGACTGTAGAAAAAATGATTTAAAAGGTCAATTGTATTGTGCCTCATGTTGAATAACCACTTTTTAAAGGCTCTGAGTGTCCAAAATTGCCTTTTTTATAGACTTTTCGTCCTACTCAGAATCTTCTATTTTGACCCATTTCGGGCAGGAAAATACCTCTAAACATACTTATTTTAGTTCCAAAAGTGAAAGTTCACATGCAATAGTAATTTACAGTCAAAAGATTAAACATTATAAATTACCATTTCTGACCATCTGTAGAAAGTTTGACAGCTCCGTGGTCATCGTTTTCCATCAGAAAATAGATTTTTTGTACTGTAGAAAAAATTATTCAAAATGTCAATTGGATTGTGCCTCATGTTGAATAACCACTTTTGAAAGCCTCACAGTGACCAACATTGCCATTTTTGCAGACTCTTCCTCCTAATGAGAAGCTTCTTTTTCAACCAATTTCGGGCAGGAAAATGACTCTAAACACACTTATTTTAGTTCCTAAAGTGATCTTTCACATGCAATGGTCATTTACAGTCCAAAGATTAAATATTAAAAAAAAAAAAAATTCTGACCATCTGGAGAAAGTTCGACATCGTTCGACATCGTTTTTCATCAGAAAATTGATTTTTTGGCCTGGAGAAAAAATGATTTAAAAGGTCAATTGCATTGTGCCTCATGTTGAATAACCACTTTTTAAAGGCTCAGAGTGACCAAAATTACCACTTTTTATATACTTTTCGTCCTACTCAGAATCTTCTATTTCGACCAATTTCCGTCAGGAAAATATCTCTAACCATACTTATTTTAGTTCCAAAAGTGAAAATTCACATGCGCTAGTCATTTACAGTCAAAAGATTAAACATTAAAGAATTACCATTTCAGACCATCTGGAGAAAGTTTGTCATCGTTTTTCATCAGAAAATTGATTTTTTGGACTGTAGAAAAAATGATTTAAAAGGTCAATTGTATTGTGCCTCATGTTGAATAACCACTTTTTAAAGGCTCTGAGTGTCCAAAATTGCCTTTTTTATAGACTTTTCTTCCTACTCAGAATCTTCTATTTTGACCCATTTCAGGCAGGAAAATATCTCTAAACATACTTATTTTAGTTCCAAAAGTGAAAATTCACATGCAATAGTAATTTACAGTCAAAAGATTAAACATTATAAATGACCATTTCTGACCATCTGTAGAAAGTTTGACAGCTCCGTGGTCATCGTTTTCCATCAGAAAATAGATTTTTTGTACTGTAGAAAAAATTATTCAAAATGTCAATTGGATTGTGCCTCATGTTGAATGACCACTTTTGAAAGCCTCACAGTGACCAAAATTGCCATTTTTGCAGACTCTTCCTCCTAATGAGAAGCTTCTTTTTCGACCAATTTCGGGCAGGAAAATGACTCTAAACACACTTATTTTAGTTCCTAAAGTGATCATTCACATGCAATGGTCATTTACAGTCCAAAGATTAAATATTAAAAAAATACAATTTCTGACCATCTGGAGAAAGTTCGACATCGTTCGACATCGTTTTTCATCAGAAAATTGATTTTATGGCCTGTAGAAAAAATGATTTAAAAGGTCAATTGTATTGTTCCTCATGTTGAATAACCACTTTTTAAAGGCTCTGAGTGTCCAAAATTGCCTTTTTTATAGACTTTTCGTCCTACTCAGAATCTTCTATTTTGACCCATTTCGGGCAGGAAAATATCTCTAAACATACTTATTTTAGTTCCAAAAGTGAAAATTCACATGCAATAGTAATTTACAGTCAAAAGATTAAACATTATAAATTACCATTTCTGACCATCTGTAGAAAGTTTGACAGCTCCGTGGTCATCGTTTTCCATCAGAAAATAGATTTTTTGTACTGTAGAAAAAATTATTCAAAATGTCAATTGGATTGTGCCTTATGTTGAATAACCACTTTTGAAAGCCTCACAGTGACCAAAATTGCCATTTTTGCAGACTCTTGAAGCTTCTTTTTCGAACAATTTCGGGCAGGAAAATGTCTCTGAACACACTTATTTTAGTTCCTAAAGTGATCATTCACATGCAATGGTCATTTACAGTCCAAAGAATAAATATTAAAAAAAATACAATTTCTGACCATCTGGAGAAAGTTCGACATCGTTCGACATCGTTTTTCATCAGAAAATTGATTTTTTGGCCTAGAGAAAAAATGATTTAAAAGGTCAATTGCATTGTGCCTCATGTTGAATAACCACTTTTTAAAGGCTCTGAGTGACCAAAATTACCACTTTTTATAGACTTTTCGTCCTACTCAGAATCTTCTATTTCGACCAATTTCCGTCAGGAAAATATCTCTAACCATACTTATTTTAGTTCCAAAAGTGAAAATTCACATGCGCTAGTCATTTACAGTCAAAAGATTAAACATTAAAGAATTACCATTTCAGACCATCTGGAGAAAGTTTGACAGCTCCGGGGTCATCGTTTTTCATCAGAAAATTTATTTTTTGGACTGTAGAAAAAATGATTTAAAAGATCAATTGTATTGTGCCGCATGTTGAATAACCACTTTTTAAAGGCTCTGAGTGTCCAAAATTGCCTTTTTTATAGACTCTTCGTCCTACTCAGAATCTTCTATTTTGACCCATTTCGGGCAGGAAAATATCTCTAAACATAGTTATTTTAGTTCCAAAAGTGAAAATTCACATGCAATAGTAATTTACAGTCAAAAGATTAAACATTATAAATGACCATTTCTGACCATCTGTAGAAAGTTTGACAGCTCCGTGGTCATCGTTTTCCATCAGAAAATAGATTTTTTGTACTGTAGAAAAAATTATTCAAAATGTCAATTGGATTGTGCCTCATGTTGAATAACCACTTTTGAAAGCCTCACAGTGACCAAAATTGCCATTTTTGCAGACTCTTCCTCCTAATGAGAAGCTTCTTTTTCGACCAATTTCGGGCAGGAAAATGACTCTAAACACACTTATTTTAGTTCCTAAAGTGATCATTCACATGCAATGGTCATTTACAGTCCAAAGATTAAATATTAAAAAAAATACAATTTCTGACCATCTGGAGAAAGTTCGACATCGTTCGACATCGTTTTTCATCAGAAAATTGATTTTTTGGCCTGTAGAAAAAATGATTTAAAAGGTCAATTGCATTGTGCCTCATGTTGAATAACCACTTTTTAAAGGCTCTGAGTGACCAAAATTACCATTTTTATAGACTTTTCGTCCTACTCAGAATCTTCTATTTCGACCAATTTCCGTCAGGAAAATATCTCTAAACATACTTATTTTAGTTCCAAAAGTGAAAATTCACATGCCCTAGTCATTTACAGTCAAAAGATTAAACATTAAAGAATTACAATTTCAGACCATCTGGAGAAAGTTTGACAGCTCCGGGGTCATCGTTTTTCATCAGAAAATTTATTTTTTGGACTGTAGAAAAAATGATTTAAAAGGTCAATTGTATTGTGCCTCATGTTGAATAACCACTTTTTAAAGGCTCTGAGTGTCCAAAATTGCCTTTTTTATAGACTTTTCGTCCTACTCAGAATCTTCTATTTTGACCCATTTCTGGCAGGAAAATATCTCTAAACATACTTATTTTAGTTCCAAAAGTGAAAATTCACATGCAATAGTAATTTACAGTCAAAAGATTAAACATTATAAATTACCATTTCTGACCATCTGTAGAAAGTTTGACAGCTCCGTGGTCATCGTTTTCCATCAGAAAATAGATTTTTTGTACTGTAGAAAAAATTATTCAAAATGTCAATTGGATTGTGCCTCATGTTGAATAACCACTTTTGAAAGCCTCACAGTGACCAAAATTGCCATTTTTGCCGACTCTTCCTCCTAATGAGAAGCTTCTTTTTCAACCAATTTCGGGCAGGAAAATGACTCTAAACACACTTATTTTAGTTCCTAAAGTGATCATTCACATGCAATGGTCATTTACAGTCCAAAGATTAAATATTAAAAAAAATAAAATTTCTGACCATCTGGAGAAAGTTCGACATCGTTCGACATCGTTTTTCATCAGAAAATTGATTTTATGGCCTGTAGAAAAAATGATTTAAAAGGTCAATTGCATTGTGCCTCATGTTGAATAACCACTTTTTAAAGGCTCTGAGTGACCAAAATTACCATTTTTATAGACTTTTCATCCTACTCAGAATCTTCTATTTCGACCAATTTCCGTCAGGAAAATATCTCTAAACATACTTATTTTAGTTCCAAAAGTGAAAATTCACATGCGCTAGTCATTTACAGTCAAAAGATTAAACATTAAAGAATTACCATTTTAAACCATCTGGAGAAAGTTTGACAGCTCTGGGGTCATCGTTTTTTATCAGAAAATTGATTTTTTTGGACTGTAGAAAAAATGATTTAAAAGGACAATTGTATTGTGCCTCATGTTGAATAACCACTTTTTAAAGGCTCTGAGTGTCCAAAATTGCCTTTTTTATAGACTTTTCGTCCTACTCAGAATCTTCTATTTTGACCCATTTCGGGCAGGAAAATATCTCTAAACATACTTATTTTAGTTCCAAAAGTGAAAATTCACATGCAATAGTAATTTACAGTCAAAAGATTAAACATTATAAATGACCATTTCTGACCATCTGTAGAAAGTTTGACAGCTCCGTGGTCATCGTTTTCCATCAGAAAATAGATTTTTTGTACTTTAGAAAAAATTATTCAAAATGTCAATTGGATTGTGCCTCATGTTGAATAACCACTTTTGAAAGCCTCACAGTGACCAAAATTTATATTTTTCCAGACTCTTCCTCCTAATGAGAAGCTTCTTTTTCGACCAATTTCGGGCAGGAAAATGACTCTAAACACACTTATTTTAGTTCCTAAAGTGATCATTCACATGCAATGGTCATTTAGAGTCCAAAGATTAAATATTAAAAAAAATACAATTTCTGACCATCTGGAGAAAGTTCGACATCGTTCGACATCGTTTTTCATCAGAAAATTGATTTTTTGGCCTGTAGAAAAAATGATTTAAAAGGTCAATTGCATTGTGCCTCATGTTGAATAACCACTTTTTAAAGGCTCTGAGTGACCAAAATTACCATTTTTATAGACTTTTCGTCCTACTCAGAATCTGCTATTTCGACCAATTTCCGTCAGGAAAATATCTCTAAACATACTTATTTTAGTTCCAAAAGTGAAAATTCACATGCGCTAGTCATTTACAGTCAAAAGATTAAACATTAAAGATTTACAATTTCAGACCATCTGGAGAAAGTTTGACAGCTCCGGGGTCATCGTTTTTCATCAGAAAATTTATTTTTTGGACTGTAGAAAAAATGATTTAAAAGGTCAATTGTATTGTGCCTCATGTTGAATAACCACTTTTTAAAGGCTCTGAGTGTCCAAAATTGCCTTTTTTATAGACTTTTCTTCCTACTCAGAATCTTCTATTTTGACCCATTTCTGGCAGGAAAATATCTCTAAACATACTTATTTTAGTTCCAAAAGTGAAAATTCACATGCAATAGTAATTTACAGTCAAAAGATTAAACATTATAAATGACCATTTCTGACCATCTGTAGAAAGTTTGATAGCTCCGTGGTCATCGTTTTCCATCAGAAAATAGATTTTTTGTACTGTAGAAAAAATTATTCAAAATGTCAATTGGATTGTGCCTCATGTTGAATAACCACTTTTGAAAGCCTCACAGTGACCAAAATTGCCATTTTTGCAGACTCTTCCTCCTAATGAGAAGCTTCATTTTCGACCAATTCCGGGCAGGAAAATGACTCTAAACACACTTATTTTAGTTCCTAAAGTGATCATTCACATGCAATGGTCACTTACAGTCCAAAGATTAAATATTAAAAAAAATACAATTTCTGACCATCTGGAGAAAGTTCGACATCGTTCGACATCGTTTTTCATCAGAAAATTGATTTTATGGCCTGTAGAAAAAATGATTTAAAAGGTCAATTGCATTGTGCCTCATGTTGAATAACCACTTTTTAAAGGCTCTGAGTGACCAAAATTACCATTTTCATAGACTTTTCGTCCTACTCAGAATCTTCTATTTCGACCAATTTCCGTCAGGAAAATATCTCTAAACATACTTATTTTAGTTCCAAAAGTGAAAATTCACATGCGCTAGTCATTTACAGTCAAAAGATTAAACAATAAAGAATTACCATTTCAGACCATCTGGAGAAAGTTTGACAGCTCCGGGGTCATCATTTTTCATCAGAAAATTGCTTTTTTGGACTGTAGAAAAAATGATTTAAAAGGTCAATTGTATTGTGCCTCATGTTGAATAACCACTTTTTAAAGGCTCTGAGTGTCCAAAATTGCCTTTTTTATAGACTTTTCGTCCTACTCAGAATCTTCTATTTTGACCCATTTCGGGCAGGAAAATATCTCTAAACATACTTATTTTAGTTCCAAAAGTGAAAATTCACATGCAATAGTAATTTACAGTCAAAAGATTAAACATTATAAATTACCATTTCTGACCATCTGTAGAAAGTTTGACAGCTCCGTGGTCATCGTTTTCCATCAGAAAATAGATTTTTTGTACTGTAGAAAAAATTATTCAAAATGTCAATTGGATTGTGCCTCATGTTGAATAACCACTTTTGAAAGCCTCACAGTGACCAAAATTGCCATTTTTGCCGACTCTTGCTCCTAATGAGAAGCTTCTTTTTCGACCAATTTCGGGCAGGAAAATGACTCTAAACACACTTATTTTAGTTCCTAAAGTGATCATTCACATGCAATGGTCATTTACAGTCCAAAGATTAAATATTAAAAAAAATACAATTTCTGACCATCTGGAGAAAGTTCGACATCGTTCGACATCGTTTTTCATCAGAAAATTGATTTTATGGCCTGTAGAAAAAATGATTTAAAAGGTCAATTGCATTGTGCCTCATGTTGAATAACCACTTTTTAAAGGCTCTGAGTGACCAAAATTACCATTTTTATAGACTTTTCATCCTACTCAGAATCTTCTATTTCGACCAATTTCCGTCAGGAAAATATCTCTAAACATACTTATTTTAGTTCCAAAAGTGAAAATTCACATGCGCTAGTCATTTACAGTCAAAAGATTAAACATTAAAGAATTACCATTTTAGACCATCTGGAGAAAGTTTGACAGCTCTGGGGTCATCGTTTTTTATCAGAAAATTGATTTTTTGGACTGTAGAAAAAATGATTTAAAAGGTCAATTGTATTGTGCCTCATATTGAATAACCACTTTTTAAAGGCTCTGAGTGTCCAAAATTGCCTTTTTTATAGACTTTTCGTCCTACTCAGAATCTTCTATTTTGACCCATTTCGGGCAGGAAAATATCTCTAAACATACTTATTTTAGTTCCAAAAGTGAAAATTCACATGCAATAGTAATTTACAGTCAAAAGATTAAACATTATAAATTACCATTTCTGACCATCTGTAGAAAGTTTGACAGCTCCGTGGTCATCGTTTTCCATCAGAAAATAGATTTTTTGTACTGTAGAAAAAATTATTCAAAATGTCAATTGGATTGTGCCTCATGTTGAATAACCACTTTTGAAAGCCTCACAGTGACCAAAATTGCCATTTTTGCAGACTCTTCCTCCTAATGAGAAGCTTCTTTTTCGACCAATTTCGGGCAGGAAAATGACTCTAAACACACTTATTTTAGTTCCTAAAGTGATCATTCACATGCAATGGTCATTTACAGTCCAAAGAATAAATATTTAAAAAAATACAATTTCTGACCATCTGGAGAAAGTTCGACATCGTTCGACATCGTTTTTCATCAGAAAATTGATTTTTTGGCCTGGAGAAAAAATGATTTAAAAGGTCAATTGCATTGTGCCTCATGTTGAATAACCACTTTTTAAAGGCTCTGAGTGACCAAAATTACCACTTTTTATAGACTTTTCGTCCTACTCAGAATCTTCTATTTCGACCAATTTCCGTCAGGAAAATATCTCTAACCATACTTATTTTAGTTCCAAAAGTGAAAATTCACATGCGCTAGTCATTTACAGTCAAAAGATTAAACATTAAAGAATTACAATTTCAGACCATCTGGAGAAAGTTTGACAGCTCCGGGGTCATCGTTTTTCATCAGAAAATTTATTTTTTGGACTGTAGAAAAAATGATTTAAAAGGTCAATTGTATTGTGCCTCATGTTGAATAACCACTTTTTAAAGGCTCTGAGTGTCCAAAATTGCCTTTTTTATAGACTTTTCGTCCTACTCAGAATCTTCTATTTTGACCCATTTCGGGCAGGAAAATATCTCTAAACATAGTTATTTTAGTTCCAAAAGTGAAAATTCACATGCAATAGTAATTTACAGTCAAAAGATTAAACATTATAAATGACCATTTCTGACCATCTGTAGAAAGTTTGACAGCTCCGTGGTCATCGTTTTCCATCAGAAAATAGATTTTTTGTACTGTAGAAAAAATTATTCAAAATGTCAATTGGATTGTGCCTCATGTTGAATAACCACTTTTGAAAGCCTCACAGTGACCAAAATTGCCATTTTTGCAGACTCTTCCTCCTAATAAGAAGCTTCTTTTTCGACCAATTTCGGGCAGGAAAATGACTCTAAACACACTTATTTTAGTTCCTAAAGTGATCATTCACATGCAATGGTCATTTACAGTCCAAAGATCAAATATTAAAAAAAATACAATTTCTGACCATCTGGAGAAAGTTTGACATCGTTCGACATCGTTTTTCATCAGAAAATTGATTTTCTGGCCTGTAGAAAAAATGATTTAAAAGGTCAATTGCATTGTGCCTCATGTTGAATAACCACTTTTTAAAGGCTCTGAGTGACCAAAATTACCATTTTTATAGACTTTTCGTCCTACTCAGAATCTTCTATTTCGACCAATTTCCGTCAGGAAAATATCTCTAAACATACTTATTTTAGTTCCAAAAGTGAAAATTCACATGCGCTAGTCATTTACAGTCAAAAGATTAAACATTAAAGAATTACCATTTCAGACCATCTGGAGAAAGTTTGACAGCTCCGGGGTCATCGTTTTTCATCAGAAAATTGATTTTTTGGACTGTAGAAAAAATGATTTAAAAGGTCAATTGTATTGTGCCTCATGTTGAATAACCACTTTTTAAAGGCTCTGAGTGTCCAAAATTGCCTTTTTTATAGACTTTTCGTCCTACTCAGAATCTTCTATTTTGACCCATTTCGGGCAGGAAAATATCTCTAAACATACTTATTTTAGTTCCAAAAGTGAAAATTCACATGCAATAGTAATTTACAGTCAAAAGATTAAACATTATAAATTACCATTTCTGACCATCTGTAGAAAGTTTGACAGCTCCGTGGTCATCGTTTTCCATCAGAAAATAGATTTTTTGTACTGTAGAAAAAATTATTCAAAATGTCAATTGGATTGTGCCTCATGTTGAATAACCACTTTTGAAAGCCTCACAGTGACCAAAATTGCCATTTTTGCCGACTCTTCCTCCTAATGAGAAGCTTCTTTTTCGACCAATTTCGGGCAGGAAAATGACTCTAAACACACTTATTTTAGTTCCTAAAGTGATCATTCACATGCAATGGTCATTTACAGTCCAAAGATTAAATATTAAAAAAAATACAATTTCTGACCATCTGGAGAAAGTTCGACATCGTTCGACATCGTTTTTCATCAGAAAATTGATTTTATGGCCTGTAGAAAAAATGATTTAAAAGGTCAATTGCATTGTGCCTCATGTTGAATAACCACTTTTTGAAGGCTCTGAGTGACCAAAATTACCATTTTTATAGACTTTTCATCCTACTCAGAATCTTCTATTTCGACCAATTTCCGTCAGGAAAATATCTCTAAACATACTTATATTGGTTCCAAAAGTGAAAATTCACATGCGCTAGTCATTTACAGTCAAAAGATTAAACATTAAAGAATTACCCTTTTAGACCATCTGGAGAAAGTTTGACAGCTCTGGGGTCATCGTTTTTCATCAGAAAATTGATTTTTTGGACTGTAGAAAAAATGATTTAAAAGGTCAATTGTATTGTGCCTCATGTTGAATAACCACTTTTTAAAGGCTCTGAGTGTCCAAAATTGCCTTTTTTATAGACTTTTCGTCCTACTCAGAATGTTCTATTTTGACCCATTTCTGGCAGGAAAATATCTCTAAACATACTTATTTTAGTTCCAAAAGTGAAAATTCACATGCAATAGTAATTTACAGTCAAAAGATTAAACATTATAAATGACCATTTCTGACCATCTGTAGAAAGTTTGACAGCTCCGTGGTCATCGTTTTCCATCAGATAATAGATTTTTTGTACTGTAGAAAAAATTATTCAAAATGTCAATTGGATTGTGCCTCATGTTGAATAACCACTTTTCAAAGCCTCACAGTGACCAAAATTGCCATTTTTGCAGACTCTTCCTCCTAATGAGAAGCTTCTTTTTCGACCAATTTCGGGCAGGAAAATGACTCTAAACACACTTATTTTAGTTCCTAAAGTGATCATTCACATGCAATGGTCATTTACAGTCCAAAGATTAAATATTAAAAAAAAAATACAATTTCTGACCATCTGGAGAAAGTTCGACATCGTTCGACATCGTTTTTCATCAGAAAATTGATTTTTTGGCCTGTAGAAAAAATGATTTAAAAGGTCAATTGTATTATGCCTCATGTTGAATAACCACTTTTTAAAGGCTCTGAGTGTCCAAAATTGCCTTTTTTATAGACTTTTCGTCCTACTCAGAATCTTCTATTTTGACCCATTTCGGGCAGGAAAATATCTCTAAACATACTTATTTTAGTTCCAAAAGTGAAAATTCACATGCAATAGTAATTTACAGTCAAAAGATTAAACATTATAAATTACCATTTCTGACCATCTGTAGAAAGTTTGACAGCTCCGTGGTCATCGTTTCCATCAGAAAATAGATTTTTTGTACTGTAGAAAAAATTATTCAAAATGTCAATTGGATTGTGCCTCATGTTGAATAACCACTTTTGAAAGCCTCACAGTGACCAAAATTGCCATTTTTGCAGACTCTTCCTCCTAATGAGAAGCTTCTTTTTCGACCAATTTCGGGCAGGAAAATGACTCTAAACACACTTATGTTAGTTCCTAAAGTGATCATTCACATGCAATGGTCATTTACAGTCCAAAGATTAAATATTAAAAAAAATAAAATTTCTGACCATCTGGAGAAAGTTCGACATCGTTCGACATCGTTTTTCATCAGAAAATTGATTTTTTGGCCTGGAGAAAAAATGATTTAAAAGGTCAATTGCATTGTGCCTCATGTTGAATAACCACTTTTTAAAGGCTCTGAGTGACCAAAATTACCACTTTTTATAGACTTTTCGTCCTACTCAAAATTTTCTATTCCGACCAATTTCCGTCAGGAAAATATCTCTAACCATACTTATTTTAGTTCCAAAAGTGAAAATTCACATGCGCTAGTCATTTACAGTCAAAAGATTAAACATTAAAGAATTACCATTTCAGACCATCTGGAGAAAGTTTGACAGCTCCGGCCGGGGTCATCGTTTTTCATCAGAAAATTGATTTTTTGGACTATAGAAAAATTGATTTAAAAGGTCAATTGTATTGTGCCTCATGTTGAATAACCACTTTTTAAAGGCTCTGAGTGTCCAAAATTGCCTTTTTTATAGACTTTTCGTCCTACTCAGAATCTTCTATTTTGACCCATTTCGGGCAGGAAAATATCTCTAAACATACTTATTTTAGTTCCAAAAGTGAAAATTCACATGCAATAGTAATTTACAGTCAAAAGATTAAACATTATAAATTACCATTTCTGACCATCTGTAGAAAGTTTGACAGCTCCGTGGTCATCGTTTTCCATCAGAAAATAGATTTTTTTGTACTGTAGAAAAAATTATTCAAAATGTCAATTGGATTGTGCCTCATGTTGAATAACCACTTTTGAAAGCCTCACAGTGACCAAAATTGCCATTTTTGCAGACTCTTCCTCCTAATGAGAAGCTTCTTTTTCGACCAATTTCGGGCAGGAAAATGACTCTAAACACACTTATTTTAGTTCCTAAAGTGATCATTCACATGCAATGGTCATTTACAGTCCAAAGATTAAATATTAAAAAAAATACAATTTCTGACCATCTGGAGAAAGTTCGACATCGTTCGACATCGTTTTTCATCAGAAAATTGATTTTTTGGCCTGGAGAATAAATGATTTAAAAGGTCAATTGCATTGTGCCTCATGTTGAATAACCACTTTTTAAAGGCTCTGAGTGACCAAAATTACCACTTTTTATAGACTTTTCGTCCTACTCAAAATTTTCTATTCCGACCAATTTCCGTCAGGAAAATATCTCTAACCATACTTTTTTTAGTTCCAAAAGTAAAAATTCACATGCGCTAGTCATTTACAGTCAAAAGATTAAACATTAAAGAATTACCATTTCAGACCATCTGGAGAAAGTTTGACAGCTCCGGGGTCATCGTTTTTCATCAGAAAATTGATTTTTTGGACTGTAGAAAAATTGATTTAAAAGGTCAATTGTATTGTGCCTCATGTTGAATAACCACTTTTTAAAGGCTCTGTGTCCAAAATTGCCTTTTTTATAGACTTTTCGTCCTACTCAGAATCTTCTATTTTGACCCATTTCGGGCAGGAAAATATCTCTAAACATACTTATTTTAGTTCCTAAAGTGAAAATTCACATGCAATAGTAATTTACAGTCAAAAGATTAAACATTATAAATGACCATTTCTGACCATCTGTAGAAAGTTTGACAGCTCCGTGGTCATCGTTTTCCATCAGAAAATAGATTTTTTGTACTGTAGAAAAAATTATTCAAAATGTCAATTGGACTGTGCCTCATGTTGAATAACCACTTTTGAAAGCCTCACAGTGACCAAAATTGCCATTTTTGCAGACTCTTCCTCCTAATGAGAAGCTTCTTTTTCGACCAATTTCGGGCAGGAAAATGACTCTAAACACACTTATTTTAGTTCCTAAAGTGATCATTCACATGCAATGGTCATTTACAGTCCAAAGATTAAATATTAAAAAAAAAACAAAATTCTGACCATCTGGAGAAAGTTCGACATCGTTCGACATCGTTTTTCATCAGAAAATTGATTTTATGGCCTGTAGAAAAAATGATTTAAAAGGTCAATTGCATTGTGCCTCATGTTGAATAACCACTTTTTAAAGGCTCTGAGTGACCAAAATTACAATTTTTATAGACTTTTCGTCCTACTCAGAATCTTCTATTTTGACCAATTTCCGTCAGGAAAACATCTCTAAACATACTTATTTAAGTTCAAAAGTGAAAATTCACATGCGCTAGTCATTTACAGTCAAAAGATTAAACATTAAAGAATTACCATTTTAGACCATCTGGAGAAAGTTTGACAGCTCTGGGGTCATCGTTTTTCAGCAGAAAATTGATTTTTTGGACTGTAGAAAAAATGATTTAAAAGGTCAATTGTATTGTGCCTCATGTTGAATAACCACTTTTTAAAGGCTCTGATCGTCCAAAATTGCCTTTTTTATAGACTTTTCGTCCTACTCAGAATCTTCTATTTTGACCCATTTCGGGCAGGAAAATATCTCTAAACATACTTATTTTAGTTCCAAAAGTGAAAATTCACATGCAATAGTAATTTACAGTCAAAAGATTAAACATTATAAATTACCATTTCTGACCATCTGTAGAAAGTTTGACAGCTCCGTGGTCATCGTTTTCCATCAGAAAATAGATTTTTTGTACTGTAGAAAAAATTATTCAAAATGTCAATTGGATTGTGCCTCATGTTGAATAACCACTTTTGAAAGCCTCACAGTGACCAAAATTGCCATTTTTGCAGACTCTTCCTCCTAATGAGAAGCTTCTTTTTCGAACAATTTCGGGCAGGAAAATGACTCTGAACACACTTATTTTAGTTCCTAAAGTGATCATTCACATGCAATGGTCATTTACAGTCCAAAGAATAAATATTAAAAAAAATACAATTTCTGACCATCTGGAGAAAGTTCGACATTGTTCGACATCGTTTTTCATCAGAAAATTGATTTTTTGGCCTGGAGAAAAAATGATTTAAAAGGTCAATTGCATTGTGCCTCATGTTGAATAACCACTTTTTAAAGGCTCTGAGTGACCAAAATTACCACTTTTTATATACTTTTCGTCCTACTCAGAATCTTCTATTTCGACCAATTTCCGTCAGGAAAATATCTCTAACCATACTTATTTTAGTTCCAAAAGTGAAAATTCACATGCGCTAGTCATTTACAGTCAAAAGATTAAACATTAAAGAATTACCATTTCAGACCATCTGGAGAAAGTTTGACAGCTCTGGGGTCATCGTTTTTCATCAGAAAATTTATTTTTTGGACTGTAGAAAAAATGATTTAAAAGGTCAATTGTATTGTGCCTCATGTTGAATAACTACTTTTTAAAGGCTCTGAGTGTCCAAAATTGCCTTTTTTATAGACTTTTCGTCCTACTCAGAATCTTCTATTTTGACCCATTTCGGGCAGGAAAATATCTCTAAACATACTTATTTTAGTTCCAAAAGTGAAAATTCACATGCAATAGTAATTTACAGTCAAAAGATTAAACATTATAAATTACCATTTCTGACCATCTGTAGAAAGTTTGACAGCTCCGTGGTCATCGTTTTCCATCAGAAAATAGATTTTTTGTACTGTAGAAAAAATTATTCAAAATGTCAATTGGATTGTGCCTCATGTTGAATAACCACTTTTGAAAGCCTCACAGTGACCAAAATTGCCATTTTTGCAGACTCTTCCTCCTAATGAGAAGCTTCTTTTTCGACCAATTTCGGGCAGGAAAATGACTCTAAACACACTTATGTTAGTTCCTAAAGTGATCATTCACATGCAATGGTCATTTACAGTCCAAAGATTAAATATTAAAAAAAAAAAAATTTCTGACCATCTGGAGAAAGTTCGACATCGTTCGACATCGTTTTTCATCAGAAAATTGATTTTTTGGCCTGGAGAAAAAATGATTTAAAAGGTCAATTGCATTGTGCCTCATGTTGAATAACCACTTTTTAAAGGCTCTGAGTGACCAAAATTACCACTTTTTATAGACTTTTCGTCCTACTCAAAATTTTCTATTCCGACCAATTTCCGTCAGGAAAATATCTCTAACCATACTTATTTTAGTTCCAAAAGTGAAAATTCACATGCGCTAGTCATTTACAGTCAAAAGATTAAACATTAAAGAATTACCATTTCAGACCATCTGGAGAAAGTTTGACAGCTCCGGGGTCATCGTTTTTCATCAGAAAATTGATTTTTTGGACTATAGAAAAATTGATTTAAAAGGTCAATTGTATTGTGCCTCATGTTGAATAACCACTTTTTAAAGGCTCTGAGTGTCCAAAATTGCCTTTTTTATAGACTTTTCGTCCTACTCAGAATCTTCTATTTTGACCCATTTCGGGCAGGAAAATATCTCTAAACATACTTATTTTAGTTCCAAAAGTGAAAATTCACATGCAATAGTAATTTACAGTCAAAAGATTAAACATTATAAATTACCATTTCTGACCATCTGTAGAAAGTTTGACAGCTCCGTGGTCATCGTTTTCCATCAGAAAATAGATTTTTTTGTACTGTAGAAAAAATTATTCAAAATGTCAATTGGATTGTGCCTCATGTTGAATAACCACTTTTGAAAGCCTCACAGTGACCAAAATTGCCATTTTTGCAGACTCTTCCTCCTAATGAGAAGCTTCTTTTTCGACCAATTTCGGGCAGGAAAATGACTCTAAACACACTTATTTTAGTTCCTAAAGTGATCATTCACATGCAATGGTCATTTACAGTCCAAAGATTAAATATTAAAAAAAATACAATTTCTGACCATCTGGAGAAAGTTCGACATCGTTCGACATCGTTTTTCATCAGAAAATTGATTTTTTGGCCTGGAGAAAAAATGATTTAAAAGGTCAATTGCATTGTGCCTCATGTTGAATAACCACTTTTTAAAGGCTCTGAGTGACCAAAATTACCACTTTTTATAGACTTTTCGTCCTACTCAAAATTTTCTATTCCGACCAATTTCCGTCAGGAAAATATCTCTAACCATACTTATTTTAGTTCCAAAAGTAAAAATTCACATGCGCTAGTCATTTACAGTCAAAAGATTAAACATTAAAGAATTACCATTTCAGACCATCTGGAGAAAGTTTGACAGCTCCGGGGTCATCGTTTTTCATCAGAAAATTGATTTTTTGGACTGTAGAAAAATTGATTTAAAAGGTCAATTGTATTGTGCCTCATGTTGAATAACCACTTTTTAAAGGCTCTGAGTGTCCAAAATTGCCTTTTTTATAGACTTTTCGTCCTACTCAGAATCTTCTATTTTGACCCATTTCGGGCAGGAAAATATCTCTAAACATACTTATTTTAGTTCCTAAAGTGAAAATTCACATGCAATAGTAATTTACAGTCAAAAGATTAAACATTATAAATGACCATTTCTGACCATCTGTAGAAAGTTTGACAGCTCCGTGGTCATCGTTTTCCATCAGAAAATAGATTTTTTGTACTGTAGAAAAAATTATTCAAAATGTCAATTGGACTGTGCCTCATGTTGAATAACCACTTTTGAAAGCCTCACAGTGACCAAAATTGCCATTTTTGCAGACTCTTCCTCCTAATGAGAAGCTTCTTTTTCGACCAATTTCGGGCAGGAAAATGACTCTAAACACACTTATTTTAGTTCCTAAAGTGATCATTCACATGCAATGGTCATTTACAGTCCAAAGATTAAATATTAAAAAAAAAACAAAATTCTGACCATCTGGAGAAAGTTCGACATCGTTCGACATCGTTTTTCATCAGAAAATTGATTTTATGGCCTGTAGAAAAAATGATTTAAAAGGTCAATTGCATTGTGCCTCATGTTGAATAACCACTTTTTAAAGGCTCTGAGTGACCAAAATTACAATTTTTATAGACTTTTCGTCCTACTCAGAATCTTCTATTTTGACCAATTTCCGTCAGGAAAACATCTCTAAACATACTTATTTTAGTTCAAAAGTGAAAATTCACATGCGCTAGTCATTTACAGTCAAAAGATTAAACATTAAAGAATTACCATTTTAGACCATCTGGAGAAAGTTTGACAGCTCTGGGGTCATCGTTTTTCAGCAGAAAATTGATTTTTTGGACTGTAGAAAAAATGATTTAAAAGGTCAATTGTATTGTGCCTCATGTTGAATAACCACTTTTTAAAGGCTCTGATCGTCCAAAATTGCCTTTTTTATAGACTTTTCGTCCTACTCAGAATCTTCTATTTTGACCCATTTCGGGCAGGAAAATATCTCTAAACATACTTATTTTAGTTCCAAAAGTGAAAATTCACATGCAATAGTAATTTACAGTCAAAAGATTAAACATTATAAATTACCATTTCTGACCATCTGTAGAAAGTTTGACAGCTCCGTGGTCATCGTTTTCCATCAGAAAATAGATTTTTTGTACTGTAGAAAAAATTATTCAAAATGTCAATTGGATTGTGCCTCATGTTGAATAACCACTTTTGAAAGCCTCACAGTGACCAAAATTGCCATTTTTGCAGACTCTTCCTCCTAATGAGAAGCTTCTTTTTCGAACAATTTCGGGCAGGAAAATGACTCTGAACACACTTATTTTAGTTCCTAAAGTGATCATTCACATGCAATGGTCATTTACAGTCCAAAGAATAAATATTAAAAAAAATACAATTTCTGACCATCTGGAGAAAGTTCGACATCGTTCGACATCGTTTTTCATCAGAAAATTGATTTTTTGGCCTGGAGAAAAAATGATTTAAAAGGTCAATTGCATTGTGCCTCATGTTGAATAACCACTTTTTAAAGGCTCTGAGTGACCAAAATTACCACTTTTTATATACTTTTCGTCCTACTCAGAATCTTCTATTTCGACCAATTTCCGTCAGGAAAATATCTCTAACCATACTTATTTTAGTTCCAAAAGTGAAAATTCACATGCGCTAGTCATTTACAGTCAAAAGATTAAACATTAAAGAATTACCATTTCAGACCATCTGGAGAAAGTTTGACAGCTCTGGGGTCATCGTTTTTCATCAGAAAATTTATTTTTTGGACTGTAGAAAAAATGATTTAAAAGGTCAATTGTATTGTGCCTCATGTTGAATAACCACTTTTTAAAGGCTCTGAGTGTCCAAAATTGCCTTTTTTATAGACTTTTCGTCCTACTCAGAATCTTCTATTTTGACCCATTTCGGGCAGGAAAATATCTCTAAACATAGTTATTTTAGTTCCAAAAGTGAAAATTCACATGCAATAGTAATTTACAGTCAAAAGATTAAACATTATAAATGACCATTTCTGACCATCTGTAGAAAGTTTGACAGCTCCGTGGTCATCGTTTTCCATCAGAAAATAGATTTTTTGTACTGTAGAAAAAATTATTCAAAATGTCAATTGGATTGTGCCTCATGTTGAATAACCACTTTTGAAAGCCTCACAGTGACCAAAATTGCCATTTTTGCAGACTCTTCCTCCTAATGAGAAGCTTCTTTTTCGACCAATTTCGGGCAGGAAAATGACTCTAAACACACTTATTTTAGTTCCTAAAGTGATCATTCACATGCAATGGTCATTTACAGTCCAAAGATTAAACATTAAAGAATTACAATTTCAGACCATCTGGAGAAAGTTTGACAGCTCCGGGGTCATCGTTTTTCATCAGAAAATTTATTTTTTGGACTGTAGAAAAAATGATTTAAAAGGTCAATTGTATTGTGCCTCATGTTGAATAACCACTTTTTAAAGGCTCTGAGAGTCCAAAATTGCCTTTTTTATAGACTTTTCGTCCTACTCAGAATCTTCTATTTTGACCAATTTCTGGCAGGAAAATATCTCTAAACATACTTATTTTAGTTCCAAAAGTGAAAATTCACATGCAATAGTAATTTACAGTCAAAAGATTAAACATTATAAATGACCATTTCTGACCATCTGTAGAAAGTTTGACAGCTCCGTGGTCATCGTTTTCCATCAGAAAATAGTTTTTTTGTACTGTAGAAAAAATTATTCAAAATGTCAATTGGATTGTGCCTCATGTTGAATAACCACTTTTGAAAGCCTCACAGTGACCAAAATTGCCATTTTTGCAGACTCTTCCTCCTAATGAGAAGCTTCTTTTTCGACCAATTTCGGGCAGGAAAATGACTCTAAACACACTTATTTTAGTTCCTAAAGTGATCATTCACATGCAATGGTCATTTACAGTCCAAAGATTAAATATTAAAAAAAATACAATTTCTGACCATCTGGAGAAAGTTTGACATCGTTCGACATCGTTTTTCATCAGAAAATTGATTTTATGGCCTGTAGAAAAAATGATTTAAAAGGTCAATTGCATTGTGCCTCATGTTGAATAACCACTTTTTAAAGGCTCTGAGTGACCATAATTACCATTTTTATAGACTTTTCGTCCTACTCAGAATCTTCTATTTCGACCAATTTCCGTCAGGAAAATATCTCTAAACATACTTATTTTAGTTCCAAAAGTGAAAATTCACATGCGCTAGTCATTTACAGTCAAAAGATTAAACATTAAAGAATTACCATTTTAGACCATCTGGAGAAAGTTTGACAGCTCCGGGGTCATCGTTTTTCATCAGAAAATTTATTTTTTGGACTGTAGAAAAAATGATTTAAAAGGTCAATTGTATTGTGCCTCATGTTGAATAACCACTTTTTAAAGGCTCTGAGTGTCCAAAATTGCCTTTTTTATAGACTTTTCGTCCTACTCAGAATCTTCTATGTTGACCCATTTCGGGCAGGAAAATATCTCTAAACATACTTATTTTAGTTCCAAAAGTGAAAATTCACATGCAATAGTAATTTACAGTCAAAAGATTAAACATTATAAATTACCATTTCTGACCATCTGTAGAAAGTTTGACAGCTCCGTGGTCATCGTTTTCCATCAGAAAATAGATTTTTTGTACTGTAGAAAAAATTATTCAAAATGTCAATTGGATTGTGCCTCATGTTGAATAACCACTTTTGAAAGCCTCACAGTGACCAAAATTTCCATTTTTGCCGACTCTTCCTCCTAATGAGAAGCTTCTTTTTCGACCAATTTCGGGCAGGAAAATGACTCTAAACACACTTATTTTAGTTCCTAAAGTGATCATTCACATGCAATGGTCATTTACAGTCCAAAGATTAAATATTAAAAAAAATACAATTTCTGACCATCTGGAGAAAGTTCGACATCGTTCGACATCGTTTTTCATCAGAAAATTGATTTTATGGCCTGTAGAAAAAATGATTTAAAAGGTCAATTGCATTGTGCCTCATGTTGAAAAACCACTTTTTAAAGGCTCTGAGTGACCAAAATTACCATTTTTATAGACTTTTCATCCTACTCAGAATCTTCTATTTCGACCAATTTCCGTCAGTAAAATATCTCTAAACATACTTATTTTAGTTCCAAAAGTGAAAATTCACATGCGCTAGTCATTTACAGTCAAAAGATTAAACATTAAAGAATTACCATTTTAGACCATCTGGAGAAAGTTTGACAGCTCTGGGGTTATCGTTTTTCATCAGAAAATTGATTTTTTGGACTGTAGAAAAAATGATTTAAAAGGTCAATTGTATTGTGCCTCATGTTGAATAACCACTTTTGAAAGCCTCACAGTGACCAAAATTGCCATTTTTGCAGACTCTTCCTCCTAATGAGAAGCTTCTTTTTCGACCAATTTCGGGCAGGAAAATGACTCTAAACACACTTATTTTAGTTCCTAAAGTGATCATTCACATGCAATGGTCATTTACAGTCCAAAGATTAAATATTAAAAAAATACAATTTCTGACCATCTGGAGAAAGTTCGACATCGTTCGACATCGTTTTTCATCAGAAAATTGATTTTTTGGCCTGGAGAAAAAATGATTTAAAAGGTCAATTGTATTGTGCCTCATGTTGAATAACCACTTTTTAAAGGCTCTGAGTGTCCAAAATTGCCTTTTTTATAGACTTTTCGTCCTACTCAGAATCTTCTGTTTTGACCAATTTCGGGCAGGAAAATATCTCTAAAAATACTTATTTTAGTTCCAAAAGTGAAAATTCACATGCAATAGTAATTTACAGTCAAAAGATTAAACATTATAAATGACCATTTCTGACCATCTGTAGAAAGTTTGACAGCTCCGTGGTCATCGTTTTCCATCAGAAAATAGATTTTTTGTACTGTAGAAAAAATTATTCAAAATGTCAATTGGATTGTGCCTCATGTTGAATAACCACTTTTGAAAGCCTCACAGTGACCAAAATTCCCATTTTTGCAGACTCTTCCTCCTAATGAGAAGCTTCTTTTTCGACCAATTTCGGGCAGGAAAATGACTCTAAACACACTTATTTTAGTTCCTAAAGTGATCATTCACATGCAATGGTCATTTACAGTCCAAAGATTAAATATTAAAAAAAATACAATTTCTGACCATCTGGAGAAAGTTCGACATCGTTCGACATCGTTTTTCATCAGAAAATTGATTTTTTGGCCTGTAGAAAAAATGATTTAAAAGGTCAATTGCATTGTGCCTCATGTTGAATAACCACTTTTTAAAGGCTCTGAGTGACCAAAATGACCATTTTTATAGACTTTTCGTCCTACTCAGAATCTTCTATTTCGACCAATTTCCGTCAGGAAAATATCTCTAAACATACTTATTTTAGTTCCAAAAGTGAAAATTCACATGCGCTAGTCATTTACAGTCAAAAGATTAAACATTAAAGAATTACAATTTCAGACCATCTGGAGAAAGTTTGACAGCTCCGGGGTCATCGTTTTTCATCAGAAAATTTATTTTTTGGACTGTAGAAAAAATGATTTAAAAGGTCAATTGTAATGTGCCTCATGTTGAATAACCACTTTTTAAAGGCTCTGAGTGTCCAAAATTGCCTTTTTTATAGACTTTTCTTCCTACTCAGAATCTTCTATTTTGACCCATTTCTGGCAGGAAAATATCTCTAAACATAGTTATTTTAGTTCCAAAAGTGAAAATTCACATGCAATAGTAATTTACAGTCAAAAGATTAAACATTATAAATGACCATTTCTGACCATCTGTAGAAAGTTTGACAGCTCCGTGGTCATCGTTTTCCATCAGAAAATAGATTTTTTGTACTGTAGAAAAAATTATTCAAAATGTCAATTGGATTGTGCCTCATGTTGAATAACCACTTTTGAAAGCCTCACAGTGACCAAAATTGCCATTTTTGCAGACTCTTCCTCCTAATGAGAAGCTTCTTTTTCGACCAATTTCGGGCAGGAAAATGACTCTGAACACACTTATTTTAGTTCCTAAAGTGATCATTCACATGCAATGGTCATTTACAGTCCAAAGATTAAATATTAAAAAAAATACAATTTCTGACCATCTGGAGAAAGTTTGACATCGTTCGACATCGTTTTTCATCAGAAAATTGATTTTCTGGCCTGGAGAAAAAATGATTTAAAAGGTCAATTGCATTGTGCCTCATGTTGAATAACCACTTTTTAAAGGCTCTGAGTGACCAAAATTACCACTTTTTATAGACTTTTCGTCCTACTCAGAATCTTCTATTTCGACCAATTTCCATCAGGAAAATATCTCTAACCATACCTATTTTAGTTCCAAAAGTGAAAATTCACATGCGCTAGTCATTTACAGTCAAAAGATTAAACATTAAAGAATTACCATTTCAGACCATCTGGAGAAATTTTGACAGCTCCGGGGTCATCGTTTTTCATCAGAAAATTTATTTTTTGGACTGTAGAAAAAATGATTTAAAAGGTCAATTGTATTGTGCCTCATGTTGAATAACCACTTTTTAAAGGCTCTGAGTGTCCAAAATTGCCTTCTTTATAGACTTTTCGTCCTACTCAGAATCTTCTATTTAGACCCATTTTGGGCAGGAAAATATCTCTAAACATACTTATTTTAGTTCCAAAAGTGAAAATTCACATGCAATAGTAATTTACAGTCAAAAGATTAAACATTATAAATGACCATTTCTGACCATCTGTAGAAAGTTTGACAGCTCCGTGGTCATCGTTTTCCATCAGAAAATAGTTTTTTTGTACTGTAGAAAAAATTATTCAAAATGTCAATTGGATTGTGCCTCATGTTGAATAACCACTTTTGAAAGCCTCACAGTGACCAAAATTGCCATTTTTGCAGACTCTTCCTCCTAATGAGAAGCTTCTTTTTCGACCAATTTCGGGCAGGAAAATGACTCTAAACACACTTATTTTAGTTCCTAAAGTGATCATTCACATGCAATGGTCATTTACAGTCCAAAGATTAAATATTAAAAAAAAAAAAAAATTCTGACCATCTGGAGAAAGTTCGACATCGTTCGATATCGTTTTTCATCAGAAAATTGATTTTATGGCCTGTAGAAAAAATGATTTAAAAGGTCAATTGCATTGTGCCTCATGTTGAATAACCACTTTTTAAAGGCTCTGAGTGACCAAAATTACAATTTTTATAGACTTTTCGTCCTACTCAGAATCTTCTATTTCGACCAATTTCCGTCAGGAAAACATCTCTAAACATACTTATTTTAGTTCAAAAGTGAAAATTCACATGCGCTAGTCATTTACAGTCAAAAGATTAAACATTAAAGAATTACCATTTTAGACCATCTGGAGAAAGTTTGACAGCTCTGGGGTCATCGTTTTTCATCAGAAAATTGATTTTTTGGACTGTAGAAAAAATGATTTAAAAGGTCAATTGTATTGTGCCTCATGTTGAATAACCACTTTTTAAAGGCTCTGAGTGTCCAAAATTGCCTTTTTTATAGACTTTTCGTCCTACTCAGAATCTTCTATTTTGACCCATTTCAGGCAGGAAAATATCTCTAAACATACTTATTTTAGTTCCAAAAGTGAAAATTCACATGCAATAGTAATTTACAGTCAAAAGATTAAACATTATAAATTACCATTTCTGACCATCTGTAGAAAGTTTGACAGCTCCGTGGTCATCGTTTTCCATCAGAAAATAGATTTTTTGTACTGTAGAAAAAATTATTCAAAATGTCAATTGGATTGTGCCTCATGTTGAATAACCACTTTTGAAAGCCTCACAGTGACCAAAATTGCCATTTTTGCAGACTCTTCCTCCTAATGAGAAGCTTCTTTTTCGAACAATTTCGGGCAGGAAAATGACTCTGAACACACTTATTTTAGTTCCTAAAGTGATCATTCACATGCAATGGTCATTTACAGTCCAAAGAATAAATATTAAAAAAAATACAATTTCTGACCATCTGGAGAAAGTTCGACATCGTTCGACATCGTTTTTCATCAGAAAATTGATTTTTTGGCCTGGAGAAAAAATGATTTAAAAGGTCAATTGCATTGTGCCTCATGTTGAATAACCACTTTTTAAAGGCTCTGAGTGACCAAAATTACCACTTTTTATAGACTTTTCGTCCTACTCAGAATCTTCTATTTCGACCAATTTCCGTCAGGAAAATATTTCTAACCATACTTATTTTAGTTCCAAAAGTGAAAATTCACATGCGCTAGTCATTTACAGTCAAAAGATTAAACATTAAAGAATTACCATTTCAGACCATCTGGAGAAAGTTTGACAGCTCCGGGGTCATCGTTTTTCATCAGAAAATTTATTTTTTGGACTGTAGAAAAAATGATTTAAAAGGTCAATTGTATTGTGCCTCATGTTGAATAACCACTTTTTAAAGGCTCTGAGTGTCCAAAATTGCCTTTTTTATAGACTTTTCGTCCTACTCAGAATCTTCTATTTTGACCCATTTCGGGCAGGAAAATATCTCTAAACATAGTTATTTTAGTTCCAAAAGTGAAAATTCACATGCAATAGTAATTTACAGTCAAAAGATTAAACATTATAAATGACCATTTCTGACCATCTGTAGAAAGTTTGACAGCTCCGTGGTCATCGTTTTCCATCAGAAAATAGATTTTTTGTACTGTAGAAAAAATTATTCAAAATGTCAATTGGATTGTGCCTCATGTTGAATAACAACTTTTGAAAGCCTCACAGTGACCAAAATTCCCATTTTTGCAGACTCTTCCTCCTAATGAGAAGCTTCTTTTTCGACCAATTTCGGGCAGGAAAATGACTCTAAACACACTTATTTTAGTTCCTAAAGTGATCATTCACATGCAATGGTCATTTACAGTCCAAAGATTAAATATTAAAAAAAATACAATTTCTGACCATCTGGAGAAAGTTCGACATCGTTCGACATCGTTTTTCATCAGAAAATTGATTTTTTGGCCTGTAGAAAAAATGATTTAAAAGGTCAATTGCATTGTGCCTCATGTTGAATAACCACTTTTTAAAGGCTCTGAGTGACCAAAATTACCCTTTTTATAGACTTTTCGTCCTACTCAGAATCTTCTATTTCGACCAATTTCCGTCAGGAAAATATCTCTAAACATACTTATTTTAGTTCCAAAAGTGAAAATTCACATGCGCTAGTCATTTACAGTCAAAAGATTAAACATTAAAGAATTACCATTTCAGACCATCTGGAGAAAGTTTGACAGCTCCGGGGTC
Source organism: Triturus cristatus (assembly GCF_964204655.1). Lineage (NCBI taxonomy): Eukaryota > Metazoa > Chordata > Amphibia > Caudata > Salamandridae > Triturus > Triturus cristatus. The sequence continues at coordinate 167,893,606 of NC_140584.1, read as the reverse complement.
ATCGTTTTTCATCAGAAAATTGATTTTTTGGACTGTAGAAAAGATGATTTAAAAGGTCAATTGTATTGTGCCTCATGTTGAATAACCACTTTTTAAAGGCTCTGAGTGTCCAAAATTGCCTTTTTTATAGACTTTTCGTCCTACTCAGAATCTTCTATTTTGACCCATTTCGGGCAGGAAAATATCTCTAAACATACTTATTTTAGTTCCAAAAGTGAAAATTCACATGCAATAGTAATTTACAGTCAAAAGATTAAACATTATAAATTACCATATCTGACCATCTGTAGAAAGTTTGACAGCTCCGTGGTCATCGTTTTCCATCAGAAAATAGATTTTTTGTACTGTAGAAAAAATTATTCAAAATGTCAATTGGATTGTGCCTCATGTTGAATAACCACTTTTGAAAGCCTCACAGTGACCAAAATTGCCATTTTTGCCGACTCTTCCTCCTAATGAGAAGCTTCTTTTTCGACCAATTTCGGGCAGGAAAATGACTCTAAACACACTTATTTTAGTTCCTAAAGTGATCATTCACATGCAATGGTCATTTACAGTCCAAAGATTAAATATTAAAAAAAATACAATTTCTGACCATCTGGAGAAAGTTCGACATCGTTCGACATCGTTTTTCATCAGAAAATTGATTTTATGGCCTGTAGAAAAAATGATTTAAAAGGTCAATTGCATTGTGCCTCATGTTGAATAACCACTTTTTGAAGGCTCTGAGTGACCAAAATTACCATTTTTATAGACTTTTCATCCTACTCAGAATCTTCTATTTCGACCAATTTCCGTCAGGAAAATATCTCTAAACATACTTATATTGGTTCCAAAAGTGAAAATTCACATGCGCTAGTCATTTACAGTCAAAAGATTAAACATTAAAGAATTACCCTTTTATACCATCTGGAGAAAGTTTGACAGCTCTGGGGTCATCGTTTTTCATCAGAAAATTGATTTTTTGGACTGTAGAAAAAATGATTTAAAAGGTCAATTGTAATGTGCCTCATGTTGAATAACCACTTTTTAAAGGCTCTGAGTGTCCAAAATTGCCTTTTTTATAGACTTTTCTTCCTACTCAGAATCTTCTATTTTGACCCATTTCTGGCAGGAAAATATCTCTAAACATAGTTATTTTAGTTCCAAAAGTGAAAATTCACATGCAATAGTAATTTACAGTCAAAAGATTAAACATTATAAATGACCATTTCTGACCATCTGTAGAAAGTTTGACAGCTCCGTGGTCATCGTTTTCCATCAGAAAATAGATTTTTTGTACTGTAGAAAAAATTATTCAAAATGTCAATTGGATTGTGCCTCATGTTGAATAACCACTTTTGAAAGCCTCACAGTGACCAAAATTGCCATTTTTGCAGACTCTTCCTCCTAATGAGAAGCTTCTTTTTCGACCAATTTCGGGCAGGAAAATGACTCTGAACACACTTATTTTAGTTCCTAAAGTGATCATTCACATGCAATGGTCATTTACAGTCCAAAGATTAAATATTAAAAAAAATACAATTTCTGACCATCTGGAGAAAGTTCGACATCGTTCGACATCGTTTTTCATCAGAAAATTGATTTTCTGGCCTGGAGAAAAAATGATTTAAAAGGTCAATTGCATTGTGCCTCATGTTGAATAACCACTTTTTAAAGGCTCTGAGTGACCAAAATTACCACTTTTTATAGACTTTTCGTCCTACTCAGAATCTTCTATTTCGACCAATTTCCATCAGGAAAATATCTCTAACCATACTTATTTTAGTTCCAAAAGTGAAAATTCACATGCGCTAGTCATTTACAGTCAAAAGATTAAACATTAAAGAATTACCATTTCAGACCATCTGGAGAAATTTTGACAGCTCCGGGGTCATCGTTTTTCATCAGAAAATTTATTTTTTGGACTGTAGAAAAAATGATTTAAAAGGTCAATTGTATTGTGCCTCATGTTGAATAACCACTTTTTAAAGGCTCTGAGTGTCCAAAATTGCCTTCTTTATAGACTTTTCGTCCTACTCAGAATCTTCTATTTAGACCCATTTTGGGCAGGAAAATATCTCTAAACATACTTATTTTAGTTCCAAAAGTGAAAATTCACATGCAATAGTAATTTACAGTCAAAAGATTAAACATTATAAATGACCATTTCTGACCATCTGTAGAAAGTTTGACAGCTCCGTGGTCATCGTTTTCCATCAGAAAATAGATTTTTTGTACTGTAGAAAAAATTATTCAAAATGTCAATTGGATTGTGCCTCATGTTGAATAACCACTTTTGAAAGCCTCACAGTGACCAAAATTGCCATTTTTGCAGACTCTTCCTCCTAATGAGAAGCTTCTTTTTCGACCAATTTCGGGCAGGAAAATGACTCTAAACACACTTATTTTAGTTCCTAAAGTGATCATTCACATGCAATGGTCATTTACAGTCCAAAGATTAAATATTAAAAAAAAAAAAAAATTCTGACCATCTGGAGAAAGTTCGACATCGTTCGATATCGTTTTTCATCAGAAAATTGATTTTATGGCCTGTAGAAAAAATGATTTAAAAGGTCAATTGCATTGTGCCTCATGTTGAATAACCACTTTTTAAAGGCTCTGAGTGACCAAAATTACAATTTTTATAGACTTTTCGTCCTACTCAGAATCTTCTATTTTGACCAATTTCCGTCAGGAAAACATCTCTAAACATACTTATTTTAGTTCAAAAGTGAAAATTCACATGCGCTAGTCATTTACAGTCAAAAGATTAAACATTAAAGAATTACCATTTTAGACCATCTGGAGAAAGTTTGACAGCTCTGGGGTCATCGTTTTTCATCAGAAAATTGATTTTTTGGACTGTAGAAAAAATGATTTAAAAGGTCAATTGTATTGTGCCTCATGTTGAATAACCACTTTTTAAAGGCTCTGAGTGTCCAAAATTGCCTTTTTTATAGACTTTTCGTCCTACTCAGAATCTTCTATTTTGACCCATTTCAGGCAGGAAAATATCTCTAAACATACTTATTTTAGTTCCAAAAGTGAAAATTCACATGCAATAGTAATTTACAGTCAAAAGATTAAACATTATAAATTACCATTTCTGACCATCTGTAGAAAGTTTGACAGCTCCGTGGTCATCGTTTTCCATCAGAAAATAGATTTTTTGTACTGTAGAAAAAATTATTCAAAATGTCAATTGGATTGTGCCTCATGTTGAATAACCACTTTTGAAAGCCTCACAGTGACCAAAATTGCCATTTTTGCAGACTCTTCCTCCTAATGAGAAGCTTCTTTTTCGAACAATTTCGGGCAGGAAAATGACTCTGAACACACTTATTTTAGTTCCTAAAGTGATCATTCACATGCAATGGTCATTTACAGTCCAAAGAATAAATATTAAAAAAAATACAATTTCTGACCATCTGGAGAAAGTTCGACATCGTTCGACATCGTTTTTCATCAGAAAATTGATTTTTTGGCCTGGAGAAAAAATGATTTAAAAGGTCAATTGCATTGTGCCTCATGTTGAATAACCACTTTTTAAAGGCTCTGAGTGTCCAAAATTACCACTTTTTATAGACTTTTCGTCCTACTCAGAATCTTCTATTTCGACCAATTTTCGTCAGGAAAATATCTCTAACCATACTTATTTTAGTTCCAAAAGTGAAAATTCACATGCGCTAGTCATTTACAGTCAAAAGATTAAACATTAAAGAATTACCATTTCAGATCATCTGGAGAAAGTTTGACAGCTCCGGGGTCATCGTTTTTCATCAGAAAATTTATTTTTTGGACTGTAGAAAAAATGATTTAAAAGGTCAATTGTATTGTGCCTCATGTTGAATAACCACTTTTTAAAGGCTCTGAGTGTCCAAAATTGCCTTTTTTATAGACTTTTCATCCTTCTCAGAATCTTCTATTTTGACCCATTTCGGGCAGGAAAATATCTCTAAACATAGTTATTTTAGTTCCAAAAGTGAAAATTCACATGCAATAGTAATTTACAGTCAAAAGATTAAACATTATAAATGACCATTTCTGACCATCTGTAGAAAGTTTGACAGCTCCGTGGTCATCGTTTTCCATCAGAAAATAGTTTTTTTGTACTGTAGAAAAAATTATTCAAAATGTCAATTGGATTGTGCCTCATGTTGAATAACCACTTTTGAAAGCCTCACAGTGACCAAAATTGCCATTTTTGCAGACTCTTCCTCCTAATGAGAAGCTTCTTTTTCGACCAATTTCGGGCAGGAAAATGACTCGAAACACACTTATTTTAGTTCCTAAAGTGATCATTCACATGCAATGGTCATTTACAGTCCAAAGATTAAATATTAAAAAAAATACAATTTCTGACCATCTGGAGAAAGTTCGACATCGTTCGACATCGTTTTTCATCAGAAAATTGATTTTATGGCCTGTAGAAAAAAGTGATTTAAAAGGTCAATTGCATTGTGCCTCATGTTGAATAACCACTTTTTAAAGGCTCTGAGTGACCAAAATTACCATTTTTATAGACTTTTCGTCCTACTCAGAATCTTCTATTTCGACCAATTTCCGTCAGGAAAATATCTCTAAACATACTTATTTTAGTTCAAAAGTGAAAATTCACATGCGCTAGTCATTTACAGTCAAAAGATTAAACATTAAAGAATTACCATTTTAGACCATCTGGAGAAAGTTTGACAGCTCTGGGGTCATCGTTTTTCATCAGAAAATTGATTTTTTGGACTGTAGAAAAAATGATTTAAAAGGTCAATTGTATTGTGCCTCATGTTGAATAACCACTTTTTAAAGGCTCTGAGTGTCCAAAATTGCCTTTTTTATAGACTTTTCGTCCTACTCAGAATCTTCTATTTTGACCCATTTCGGGCAGGAAAATATCTCCAAACATACTTATTTTAGTTCCAAAAGTGAAAATTCACATGCAATAGTAATTTACAGTCAAAAGATTAAACATTATAAATTACCATTTCTGACCATCTGTAGAAAGTTTGACAGCTCCGTGGTCATCGTTTTCCATCAGAAAATAGATTTTTTGTACTGTAGAAAAAATTATTCAAAATGTCAATTGGATTGTGCCTCATGTTGAATAACCACTTTTGAAAGCCTCACAGTGACCAAAATTGCCATTTTTGCAGACTCTTCCTCCTAATGAGAAGCTTCTTTTTCGAACAATTTCGGGCAGGAAAATGACTCTGAACACACTTATTTTAGTTCCTAAAGTGATCATTCACATGCAATGGTCATTTACAGTCCAAAGAATAAATATTAAAAAAAATACAATTTCTGACCATCTGGAGAAAGTTCGACATCGTTCGACATCGTTTTTCATCAGAAAATTGATTTTTTGGCCTGGAGAAAAAATGATTTAAAAGGTCAATTGCATTGTGCCTCATGTTGAATAACCACTTTTTAAAGGCTCTGAGTGACCAAAATTACCACTTTTTATAGACTTTTCGTCCTACTCAGAATCTTCTATTTCGACCAATTTCCGTCAGGAAAATATTTCTAACCATACTTATTTTAGTTCCAAAAGTGAAAATTCACATGCGCTAGTCATTTACAGTCAAAAGATTAAACATTAAAGAATTACCATTTCAGACCATCTGGAGAAAGTTTGACAGCTCCGGGGTCATCGTTTTTCATCAGAAAATTTATTTTTTGGACTGTAGAAAAAATGATTTAAAAGGTCAATTGTATTGTGCCTCATGTTGAATAACCACTTTTTAAAGGCTCTGAGTGTCCAAAATTGCCTTTTTTATAGACTTTTCGTCCTACTCAGAATCTTCTATTTTGACCCATTTCGGGCAGGAAAATATCTCCAAACATACTTATTTTAGTTCCAAAAGTGAAAATTCACATGCAATAGTAATTTACAGTCAAAAGATTAAACATTATAAATTACCATTTCTGACCATCTGTAGAAAGTTTGACAGCTCCGTGGTCATCGTTTTCCATCAGAAAATAGATTTTTTGTACTGTAGAAAAAATTATTCAAAATGTCAATTGGATTGTGCCTCATGTTGAATAACCACTTTTGAAAGCCTCACAGTGACCAAAATTGCCATTTTTGCAGACTCTTCCTCCTAATGAGAAGCTTCTTTTTCGAACAATTTCGGGCAGGAAAATGACTCTGAACACACTTATTTTAGTTCCTAAAGTGATCATTCACATGCAATGGTCATTTACAGTCCAAAGAATAAATATTAAAAAAAATACAATTTCTGACCATCTGGAGAAAGTTCGACATCGTTCGACATCGTTTTTCATCAGAAAATTGATTTTTTGGCCTGTAGAAAAAATGATTTAAAAGGTCAATTGCATTGTGCCTCATGTTGAATAACCACTTTTTAAAGGCTCTGAGTGACCAAAATTACCATTTTTATAGACTTTTCGTCCTACTCAGAATCTTCTATTTCGACCAATTTCCGTCAGGAAAATATCTCTAAACATACTTATTTTAGTTCCAAAAGTGAAAATTCACATGCGCTAGTCATTTACAGTCAAAAGATTAAACATTAAAGAATTACCATTTCAGACCATCTGGAGAAAGTTTGACAGCTCCGGGGTCATCGTTTTTCATCAGAAAATTGATTTTTTGGACTGTAGAAAAAATGATTTAAAAGGTCAATTGTATTGTGCCTCATGTTGAATAACCACTTTTTAAAGGCTCTGAGTGTCCAAAATTGCCTTTTTTATAGACTTTTCGTCCTACTCAGAATCTTCTATTTTGACCCATTTCGGGCAGGAAAATATCTCTAAACATACTTATTTTAGTTCCAAAAGTGAAAATTCACATGCAATAGTAATTTACAGTCAAAAGATTAAACATTATAAATTACCATATCTGACCATCTGTAGAAAGTTTGACAGCTCCGTGGTCATCGTTTTCCATCAGAAAATAGATTTTTTGTACTGTAGAAAAAATTATTCAAAATGTCAATTGGATTGTGCCTCATGTTGAATAACCACTTTTGAAAGCCTCACAGTGACCAAAATTGCCATTTTTGCCGACTCTTCCTCCTAATGAGAAGCTTCTTTTTCGACCAATTTCGGGCAGGAAAATGACTCTAAACACACTTATTTTAGTTCCTAAAGTGATCATTCACATGCAATGGTCATTTACAGTCCAAAGATTAAATATTAAAAAAAATACAATTTCTGACCATCTGGAGAAAGTTCGACATCGTTCGACATCGTTTTTCATCAGAAAATTGATTTTATGGCCTGAAGAAAAAATGATTTAAAAGGTCAATTGCATTGTGCCTCATGTTGAATAACCACTTTTTGAAGGCTCTGAGTGACCAAAATTACCATTTTTATAGACTTTTCATCCTACTCAGAATCTTCTATTTCGACCAATTTCCGTCAGGAAAATATCTCTAAACATACTTATATTGGTTCCAAAAGTGAAAATTCACATGCGCTAGTCATTTACAGTCAAAAGATTAAACATTAAAGAATTACCCTTTTATACCATCTGGAGAAAGTTTGACAGCTCTGGGGTCATCGTTTTTCATCAGAAAATTGATTTTTTGGACTGTAGAAAAAATGATTTAAAAGGTCAATTGTATTGTGCCTCATGTTGAATAACCACTTTTTAAAGGCTCTGAGTGTCCAAAATTGCCTTTTTTATAGACTTTTCGTCCTACTCAGAATGTTCTATTTTGACCCATTTCTGGCAGGAAAATATCTCTAAACATACTTATTTTAGTTCCAAAAGTGAAAATTCACATGCAATAGTAATTTACAGTCAAAAGATTAAACATTATAAATGACCATTTCTGACCATCTGTAGAAAGTTTGACAGCTCCGTGGTCATCGTTTTCCATCAGAAAATAGATTTTTTGTACTGTAGAAAAAATTATTCAAAATGTCAATTGGATTGTGCCTCATGTTGAATAACCACTTTTGAAAGCCTCACAGTGACCAAAATTGCCATTTTTGCAGACTCTTCCTCCTAATGAGAAGTTTCTTTTTCGACCAATTTCGGGCAGGAAAATGACTCTAAACACACTTATTTTAGTTCCTAAAGTGATCATTCACATGCAATGGTCATTTACAGTCCAAAGATTAAATATTAAAAAAAAAATACAATTTCTGACCATCTGGAGAAAGTTCGACATCGTTCGACATCGTTTTTCATCAGAAAATTGATTTTATGGCCTGTAGAAAAAATGATTTAAAAGGTCAATTGCATTGTGCCTCATGTTGAATAACCACTTTTTAAAGGCTCTGAGTGACCAAAATTACCATTTTTATAGACTTTTCATCCTACTCAGAATCTTCTATTTCGACCAATTTCCGTCAGGAAAATATCTCTAAACATACTTATTTTAGTTCCAAAAGTGAAAATTCACATGCGCTAGTCATTTACAGTCAAAAGATTAAACATTAAAGAATTACCATTTTAGACCATCTGGAGAAAGTTTAACAGCTCTGGGGTCATCGTTTTTCATCAGAAAATTGATTTTTTGGACTGTAGAAAAAATGATTTAAAAGGTCAATTGTATTGTGCCTCATGTTGAATAACCACTTTTTAAAGGCTCTGAGTGTCCAAAATTGCCTTTTTTATAGACTTTTCGTCCTACTCAGAATCTTCTATTTTGACCCATTTCGGGCAGGAAAATATCTCTAAACATACTTATTTTAGTTCCAAAAGTGAAAATTCACATGCAATAGTAATTTACAGTCAAAAGATTAAACATTATAAATTACCATTTCTGACCATCTGTAGAAAGTTTGACAGCTCCGTGGTCATCGTTTTCCATCAGAAAATAGATTTTTTGTACTGTAGAAAAAATTATTCAAAATGTCAATTGGATTGTGCCTCATGTTGAATAACCACTTTTGAAAGCCTCACAGTGACCAAAATTGCCATTTTTGCAGACTCTTCCTCCTAATGAGAAGCTTCTTTTTCGACCAATTTCGGGCAGGAAAATGACTCTAAACACACTTATGTTAGTTCCTAAAGTGATCATTCACATGCAATGGTCATTTACAGTCCAAAGATTAAATATTAAAAAAAAAAAAATTTCTGACCATCTGGAGAAAGTTCGACATCGTTCGACATCGTTTTTCATCAGAAAATTGATTTTTTGGCCTGGAGAAAAAATGATTTAAAAGGTCAATTGCATTGTGCCTCATGTTGAATAACCACTTTTTAAAGGCTCTGAGTGACCAAAATTACCACTTTTTATAGACTTTTCGTCCTACTCAAAATTTTCTATTCCGACCAATTTCCGTCAGGAAAATATCTCTAACCATACTTATTTTAGTTCCAAAAGTGAAAATTCACATGCGCTAGTCATTTACAGTCAAAAGATTAAACATTAAAGAATTACCATTTCAGACCATCTGGAGAAAGTTTGACAGCTCCGGGGTCATCGTTTTTCATCAGAAAATTGATTTTTTGGACTATAGAAAAATTGATTTAAAAGGTCAATTGTATTGTGCCTCATGTTGAATAACCACTTTTTAAAGGCTCTGAGTGTCCAAAATTGCCTTTTTTATAGACTTTTCGTCCTACTCAGAATCTTCTATTTTGACCCATTTCGGGCAGGAAAATATCTCTAAACATACTTATTTTAGTTCCAAAAGTGAAAATTCACATGCAATAGTAATTTACAGTCAAAAGATTAAACATTATAAATTACCATTTCTGACCATCTGTAGAAAGTTTGACAGCTCCGTGGTCATCGTTTTCCATCAGAAAATAGATTTTTTTGTACTGTAGAAAAAATTATTCAAAATGTCAATTGGATTGTGCCTCATGTTGAACAACCACTTTTGAAAGCCTCACAGTGACCAAAATTGCCATTTTTGCAGACTCTTCCTCCTAATGAGAAGCTTCTTTTTCGACCAATTTCGGGCAGGAAAATGACTCTAAACACACTTATTTTAGTTCCTAAAGTGATCATTCACATGCAATGGTCATTTACAGTAAAAAGATTAAATATTAAAAAAAATACAATTTCTGACCATCTGGAGAAAGTTCGACATCGTTCGACATCGTTTTTCATCAGAAAATTGATTTTTTGGCCTGGAGAAAAAATGATTTAAAAGGTCAATTGCATTGTGCCTCATGTTGAATAACCACTTTTTAAAGGCTCTGAGTGACCAAAATTACCACTTTTTATAGACTTTTCGTCCTACTCAAAATTTTCTATTCCGACCAATTTCCGTCAGGAAAATATCTCTAACCATACTTATTTTAGTTCCAAAAGTAAAAATTCACATGCGCTAGTCATTTACAGTCAAAAGATTAAACATTAAAGAATTACCATTTCAGACCATCTGGAGAAAGTTTGACAGCTCCGGGGTCATCGTTTTTCATCAGAAAATTGATTTTTTGGACTGTAGAAAAATTGATTTAAAAGGTCAATTGTATTGTGCCTCATGTTGAATAACCACTTTTTAAAGGCTCTGAGTGTCCAAAATTGCCTTTTTTATAGACTTTTCGTCCTACTCAGAATCTTCTATTTTGACCCATTTCGGGCAGGAAAATATCTCTAAACATACTTATTTTAGTTCCTAAAGTGAAAATTCACATGCAATAGTAATTTACAGTCAAAAGATTAAACATTATAAATGACCATTTCTGACCATCTGTAGAAAGTTTGACAGCTCCGTGGTCATCGTTTTCCATCAGAAAATAGATTTTTTGTACTGTAGAAAAAATTATTCAAAATGTCAATTGGATTGTGCCTCATGTTGAATAACCACTTTTGAAAGCCTCACAGTGACCAAAATTGCCATTTTTGCAGACTCTTCCTCCTAATGAGAAGCTTCTTTTTCGACCAATTTCGGGCAGGAAAATGACTCTAAACACACTTATGTTAGTTCCTAAAGTGATCATTCACATGCAATGGTCATTTACAGTCCAAAGATTAAATATTAAAAAAAATAAAATTTCTGACCATCTGGAGAAAGTTCGACATCGTTCGACATCGTTTTTCATCAGAAAATTGATTTTTTGGCCTGGAGAAAAAATGATTTAAAAGGTCAATTGCATTGTGCCTCATGTTGAATAACCACTTTTTAAAGGCTCTGAGTGACCAAAATTACCACTTTTTATAGACTTTTCGTCCTACTCAAAATTTTCTATTCCGACCAATTTCCATCAGGAAAATATCTCTAACCATACTTATTTTAGTTCCAAAAGTGAAAATTCACATGCGCTAGTCATTTACAGTCAAAAGGTTAAACATTAAAGAATTACCATTTCAGACCATCTGGAGAAAGTTTGACAGCTCCGGGGTCATCGTTTTTCATCAGAAAATTGATTTTTTGGACTATAGAAAAATTGATTTAAAAGGTCAATTGTATTGTGCCTCATGTTGAATAACCACTTTTTAAAGGCTCTGAGTGTCCAAAATTGCCTTTTTTATAGACTTTTCGTCCTACTCAGAATCTTCTATTTTGACCCATTTCGGGCAGGAAAATATCTCTAAACATACTTATTTTAGTTCCAAAAGTGAAAATTCACATGCAATAGTAATTTACAGTCAAAAGATTAAACATTATAAATTACCATTTCTGACCATCTGTAGAAAGTTTGACAGCTCCGTGGTCATCGTTTTCCATCAGAAAATAGATTTTTTTGTACTGTAGAAAAAATTATTCAAAATGTCAATTGGATTGTGCCTCATGTTGAATAACCACTTTTGAAAGCCTCACAGTGACCAAAATTGCCATTTTTGCAGACTCTTCCTCCTAATGAGAAGCTTCTTTTTCGACCAATTTCGGGCAGGAAAATGACTCTAAACACACTTATTTTAGTTCCTAAAGTGATCATTCACATGCAATGGTCATTTACAGTCCAAAGATTAAATATTAAAAAAAATACAATTTCTGACCATCTGGAGAAAGTTCGACATCGTTCGACATCGTTTTTCATCAGAAAATTGATTTTTTGGCCTGGAGAAAAAATGATTTAAAAGGTCAATTGCATTGTGCCTCATGTTGAATAACCACTTTTTAAAGGCTCTGAGTGACCAAAATTACCACTTTTTATAGACTTTTCGTCCTACTCAAAATTTTCTATTCCGACCAATTTCCGTCAGGAAAATATCTCTAACCATACTTATTTTAGTTCCAAAAGTAAAAATTCACATGCGCTAGTCATTTACAGTCAAAAGATTAAACATTAAAGAATTACCATTTCAGACCATCTGGAGAAAGTTTGACAGCTCCGGGGTCATCGTTTTTCATCAGAAAATTGATTTTTTGGACTGTAGAAAAATTGATTTAAAAGGTCAATTGTATTGTGCCTCATGTTGAATAACCACTTTTTAAAGGCTCTGAGTGTCCAAAATTGCCTTTTTTATAGACTTTTCGTCCTACTCAGAATCTTCTATTTTGACCCATTTCGGGCAGGAAAATATCTCTAAACATACTTATTTTAGTTCCTAAAGTGAAAATTCACATGCAATAGTAATTTACAGTCAAAAGATTAAACATTATAAATGACCATTTCTGACCATCTGTAGAAAGTTTGACAGCTCCGTGGTCATCGTTTTCCATCAGAAAATAGATTTTTTGTACTGTAGAAAAAATTATTCAAAATGTCAATTGGATTGTGCCTCATGTTGAATAACCACTTTTGAAAGCCTCACAGTGACCAAAATTGCCATTTTTGCAGACTCTTCCTCCTAATGAGAAGCTTCTTTTTCGACCAATTTCGGGCAGGAAAATGACTCTAAACACACTTATTTTAGTTCCTAAAGTGATCATTCACATGCAATGGTCATTTACAGTCCAAAGATTAAATATTAAAAAAAAAATACAATTTCTGACCATCTGGAGAAAGTTCGACATCGTTCGACATCGTTTTTCATCAGAAAATTGATTTTATGGCCTGTAGAAAAAATGATTTAAAAGGTCAATTGCATTGTGCCTCATGTTGAATAACCACTTTTTAAAGGCTCTGAGTGACCAAAATTACCATTTTTATAGACTTTTCATCCTACTCAGAATCTTCTATTTCGACCAATTTCCGTCAGGAAAATATCTCTAAACATACTTATTTTAGTTCCAAAAGTGAAAATTCACATGCGCTAGTCATTTACAGTCAAAAGATTAAACATTAAAGAATTACCATTTTAGACCATCTGGAGAAAGTTTGACAGCTCTGGGGTCATCGTTTTTCATCAGAAAATTGATTTTTTGGACTGTAGAAAAAATGATTTAAAAGGTCAATTGTATTGTGCCTCATGTTGAATAACCACTTTTTAAAGGCTCTGAGTGTCCAAAATTGCCTTTTTTATAGACTTTTCGTCCTACTCAGAATCTTCTATTTTGACCCATTTCGGGCAGGAAAATATCTCTAAACATACTTATTTTAGTTCCAAAAGTGAAAATTCACATGCAATAGTAATTTACAGTCAAAAGATTAAACATTATAAATTACCATTTCTGACCATCTGTAGAAAGTTTGACAGCTCCGTGGTCATCGTTTTCCATCAGAAAATAGATTTTTTGTACTGTAGAAAAAATTATTCAAAATGTCAATTGGATTGTGCCTCATGTTGAATAACCACTTTTGAAAGCCTCACAGTGACCAAAATTGCCATTTTTGCAGACTCTTCCTCCTAATGAGAAGCTTCTTTTTCGACCAATTTCGGGCAGGAAAATGACTCTAAACACACTTATGTTAGTTCCTAAAGTGATCATTCACATGCAATGGTCATTTACAGTCCAAAGATTAAATATTAAAAAAAATAAAATTTCTGACCATCTGGAGAAAGTTCGACATCGTTCGACATCGTTTTTCATCAGAAAATTTGTTTTTTTGGCCTGGAGAAAAAATGATTTAAAAGGTCAATTGCATTGTGCCTCATGTTGAATAACCACTTTTTAAAGGCTCTGAGTGACCAAAATTACCACTTTTTATAGACTTTTCGTCCTACTCAAAATTTTCTATTCCGACCAATTTCCGTCAGGAAAATATCTCTAACCATACTTATTTTAGTTCCAAAAGTGAAAATTCACATGCGCTAGTCATTTACAGTCAAAAGATTAAACATTAAAGAATTACCATTTCAGACCATCTGGAGAAAGTTTGACAGCTCCGGGGTCATCGTTTTTCATCAGAAAATTGATTTTTTGGACTATAGAAAAATTGATTTAAAAGGTCAATTGTATTGTGCCTCATGTTGAATAACCACTTTTTAAAGGCTCTGAGTGTCCAAAATTGCCTTTTTTATAGACTTTTCGTCCTACTCAGAATCTTCTATTTTGACCCATTTCGGGCAGGAAAATATCTCTAAACATACTTATTTTAGTTCCAAAAGTGAAAATTCACATGCAATAGTAATTTACAGTCAAAAGATTAAACATTCTAAATTACCATTTCTGACCATCTGTAGAAAGTTTGACAGCTCCGTGGTCATCGTTTTCCATCAGAAAATAGATTTTTTTGTACTGTAGAAAAAATTATTCAAAATGTCAATTGGATTGTGCCTCATGTTGAATAACCACTTTTGAAAGCCTCACAGTGACCAAAATTGCCATTTTTGCAGACTCTTCCTCCTAATGAGAAGCTTCTTTTTCGACCAATTTCGGGCAGGAAAATGACTCTAAACACACTTATTTTAGTTCCTAAAGTGATCATTCACATGCAATGGTCATTTACAGTCCAAAGAATAAATATTAAAAAAAATACAATTTCTGACCATCTGGAGAAAGTTCGACATCGTTCGACATCGTTTTTCATCAGAAAATTGATTTTTTGGCCTGGAGAAAAAATGATTTAAAAGGTCAATTGCATTGTGCCTCATGTTGAATAACCACTTTTTAAAGGCTCTGAGTGACCAAAATTACCACTTTTTATAGACTTTTCGTCCTACTCAGAATCTTCTATTTCGACCAATTTCCGTCAGGAAAATATTTCTAACCATACTTATTTTAGTTCCAAAAGTGAAAATTCACATGCGCTAGTCATTTACAGTCAAAAGATTAAACATTAAAGAATTACCATTTCAGACCATCTGGAGAAAGTTTGACAGCTCCGGGGTCATCGTTTTTCATCAGAAAATTTATTTTTTGGACTGTAGAAAAAATGATTTAAAAGGTCAATTGTATTGTGCCTCATGTTGAATAACCACTTTTTAAAGGCTCTGAGTGTCCAAAATTGCCTTTTTTATAGACTTTTCGTCCTACTCAGAATCTTCTATTTTGACCCATTTCGGGCAGGAAAATATCTCTAAACATAGTTATTTTAGTTCCAAAAGTGAAAATTCACATGCAATAGTAATTTACAGTCAAAAGATTAAACATTATAAATGACCATTTCTGACCATCTGTAGAAAGTTTGACAGCTCCGTGGTCATCGTTTTCCATCAGAAAATAGATTTTTTGTACTGTAGAAAAAATTATTCAAAATGTCAATTGGATTGTGCCTCATGTTGAATAACCACTTTTGAAAGCCTCACAGTGACCAAAATTCCCATTTTTGCAGACTCTTCCTCCTAATGAGAAGCTTCTTTTTCGACCAATTTCGGGCAGGAAAATGACTCTAAACACACTTATTTTAGTTCCTAAAGTGATCATTCACATGCAATGGTCATTTACAGTCCAAAGATTAAATATTAAAAAAAATACAATTCCTGACCATCTGGAGAAAGTTCGACATCGTTCGACATCGTTTTTCATCAGAAAATTGATTTTTTGGCCTGTAGAAAAAATGATTTAAAAGGTCAATTGCATTGTGCCTCATGTTGAATAACCACTTTTTAAAGGCTCTGAGTGACCAAAATTACCATTTTTATAGACTTTTCGTCCTACTCAGAATCTTCTATTTCGACCAATTTCCGTCAGGAAAATATCTCTAAACATACTTATTTTAGTTCCAAAAGTGAAAATTCACATGCGCTAGTCATTTACAGTCAAAAGATTAAACATTAAAGAATTACCATTTCAGACCATCTGGAGAAAGTTTGACAGCTCCGGGGTCATCGTTTTTCATCAGAAAATTGATTTTTTGGACTGTAGAAAAAATGATTTAAAAGGTCAATTGTATTGTGCCTCATGTTGAATAACCACTTTTTAAAGGCTCTGAGTGTCCAAAATTGCCTTTTTTATAGACTTTTCGTCCTACTCAGAATCTTCTATTTTGACCCATTTCGGGCAGGAAAATATCTCTAAACATACTTATTTTAGTTCCAAAAGTGAAAATTCACATGCAATAGTAATTTACAGTCAAAAGATTAAACATTATAAATTACCATATCTGACCATCTGTAGAAAGTTTGACAGCTCCGTGGTCATCGTTTTCCATCAGAAAATAGATTTTTTGTACTGTAGAAAAAATTATTCAAAATGTCAATTGGATTGTGCCTCATGTTGAATAACCACTTTTGAAAGCCTCACAGTGACCAAAATTGCCATTTTTGCCGACTCTTCCTCCTAATGAGAAGATTCTTTTTCGACCAATTTCGGGCAGGAAAATGACTCTAAACACACTTATTTTAGTTCCTAAAGTGATCATTCACATGCAATGGTCATTTACAGTCCAAAGATTAAATATTAAAAAAAATACAATTTCTGACCATCTGGAGAAAGTTCGACATCGTTCGACATCGTTTTTCATCAGAAAATTGATTTTATGGCCTGTAGAAAAAATGATTTAAAAGGTCAATTGCATTGTGCCTCATGTTGAATAACCACTTTTTGAAGGCTCTGAGTGACCAAAATTACCATTTTTATAGACTTTTCATCCTACTCAGAATCTTCTATTTCGACCAATTTCCGTCAGGAAAATATCTCTAAACATACTTATATTGGTTCCAAAAGTGAAAATTCACATGCGCTAGTCATTTACAGTCAAAAGATTAAACATTAAAGAATTACCCTTTTATACCATCTGGAGAAAGTTTGACAGCTCTGGGGTCATCGTTTTTCATCAGAAAATTGATTTTTTGGACTGTAGAAAAAATGATTTAAAAGGTCAATTGTATTGTGCCTCATGTTGAATAACCACTTTTTAAAGGCTCTGAGTGTCCAAAATTGCCTTTTTTATAGACTTTTCGTCCTACTCAGAATGTTCTATTTTGACCCATTTCTGGCAGGAAAATATCTCTAAACATACTTATTTTAGTTCCAAAAGTGAAAATTCACATGCAATAGTAATTTACAGTCAAAAGATTAAACATTATAAATGACCATTTCTGACCATCTGTAGAAAGTTTGACAGCTCCGTGGTCATCGTTTTCCATCAGAAAATAGATTTTTTGTACTGTAGAAAAAATTATTCAAAATGTCAATTGGATTGTGCCTCATGTTGAATAACCACTTTTGAAAGCCTCACAGTGACCAAAATTGCCATTTTTGCAGACTCTTCCTCCTAATGAGAAGCTTCTTTTTCGACCAATTTCGGGCAGGAAAATGACTCTAAACACACTTATTTTAGTTCCTAAAGTGATCATTCACATGCAATGGTCATTTACAGTCCAAAGATTAAATATTAAAAAAAAAATACAATTTCTGACCATCTGGAGAAAGTTCGACATCGTTCGACATCGTTTTTCATCAGAAAATTGATTTTATGGCCTGTAGAAAAAATGATTTAAAAGGTCAATTGTATTGTGCCTCATGTTGAATAACCACTTTTTAAAGGCTCTGAGTGTCCAAAATTGCCTTTTTTATAGACTTTTCGTCCTACTCAGAATCTTCTTTTTCGACCAATTTCGGGCAGGAAAATGACTCTAAACACACTTATGTTAGTTCCTAAAGTGATCATTCACATGCAATGGTCATTTACAGTCCAAAGATTAAATATTAAAAAAAATAAAATTTCTGACCATCTGGAGAAAGTTCGACATCGTTCGACATCGTTTTTCATCAGAAAATTGATTTTTTGGCCTGGAGAAAAAATGATTTAAAAGGTCAATTGCATTGTGCCTCATGTTGAATAACCACTTTTTAAAGGCTCTGAGTGACCAAAATTACCACTTTTTATAGACTTTTCGTCCTACTCAAAATTTTCTATTCCGACCAATTTCCATCAGGAAAATATCTCTAACCATACTTATTTTAGTTCCAAAAGTGAAAATTCACATGCGCTAGTCATTTACAGTCAAAAGATTAAACATTAAAGAATTACCATTTCAGACCATCTGGAGAAAGTTTGACAGCTCCGGGGTCATCGTTTTTCATCAGAAAATTGATTTTTTGGACTATAGAAAAATTGATTTAAAAGGTCAATTGTATTGTGCCTCATGTTGAATAACCACTTTTTAAAGGCTCTGAGTGTCCAAAATTGCCTTTTTTATAGACTTTTCGTCCTACTCAGAATCTTCTATTTTGACCCATTTCGGGCAGGAAAATATCTCTAAACATACTTATTTTAGTTCCAAAAGTGAAAATTCACATGCAATAGTAATTTACAGTCAAAAGATTAAACATTATAAATTACCATTTCTGACCATCTGTAGAAAGTTTGACAGCTCCGTGGTCATCGTTTTCCATCAGAAAATAGATTTTTTTGTACTGTAGAAAAAATTATTCAAAATGTCAATTGGATTGTGCCTCATGTTGAATAACCACTTTTGAAAGCCTCACAGTGACCAAAATTGCCATTTTTGCAGACTCTTCCTCCTAATGAGAAGCTTCTTTTTCGACCAATTTCGGGCAGGAAAATGACTCTAAACACACTTATTTTAGTTCCTAAAGTGATCATTCACATGCAATGGTCATTTACAGTCCAAAGATTAAATATTAAAAAAAATACAATTTCTGACCATCTGGAGAAAGTTCGACATCGTTCGACATCGTTTTTCATCAGAAAATTGATTTTTTGGCCTGGAGAAAAAATGATTTAAAAGGTCAATTGCATTGTGCCTCATGTTGAATAACCACTTTTTAAAGGCTCTGAGTGACCAAAATTACCACTTTTTATAGACTTTTCGTCCTACTCAAAATTTTCTATTCCGACCAATTTCCGTCAGGAAAATATCTCTAACCATACTTATTTTAGTTCCAAAAGTAAAAATTCACATGCGCTAGTCATTTACAGTCAAAAGATTAAACATTAAAGAATTACCATTTCAGACCATCTGGAGAAAGTTTGACAGCTCCGGGGTCATCGTTTTTCATCAGAAAATTGATTTTTTGGACTGTAGAAAAATTGATTTAAAAGGTCAATTGTATTGTGCCTCATGTTGAATAACCACTTTTTAAAGGCTCTGAGTGTCCAAAATTGCCTTTTTTATAGACTTTTCGTCCTACTCAGAATCTTCTATTTTGACCCATTTCGGGCAGGAAAATATCTCTAAACATACTTATTTTAGTTCCTAAAGTGAAAATTCACATGCAATAGTAATTTACAGTCAAAAGATTAAACATTATAAATGACCATTTCTGACCATCTGTAGAAAGTTTGACAGCTCCGTGGTCATCGTTTTCCATCAGAAAATAGATTTTTTGTACTGTAGAAAAAATTATTCAAAATGTCAATTGGATTGTGCCTCATGTTGAATAACCACTTTTGAAAGCCTCACAGTGACCAAAATTGCCATTTTTGCAGACTCTTCCTCCTAATGAGAAGCTTCTTTTTCGACCAATTTCGGGCAGGAAAATGACTCTAAACACACTTATTTTAGTTCCTAAAGTGATCATTCACATGCAATGGTCATTTACAGTCCAAAGATTAAATATTAAAAAAAAAATACAATTTCTGACCATCTGGAGAAAGTTCGACATCGTTCGACATCGTTTTTCATCAGAAAATTGATTTTATGGCCTGTAGAAAAAATGATTTAAAAGGTCAATTGCATTGTGCCTCATGTTGAATAACCACTTTTTAAAGGCTCTGAGTGACCAAAATTACCATTTTTATAGACTTTTCATCCTACTCAGAATCTTCTATTTCGACCAATTTCCGTCAGGAAAATATCTCTAAACATACTTATTTTAGTTCCAAAAGTGAAAATTCACATGCGCTAGTCATTTACAGTCAAAAGATTAAACATTAAAGAATTACCATTTTAGACCATCTGGAGAAAGTTTGACAGCTCTGGGGTCATCGTTTTTCATCAGAAAATTGATTTTTTGGACTGTAGAAAAAATGATTTAAAAGGTCAATTGTATTGTGCCTCATGTTGAATAACCACTTTTTAAAGGCTCTGAGTGTCCAAAATTGCCTTTTTTATAGACTTTTCGTCCTACTCAGAATCTTCTATTTTGACCCATTTCGGGCAGGAAAATATCTCTAAACATACTTATTTTAGTTCCTAAAGTGAAAATTCACATGCAATAGTAATTTACAGTCAAAAGATTAAACATTATAAATGACCATTTCTGACCATCTGTAGAAAGTTTGACAGCTCCGTGGTCATCGTTTTCCATCAGAAAATAGATTTTTTGTACTGTAGAAAAAATTATTCAAAATGTCAATTGGATTGTGCCTCATGTTGAATAACCACTTTTGAAAGCCTCACAGTGACCAAAATTGCCATTTTTGCAGACTCTTCCTCCTAATGAGAAGCTTCTTTTTCGACCAATTTCGGGCAGGAAAATGACTCTAAACACACTTATGTTAGTTCCTAAAGTGATCATTCACATGCAATGGTCATTTACAGTCCAAAGATTAAATATTAAAAAAAATAAAATTTCTGACCATCTGGAGAAAGTTCGACATCGTTCGACATCGTTTTTCATCAGAAAATTGATTTTTTGGCCTGGAGAAAAAATGATTTAAAAGGTCAATTGCATTGTGCCTCATGTTGAATAACCACTTTTTAAAGGCTCTGAGTGACCAAAATTACCACTTTTTATAGACT
Organism: Triturus cristatus; assembly: GCF_964204655.1. Taxonomy (NCBI): domain Eukaryota; kingdom Metazoa; phylum Chordata; class Amphibia; order Caudata; family Salamandridae; genus Triturus; species Triturus cristatus. The sequence continues at coordinate 167,872,835 of NC_140584.1, read as the reverse complement.
TTTCGTCCTACTCAAAATTTTCTATTCCGACCAATTTCCGTCAGGAAAATATCTCTAACCATACTTATTTTAGTTCCAAAAGTGAAAATTCACATGCGCTAGTCATTTACAGTCAAAAGATTAAACATTAAAGAATTACCATTTCAGACCATCTGGAGAAAGTTTGACAGCTCCGGGGTCATCGTTTTTCATCAGAAAATTGATTTTTTGGACTATAGAAAAATTGATTTAAAAGGTCAATTGTATTGTGCCTCATGTTGAATAACCACTTTTTAAAGGCTCTGAGTGTCCAAAATTGCCTTTTTTATAGACTTTTCGTCCTACTCAGAATCTTCTATTTTGACCCATTTCGGGCAGGAAAATATCTCTAAACATACTTATTTTAGTTCCAAAAGTGAAAATTCACATGCAATAGTAATTTACAGTCAAAAGATTAAACATTCTAAATTACCATTTCTGACCATCTGTAGAAAGTTTGACAGCTCCGTGGTCATCGTTTTCCATCAGAAAATAGATTTTTTTGTACTGTAGAAAAAATTATTCAAAATGTCAATTGGATTGTGCCTCATGTTGAATAACCACTTTTGAAAGCCTCACAGTGACCAAAATTGCCATTTTTGCAGACTCTTCCTCCTAATGAGAAGCTTCTTTTTCGACCAATTTCGGGCAGGAAAATGACTCTAAACACACTTATTTTAGTTCCTAAAGTGATCATTCACATGCAATGGTCATTTACAGTCCAAAGATTAAATATTAAAAAAAATACAATTTCTGACCATCTGGAGAAAGTTCGACATCGTTCGACATCGTTTTTCATCAGAAAATTGATTTTTTGGCCTGGAGAAAAAATGATTTAAAAGGTCAATTGCATTGTGCCTCATGTTGAATAACCACTTTTTAAAGGCTCTGAGTGACCAAAATTACCACTTTTTATAGACTTTTCGTCCTACTCAAAATTTTCTATTCCGACCAATTTCCGTCAGGAAAATATCTCTAACCATACTTATTTTAGTTCCAAAAGTAAAAATTCACATGCGCTAGTCATTTACAGTCAAAAGATTAAACATTAAAGAATTACCATTTCAGACCATCTGGAGAAAGTTTGACAGCTCCGGGGTCATCGTTTTTCATCAGAAAATTGATTTTTTGGACTGTAGAAAAATTGATTTAAAAGGTCAATTGTATTGTGCCTCATGTTGAATAACCACTTTTTAAAGGCTCTGAGTGTCCAAAATTGCCTTTTTTATAGACTTTTCGTCCTACTCAGAATCTTCTATTTTGACCCATTTCGGGCAGGAAAATATCTCTAAACATACTTATTTTAGTTCCTAAAGTGAAAATTCACATGCAATAGTAATTTACAGTCAAAAGATTAAACATTATAAATGACCATTTCTGACCATCTGTAGAAAGTTTGACAGCTCCGTGGTCATCGTTTTCCATCAGAAAATAGATTTTTTGTACTGTAGAAAAAATTATTCAAAATGTCAATTGGACTGTGCCTCATGTTGAATAACCACTTTTGAAAGCCTCACAGTGACCAAAATTGCCATTTTTGCAGACTCTTCCTCCTAATGAGAAGCTTCTTTTTCGACCAATTTCGGGCAGGAAAATGACTCTAAACACACTTATTTTAGTTCCTAAAGTGATCATTCACATGCAATGGTCATTTACAGTCCAAAGATTAAATATTAAAAAAAAAACAAAATTCTGACCATCTGGAGAAAGTTCGACATCGTTCGACATCGTTTTTCATCAGAAAATTGATTTTATGGCCTGTAGAAAAAATGATTTAAAAGGTCAATTGCATTGTGCCTCATGTTGAATAACCACTTTTTAAAGGCTCTGAGTGACCAAAATTACCATTTTTATAGACTTTTCATCCTACTCAGAATCTTCTATTTCGACCAATTTCCGTCAGGAAAATATCTCTAAACATACTTATTTTAGTTCCAAAAGTGAAAATTCACATGCGCTAGTCATTTACAGTCAAAAGATTAAACATTAAAGAATTACCATTTTAGACCATCTGGAGAAAGTTTGACAGCTCTGGGGTCATCGTTTTTCATCAGAAAATTGATTTTTTGGACTGTAGAAAAAATGATTTAAAAGGTCAATTGTATTGTGCCTCATGTTGAATAACCACTTTTTAAAGGCTCTGAGTGTCCAAAATTGCCTTTTTTATAGACTTTTCGTCCTACTCAGAATCTTCTATTTTGACCCATTTCGGGCAGGAAAATATCTCTAAACATACTTATTTTAGTTCCAAAAGTGAAAATTCACATGCAATAGTAATTTACAGTCAAAAGATTAAACATTATAAATTACCATTTCTGACCATCTGTAGAAAGTTTGACAGCTCCGTGGTCATCGTTTTCCATCAGAAAATAGATTTTTTGTACTGTAGAAAAAATTATTCAAAATGTCAATTGGATTGTGCCTCATGTTGAATAACCACTTTTGAAAGCCTCACAGTGACCAAAATTGCCATTTTTGCAGACTCTTCCTCCTAATGAGAAGCTTCTTTTTCGACCAATTTCGGGCAGGAAAATGACTCTAAACACACTTATGTTAGTTCCTAAAGTGATCATTCACATGCAATGGTCATTTACAGTCCAAAGATTAAATATTTAAAAAAATAAAATTTCTGACCATCTGGAGAAAGTTCGACATCGTTCGACATCGTTTTTCATCAGAAAATTGATTTTTTGGCCTGGAGAAAAAATGATTTAAAAGGTCAATTGCATTGTGCCTCATGTTGAATAACCACTTTTTAAAGGCTCTGAGTGACCAAAATTACCACTTTTTATAGACTTTTCGTCCTACTCAAAATTTTCTATTCCGACCAATTTCCGTCAGGAAAATATCTCTAACCATACTTATTTTAGTTCCAAAAGTGAAAATTCACATGCGCTAGTCATTTACAGTCAAAAGATTAAACATTAAAGAATTACCATTTCAGACCATCTGGAGAAAGTTTGACAGCTCCGGGGTCATCGTTTTTCATCAGAAAATTGATTTTTTGGACTATAGAAAAATTGATTTAAAAGGTCAATTGTATTGTGCCTCATGTTGAATAACCACTTTTTAAAGGCTCTGAGTGTCCAAAATTGCCTTTTTTATAGACTTTTCGTCCTACTCAGAATCTTCTATTTTGACCCATTTCGGGCAGGAAAATATCTCTAAACATACTTATTTTAGTTCCAAAAGTGAAAATTCACATGCAATAGTAATTTACAGTCAAAAGATTAAACATTATAAATTACCATTTCTGACCATCTGTAGAAAGTTTGACAGCTCCGTGGTCATCGTTTTCCATCAGAAAATAGATTTTTTTGTACTGTAGAAAAAATTATTCAAAATGTCAATTGGATTGTGCCTCATGTTGAATAACCACTTTTGAAAGCCTCACAGTGACCAAAATTGCCATTTTTGCAGACTCTTCCTCCTAATGAGAAGCTTCTTTTTCGACCAATTTCGGGCAGGAAAATGACTCTAAACACACTTATTTTAGTTCCTAAAGTGATCATTCACATGCAATGGTCATTTACAGTCCAAAGATTAAATATTAAAAAAAATACAATTTCTGACCATCTGGAGAAAGTTCGACATCGTTCGACATCGTTTTTCATCAGAAAATTGATTTTTTGGCCTGGAGAAAAAATGATTTAAAAGGTCAATTGCATTGTGCCTCATGTTGAATAACCACTTTTTAAAGGCTCTGAGTGACCAAAATTACCACTTTTTATAGACTTTTCGTCCTACTCAAAATTTTCTATTCCGACCAATTTCCGTCAGGAAAATATCTCTAACCATACTTATTTTAGTTCCAAAAGTAAAAATTCACATGCGCTAGTCATTTACAGTCAAAAGATTAAACATTAAAGAATTACCATTTCAGACCATCTGGAGAAAGTTTGACAGCTCCGGGGTCATCGTTTTTCATCAGAAAATTGATTTTTTGGACTGTAGAAAAATTGATTTAAAAGGTCAATTGTATTGTGCCTCATGTTGAATAACCACTTTTTAAAGGCTCTGAGTGTCCAAAATTGCCTTTTTTATAGACTTTTCGTCCTACTCAGAATCTTCTATTTTGACCCATTTCGGGCAGGAAAATATCTCTAAACATACTTATTTTAGTTCCTAAAGTGAAAATTCACATGCAATAGTAATTTACAGTCAAAAGATTAAACATTATAAATGACCATTTCTGACCATCTGTAGAAAGTTTGACAGCTCCGTGGTCATCGTTTTCCATCAGAAAATAGATTTTTTGTACTGTAGAAAAAATTATTCAAAATGTCAATTGGACTGTGCCTCATGTTGAATAACCACTTTTGAAAGCCTCACAGTGACCAAAATTGCCATTTTTGCAGACTCTTCCTCCTAATGAGAAGCTTCTTTTTCGACCAATTTCGGGCAGGAAAATGACTCTAAACACACTTATTTTAGTTCCTAAAGTGATCATTCACATGCAATGGTCATTTACAGTCCAAAGATTAAATATTAAAAAAAAAACAAAATTCTGACCATCTGGAGAAAGTTCGACATCGTTCGACATCGTTTTTCATCAGAAAATTGATTTTATGGCCTGTAGAAAAAATGATTTAAAAGGTCAATTGCATTGTGCCTCATGTTGAATAACCACTTTTTAAAGGCTCTGAGTGACCAAAATTACAATTTTTATAGGCTTTTCGTCCTACTCAGAATCTTCTATTTTGACCCATTTCGGGCAGGAAAATATCTCTAAACATACTTATTTTAGTTCCAAAAGTGAAAATTCACATGCAATAGTAATTTACAGTCAAAAGATTAAACATTATAAATTACCATTTCTGACCATCTGTAGAAAGTTTGACAGCTCCGTGGTCATCGTTTTCCATCAGAAAATAGATTTTTTGTACTGTAGAAAAAATTATTCAAAATGTCAATTGGATTGTGCCTCATGTTGAATAACCACTTTTGAAAGCCTCACAGTGACCAAAATTGCCATTTTTGCAGACTCTTCCTCCTAATGAGAAGCTTCTTTTTCGAACAATTTCGGGCAGGAAAATGACTCTGAACACACTTATTTTAGTTCCTAAAGTGATCATTCACATGCAATGGTCATTTACAGTCCAAAGAATAAATATTAAAAAAAATACAATTTCTGACCATCTGGAGAAAGTTCGACATCGTTCGACATCGTTTTTCATCAGAAAATTGATTTTTTGGCCTGGAGAAAAAATGATTTAAAAGGTCAATTGCATTGTGCCTCATGTTGAATAACCACTTTTTAAAGGCTCAGAGTGACCAAAATTACCACTTTTTATATACTTTTCGTCCTACTCAGAATCTTCTATTTCGACCAATTTCCGTCAGGAAAATATCTCTAACCATACTTATTTTAGTTCCAAAAGTGAAAATTCACATGCGCTAGTCATTTACAGTCAAAAGATTAAACATTAAAGAATTACCATTTCAGACCATCTGGAGAAAGTTTGACAGCTCTGGGGTCATCGTTTTTCATCAGAAAATTTATTTTTTGGACTGTAGAAAAAATGATTTAAAAGGTCAATTGTATTGTGCCTCATGTTGAATAACCACTTTTTAAAGGCTCTGAGTGTCCAAAATTGCCTTTTTTATAGACTTTTCGTCCTACTCAGAATCTTCTATTTTGACCCATTTCGGGCAGGAAAATATCTCTAAACATACTTATTGTAGTTCCAAAAGTGAAAATTCACATGCAATAGTAATTTACAGTCAAAAGATTAAACATTATAAATTACCATTTCTGACCATCTGTAGAAAGTTTGACAGCTCCGTGGTCATCGTTTTCCATCAAAAAATAGATTTTTTGTACTGTAGAAAAAATTATTCAAAATGTCAATTGGATTGTGCCTCATGTTGAATAACCACTTTTGAAAGCCTCACAGTGACCAAAATTGCCATTTTTGCAGACTCTTCCTCCTAATGAGAAGCTTCTTTTTCGACCAATTTCGGGCAGGAAAATGACTCTAAACACACTTATGTTAGTTCCTAAAGTGATCATTCACATGCAATGGTCATTTACAGTCCAAAGATTAAATATTAAAAAAAAAAAAATTTCTGACCATCTGGAGAAAGTTCGACATCGTTCGACATCGTTTTTCATCAGAAAATTGATTTTTTGGCCTGGAGAAAAAATGATTTAAAAGGTCAATTGCATTGTGCCTCATGTTGAATAACCACTTTTTAAAGGCTCTGAGTGACCAAAATTACCACTTTTTATAGACTTTTCGTCCTACTCAAAATTTTCTATTCCGACCAATTTCCGTCAGGAAAATATCTCTAACCATACTTATTTTAGTTCCAAAAGTGAAAATTCACATGCGCTAGTCATTTACAGTCAAAAGATTAAACATTAAAGAATTACCATTTCAGACCATCTGGAGAAAGTTTGACAGCTCCGGGGTCATCGTTTTTCATCAGAAAATTGATTTTTTGGACTATAGAAAAATTGATTTAAAAGGTCAATTGTATTGTGCCTCATGTTGAATAACCACTTTTTAAAGGCTCTGAGTGTCCAAAATTGCCTTTTTTATAGACTTTTCGTCCTACTCAGAATCTTCTATTTTGACCCATTTCGGGCAGGAAAATATCTCTAAACATACTTATTTTAGTTCCAAAAGTGAAAATTCACATGCAATAGTAATTTACAGTCAAAAGATTAAACATTATAAATTACCATTTCTGACCATCTGTAGAAAGTTTGACAGCTCCGTGGTCATCGTTTTCCATCAGAAAATAGATTTTTTTGTACTGTAGAAAAAATTATTCAAAATGTCAATTGGATTGTGCCTCATGTTGAATAACCACTTTTGAAAGCCTCACAGTGACCAAAATTGCCATTTTTGCAGACTCTTCCTCCTAATGAGAAGCTTCTTTTTCGACCAATTTCGGGCAGGAAAATGACTCTAAACACACTTATTTTAGTTCCTAAAGTGATCATTCACATGCAATGGTCATTTACAGTCCAAAGATTAAATATTAAAAAAAATACAATTTCTGACCATCTGGAGAAAGTTCGACATCGTTCGACATCGTTTTTCATCAGAAAATTGATTTTTTGGCCTGGAGAAAAAATGATTTAAAAGGTCAATTGCATTGTGCCTCATGTTGAATAACCACTTTTTAAAGGCTCTGAGTGACCAAAATTACCACTTTTTATAGACTTTTCGTCCTACTCAAAATTTTCTATTCCGACCAATTTCCGTCAGGAAAATATCTCTAACCATACTTATTTTAGTTCCAAAAGTAAAAATTCACATGCGCTAGTCATTTACAGTCAAAAGATTAAACATTAAAGAATTACCATTTCAGACCATCTGGAGAAAGTTTGACAGCTCCGGGGTCATCGTTTTTCATCAGAAAATTGATTTTTCGGACTGTAGAAAAATTGATTTAAAAGGTCAATTGTATTGTGCCTCATGTTGAATAACCACTTTTTAAAGGCTCTGAGTGTCCAAAATTGCCTTTTTTATAGACTTTTCGTCCTACTCAGAATCTTCTATTTTGACCCATTTCGGGCAGGAAAATATCTCTAAACATACTTATTTTAGTTCCTAAAGTGAAAATTCACATGCAATAGTAATTTACAGTCAAAAGATTAAACATTATAAATGACCATTTCTGACCATCTGTAGAAAGTTTGACAGCTCAGTGGTCATCGTTTTCCATCAGAAAATAGAATTTTTGTACTGTAGAAAAAATTATTCAAAATGTCAATTGGACTGTGCCTCATGTTGAATAACCACTTTTGAAAGCCTCACAGTGACCAAAATTGCCATTTTTGCAGACTCTTCCTCCTAATGAGAAGCTTCTTTTTCGACCAATTTCGGGCAGGAAAATGACTCTAAACACACTTATTTTAGTTCCTAAAGTGATCATTCACATGCAATGGTCATTTACAGTCCAAAGATTAAATATTAAAAAAAAAACAAAATTCTGACCATCTGGAGAAAGTTCGACATCGTTCGACATCGTTTTTCATCAGAAAATTGATTTTATGGCCTGTAGAAAAAATGATTTAAAAGGTCAATTGCATTGTGCCTCATGTTGAATAACCACTTTTTAAAGGCTCTGAGTGACCAAAATTACAATTTTTATAGACTTTTCGTCCTACTCAGAATCTTCTATTTTGACCAATTTCCGTCAGGAAAACATCTCTAAACATACTTATTTTAGTTCAAAAGTGAAAATTCACATGCGCTAGTCATTTACAGTCAAAAGATTAAACATTAAAGAATTACCATTTTAGACCATCTGGAGAAAGTTTGACAGCTCTGGGGTCATCGTTTTTCAGCAGAAAATTGATTTTTTGGACTGTAGAAAAAATGATTTAAAAGGTCAATTGTATTGTGCCTCATGTTGAATAACCACTTTTTAAAGGCTCTGATCGTCCAAAATTGCCTTTTTTATAGACTTTTCGTCCTACTCAGAATCTTCTATTTTGACCCATTTCGGGCAGGAAAATATCTCTAAACATACTTATTTTAGTTCCAAAAGTGAAAATTCACATGCAATAGTAATTTACAGTCAAAAGATTAAACATTATAAATTACCATTTCTGACCATCTGTAGAAAGTTTGACAGCTCCGTGGTCATCGTTTTCCATCAGAAAATAGATTTTTTGTACTGTAGAAAAAATTATTCAAAATGTCAATTGGATTGTGCCTCATGTTGAATAACCACTTTTGAAAGCCTCACAGTGACCAAAATTGCCATTTTTGCAGACTCTTCCTCCTAATGAGAAGCTTCTTTTTCGAACAATTTCGGGCAGGAAAATGACTCTGAACACACTTATTTTAGTTCCTAAAGTGATCATTCACATGCAATGGTCATTTACAGTCCAAAGAATAAATATTAAAAAAAATACAATTTCTGACCATCTGGAGAAAGTTCGACATCGTTCGACATCGTTTTTCATCAGAAAATTGATTTTTTGGCCTGGAGAAAAAATGATTTAAAAGGTCAATTGCATTGTGCCTCATGTTGAATAACCACTTTTTAAAGGCTCTGAGTGACCAAAATTACCACTTTTTATATACTTTTCGTCCTACTCAGAATCTTCTATTTCGACCAATTTCCGTCAGGAAAATATCTCTAACCATACTTATTTTAGTTCCAAAAGTGAAAATTCACATGCGCTAGTCATTTACAGTCAAAAGATTAAACATTAAAGAATTACCATTTCAGACCATCTGGAGAAAGTTTGACAGCTCTGGGGTCATCGTTTTTCATCAGAAAATTTATTTTTTGGACTGTAGAAAAAATGATTTAAAAGGTCAATTGTATTGTGCCTCATGTTGAATAACCACTTTTTAAAGGCTCTGAGTGTCCAAAATTGCCTTTTTTATAGACTTTTCGTCCTACTCAGAATCTTCTATTTTGACCCATTTCGGGCAGGAAAATATCTCTAAACATAGTTATTTTAGTTCCAAAAGTGAAAATTCACATGCAATAGTAATTTACAGTCAAAAGATTAAACATTATAAATGACCATTTCTGACCATCTGTAGAAAGTTTGACAGCTCCGTGGTCATCGTTTTCCATCAGAAAATAGATTTTTTGTACTGTAGAAAAAATTATTCAAAATGTCAATTGGATTGTGCCTCATGTTGAATAACCACTTTTGAAAGCCTCACAGTGACCAAAATTGCCATTTTTGCAGACTCTTCCTCCTAATGAGAAGCTTCTTTTTCGACCAATTTCGGGCAGGAAAATGACTCTAAACACACTTATTTTAGTTCCTAAAGTGATCATTCACATGCAATGGTCATTTACAGTCCAAAGATTAAACATTAAAGAATTACAATTTCAGACCATCTGGAGAAAGTTTGACAGCTCCGGGGTCATCGTTTTTCATCAGAAAATTTATTTTTTGGACTGTAGAAAAAATGATTTAAAAGGTCAATTGTATTGTGCCTCATGTTGAATAACCATTTTTTAAAGGCTCTGAGTGTCCAAAATTGCCTTTTTTATAGACTTTTCGTCCTACTCAGAATCTTCTATTTTGACCAATTTCTGGCAGGAAAATATCTCTAAACATACTTATTTTAGTTCCAAAAGTGAAAATTCACATGCAATAGTAATTTACAGTCAAAAGATTAAACATTATAAATGACCATTTCTGACCATCTGTAGAAAGTTTGACAGCTCCGTGGTCATCGTTTTCCATCAGAAAATAGTTTTTTTGTACTGTAGAAAAAATTATTCAAAATGTCAATTGGATTGTGCCTCATGTTGAATAACCACTTTTGAAAGCCTCACAGTGACCAAAATTGCCATTTTTGCAGACTCTTCCTCCTAATGAGAAGCTTCTTTTTCGACCAATTTCGGGCAGGAAAATGACTCTAAACACACTTATTTTAGTTCCTAAAGTGATCATTCACATGCAATGGTCATTTACAGTCCAAAGATTAAATATTAAAAAAAATACAATTTCTGACCATCTGGAGAAAGTTTGACATCGTTCGACATCGTTTTTCATCAGAAAATTGATTTTATGGCCTGTAGAAAAAATGATTTAAAAGGTCAATTGCATTGTGCCTCATGTTGAATAACCACTTTTTAAAGGCTCTGAGTGACCAAAATTACCATTTTTATAGACTTTTCGTCCTACTCAGAATCTTCTATTTCGACCAATTTCCGTCAGGAAAATATCTCTAAACATACTTATTTTAGTTCCAAAAGTGAAAATTCACATGCGCTAGTCATTTACAGTCAAAAGATTAAACATTAAAGAATTACCATTTTAGACCATCTGGAGAAAGTTTGACAGCTCCGGGGTCATCGTTTTTCATCAGAAAATTGATTTTTTGGACTGTAGAAAAAATGATTTAAAAGGTCAATTGTATTGTGCCTCATGTTGAATAACCACTTTTTAAAGGCTCTGAGTGTCCAAAATTGCCTTTTTTATAGACTTTTCGTCCTACTCAGAATCTTCTATGTTGACCCATTTCGGGCAGGAAAATATCTCTAAACATACTTATTTTAGTTCCAAAAGTGAAAATTCACATGCAATAGTAATTTACAGTCAAAAGATTAAACATTATAAATTACCATTTCTGACCATCTGTAGAAAGTTTGACAGCTCCGTGGTCATCGTTTTCCATCAGAAAATAGATTTTTTGTACTGTAGAAAAAATTATTCAAAATGTCAATTGGATTGTGCCTCATGTTGAATAACCACTTTTGAAAGCCTCACAGTGACCAAAATTTCCATTTTTGCCGACTCTTCCTCCTAATGAGAAGCTTCTTTTTCGACCAATTTTGGGCAGGAAAATGACTCTAAACACACTTATTTTAGTTCCTAAAGTGATCATTCACATGCAATGGTCATTTACAGTCCAAAGATTAAATATTAAAAAAAATACAATTTCTGACCATCTGGAGAAAGTTCGACATCGTTCGACATCGTTTTTCATCAGAAAATTGATTTTATGGCCTGTAGAAAAAATGATTTAAAAGGTCAATTGCATTGTGCCTCATGTTGAAAAACCACTTTTTAAAGGCTCTGAGTGACCAAAATTACCATTTTTATAGACTTTTCATCCTACTCAGAATCTTCTATTTCGACCAATTTCCGTCAGTAAAATATCTCTAAACATACTTATTTTAGTTCCAAAAGTGAAAATTCACATGCGCTAGTCATTTACAGTCAAAAGATTAAACATTAAAGAATTACCATTTTAGACCATCTGGAGAAAGTTTGACAGCTCTGGGGTCATCGTTTTTCATCAGAAAATTGATTTTTTGGACTGTAGAAAAAATGATTTAAAAGGTCAATTGTATTGTGCCTCATGTTGAATAACCACTTTTGAAAGCCTCACAGTGACCAAAATTGCCATTTTTGCAGACTCCCCCTCCTAATGAGAAGCTTCTTTTTCGACCAATTTCGGGCAGGAAAATGACTCTAAACACACTTATTTTAGTTCCTAAAGTGATCATTCACATGCAATGGTCATTTACAGTCCAAAGATTAAATATTAAAAAAAATACAATTTCTGACCATCTGGAGAAAGTTCGACATCGTTCGACATCGTTTTTCATCAGAAAATTGATTTTTTGGCCTGGAGAAAAAATGATTTAAAAGGTCAATTGTATTGTGCCTCATGTTGAATAACCACTTTTTAAAGGCTCTGAGTGTCCAAAATTGCCTTTTTTATAGACTTTTTGTCCTACTCAGAATCTTCTGTTTTGACCCATTTCGGGCAGGAAAATATCTCTAAACATACTTATTTTAGTTCCAAAAGTGAAAATTCACATGCAATAGTAATTTACAGTCAAAAGATTAAACATTATAAATGACCATTTCTGACCATCTGTAGAAAGTTTGACAGCTCCGTGGTCATCGTTTTCCATCAGAAAATAGATTTTTTGTACTGTAGAAAAAATTATTCAAAATGTCAATTGGATTGTGCCTCATGTTGAATAACCACTTTTGAAAGCCTCACAGTGACCAAAATTTCCATTTTTGCCGACTCTTCCTCCTAATGAGAAGCTTCTTTTTCGACCAATTTTGGGCAGGAAAATGACTCTAAACACACTTATTTTAGTTCCTAAAGTGATCATTCACATGCAATGGTCATTTACAGTCCAAAGATTAAATATTAAAAAAAATACAATTTCTGACCATCTGGAGAAAGTTCGACATCGTTCGACATCGTTTTTCATCAGAAAATTGATTTTATGGCCTGTAGAAAAAATGATTTAAAAGGTCAATTGCATTGTGCCTCATGTTGAAAAACCACTTTTTAAAGGCTCTGAGTGACCAAAATTACCATTTTTATAGACTTTTCATCCTACTCAGAATCTTCTATTTCGACCAATTTCCGTCAGTAAAATATCTCTAAACATACTTATTTTAGTTCCAAAAGTGAAAATTCACATGCGCTAGTCATTTACAGTCAAAAGATTAAACATTAAAGAATTACCATTTTAGACCATCTGGAGAAAGTTTGACAGCTCTGGGGTCATCGTTTTTCATCAGAAAATTGATTTTTTGGACTGTAGAAAAAATGATTTAAAAGGTCAATTGTATTGTGCCTCATGTTGAATAACCACTTTTGAAAGCCTCACAGTGACCAAAATTGCCATTTTTGCAGACTCCCCCTCCTAATGAGAAGCTTCTTTTTCGACCAATTTCGGGCAGGAAAATGACTCTAAACACACTTATTTTAGTTCCTAAAGTGATCATTCACATGCAATGGTCATTTACAGTCCAAAGATTAAATATTAAAAAAAATACAATTTCTGACCATCTGGAGAAAGTTCGACATCGTTCGACATCGTTTTTCATCAGAAAATTGATTTTTTGGCCTGGAGAAAAAATGATTTAAAAGGTCAATTGTATTGTGCCTCATGTTGAATAACCACTTTTTAAAGGCTCTGAGTGTCCAAAATTGCCTTTTTTATAGACTTTTTGTCCTACTCAGAATCTTCTGTTTTGACCCATTTCGGGCAGGAAAATATCTCTAAACATACTTATTTTAGTTCCAAAAGTGAAAATTCACATGCAATAGTAATTTACAGTCAAAAGATTAAACATTATAAATGACCATTTCTGACCATCTGTAGAAAGTTTGACAGCTCCGTGGTCATCGTTTTCCATCAGAAAATAGATTTTTTGTACTGTAGAAAAAATTATTCAAAATGTCAATTGGATTGTGCCTCATGTTGAATAACCACTTTTGAAAGCCTCACAGTGACCAAAATTCCCATTTTTGCAGACTCTTCCTCCTAATGAGAAGCTTCTTTTTCGACCAATTTCGGGCAGGAAAATGACTCTAAACACACTTATTTTAGTTCCTAAAGTGATCATTCACATGCAATGGTCATTTACAGTCCAAAGATTAAATATTAAAAAAAATACAATTTCTGACCATCTGGAGAAAGTTCGACATCGTTCGACATCGTTTTTCATCAGAAAATTGATTTTTTGGCCTGTAGAAAAAATGATTTAAAAGGTCAATTGCATTGTGCCTCATGTTGAATAACCACTTTTTAAAGGCTCTGAGTGACCAAAATGACCATTTTTATAGACTTTTCGTCCTACTCAGAATCTTCTATTTCGACCAATTTCCGTCAGGAAAATATCTCTAAACATACTTATTTTAGTTCCAAAAGTGAAAATTCACATGCGCTAGTCATTTACAGTCAAAAGATTAAACATTAAAGAATTACAATTTCAGACCATCTGGAGAAAGTTTGACAGCTCCGGGGTCATCGTTTTTCATCAGAAAATTTATTTTTTGGACTGTAGAAAAAATGATTTAAAAGGTCAATTGTAATGTGCCTCATGTTGAATAACCACTTTTTAAAGGCTCTGAGTGTCCAAAATTGCCTTTTTTATAGACTTTTCTTCCTACTCAGAATCTTCTATTTTGACCCATTTCTGGCAGGAAAATATCTCTAAACATAGTTATTTTAGTTCCAAAAGTGAAAATTCACATGCAATAGTAATTTACAGTCAAAAGATTAAACATTATAAATGACCATTTCTGACCATCTGTAGAAAGTTTGACAGCTCCGTGGTCATCGTTTTCCATCAGAAAATAGATTTTTTGTACTGTAGAAAAAATTATTCAAAATGTCAATTGGATTGTGCCTCATGTTGAATAACCACTTTTGAAAGCCTCACAGTGACCAAAATTGCCATTTTTGCAGACTCTTCCTCCTAATGAGAAGCTTCTTTTTCGACCAATTTCGGGCAGGAAAATGACTCTGAACACACTTATTTTAGTTCCTAAAGTGATCATTCACATGCAATGGTCATTTACAGTCCAAAGATTAAATATTAAAAAAAATACAATTTCTGACCATCTGGAGAAAGTTCGACATCGTTCGACATCGTTTTTCATCAGAAAATTGATTTTCTGGCCTGGAGAAAAAATGATTTAAAAGGTCAATTGCATTGTGCCTCATGTTGAATAACCACTTTTTAAAGGCTCTGAGTGACCAAAATTACCACTTTTTATAGACTTTTCGTCCTACTCAGAATCTTCTATTTCGACCAATTTCCATCAGGAAAATATCTCTAACCATACTTATTTTAGTTCCAAAAGTGAAAATTCACATGCGCTAGTCATTTACAGTCAAAAGATTAAACATTAAAGAATTACCATTTCAGACCATCTGGAGAAATTTTGACAGCTCCGGGGTCATCGTTTTTCATCAGAAAATTTATTTTTTGGACTGTAGAAAAAATGATTTAAAAGGTCAATTGTATTGTGCCTCATGTTGAATAACCACTTTTTAAAGGCTCTGAGTGTCCAAAATTGCCTTCTTTATAGACTTTTCGTCCTACTCAGAATCTTCTATTTAGACCCATTTTGGGCAGGAAAATATCTCTAAACATACTTATTTTAGTTCCAAAAGTGAAAATTCACATGCAATAGTAATTTACAGTCAAAAGATTAAACATTATAAATGACCATTTCTGACCATCTGTAGAAAGTTTGACAGCTCCGTGGTCATCGTTTTCCATCAGAAAATAGATTTTTTGTACTGTAGAAAAAATTATTCAAAATGTCAATTGGATTGTGCCTCATGTTGAATAACCACTTTTGAAAGCCTCACAGTGACCAAAATTGCCATTTTTGCAGACTCTTCCTCCTAATGAGAAGCTTCTTTTTCGACCAATTTCGGGCAGGAAAATGACTCTAAACACACTTATTTTAGTTCCTAAAGTGATCATTCACATGCAATGGTCATTTACAGTCCAAAGATTAAATATTAAAAAAAATACAATTTCTGACCATCTGGAGAAAGTTCGACATCGTTCGACATCGTTTTTCATCAGAAAATTGATTTTTTGGCCTGGAGAAAAAATGATTTAAAAGGTCAATTGTATTGTGCCTCATGTTGAATAACCACTTTTTAAAGGCTCTGAGTGTCCAAAATTGCCTTTTTTATAGACTTTTCGTCCTACTCAGAATCTTCTGTTTTGACCCATTTCGGGCAGGAAAATATCTCTAAACATACTTATTTTAGTTCCAAAAGTGAAAATTCACATGCAATAGTAATTTACAGTCAAAAGATTAAACATTATAAATGACCATTTCTGACCATCTGTAGAAAGTTTGACAGCTCCGTGGTCATCGTTTTCCATCAGAAAATAGATTTTTTGTACTGTAGAAAAAATTATTCAAAATTTCAATTGGATTGTGCCTCATGTTGAATAACCACTTTTGAAAGCCTCACAGTGACCAAAATTGATATTTTTGCAGACTCTTCCTCCTAATGAGAAGCTTCTTTTTCGAACAATTTCGGGCAGGAAAATGACTCTGAACACACTTATTTTAGTTCCTAAAGTGATCATTCACATGCAATGGTCATTTACAGTCCAAAGAATAAATATTAAAAAAAATACAATTTCTGACCATCTGGAGAAAGTTCGACATCGTTCGACATCGTTTTTCATCAGAAAATTGATTTTTTGGCCTGGAGAAAAAATGATTTAAAAGGTCAATTGCATTGTGCCTCATGTTGAATAACCACTTTTTAAAGGCTCTGAGTGACCAAAATTACCACTTTTTATAGACTTTTCGTCCTACTCAGAATCTTCTATTTCGACCAATTTCCGTCAGGAAAATATCTCTAACCATACTTATTTTAGTTCCAAAAGTGAAAATTCACATGCGCTAGTCATTTACAGTCAAAAGATTAAACATTAAAGAATTACCATTTCAGACCATCTGGAGAAAGTTTGACAGCTCCGGGGTCATCGTTTTTCATCAGAAAATTTATTTTTTGGACTGTAGAAAAAATGATTTAAAAGGTCAATTGTATTGTGCCTCATGTTGAATAACCACTTTTTAAAGGCTCTGAGTGTCCAAAATTGCCTTTTTTATAGACTTTTCGTCCTACTCAGAATCTTCTATTTTGACCCATTTCGGGCAGGAAAATATCTCTAAACATAGTTATTTTAGTTCCAAAAGTGAAAATTCACATGCAATAGTAATTTACAGTCAAAAGATTAAACATTATAAATGACCATTTCTGACCATCTGTAGAAAGTTTGACAGCTCCGTGGTCATCGTTTTCCATCAGAAAATAGATTTTTTGTACTGTAGAAAAAATTATTCAAAATGTCAATTGGATTGTGCCTCATGTTGAATAACCACTTTTGAAAGCCTCACAGTGACCAAAATTGCCATTTTTGCAGACTCTTCCTCCTAATGAGAAGCTTCTTTTTCGAACAATTTCGGGCAGGAAAATGACTCTGAACACACTTATTTTAGTTCCTAAAGTGATCATTCACATGCAATGGTCATTTACAGTCCAAAGATTAAATATTAAAAAAAATACAATTTCTGACCATCTGGAGAAAGTTCGACATCGTTCGACATCGTTTTTCATCAGAAAATTGATTTTTTGGCCTGTAGAAAAAATGATTTAAAAGGTCAATTGCATTGTGCCTCATGTTGAATAACCACTTTTTAAAGGCTCTGAGTGACCAAAATTACCATTTTTATAGACTTTTCGTCCTACTCAGAATCTTCTATTTCGACCAATTTCCGTCAGGAAAATATCTCTAAACATACTTATTTTAGTTCCAAAAGTGAAAATTCACATGCGCTAGTCATTTACAGTCAAAAGATTAAACATTAAAGAATTACCATTTCAGACCATCTGGAGAAAGATTGACAGCTCCGGGGTCATCGTTTTTCATCAGAAAATTGATTTTTTGGACTGTAGAAAAAATGATTTAAAAGGTCAATTGTATTGTGCCTCATGTTGAATAACCACTTTTTAAAGGCTCTGAGTGTCCAAAATTGCCTTTTTTATAGATTTTTCGTCCTACTCAGAATCTTCTATGTTGACCCATTTCGGGCAGGAAAATATCTCTAAACATACTTATTTTAGTTCCAAAAGTGAAAATTCACATGCAATAGTAATTTACAGTCAAAAGATTAAACATTATAAATTACCATTTCTGACCATCTGTAGAAAGTTTGACAGCTCCGTGGTCATCGTTTTCCATCAGAAAATAGATTTTTTGTACTGTAGAAAAAATTATTCAAAATGTCAATTGGATTGTGCCTCATGTTGAATAACCACTTTTGAAAGCCTCACAGTGACCAAAATTGCCATTTTTGCAGACTCTTCCTCCTAATGAGAAGCTTCTTTTTCGAACAATTTCGGGCAGGAAAATGACTCTGAACACACTTATTTTAGTTCCTAAAGTGATCATTCACATGCAATGGTCATTTACAGTCCAAAGAATAAATATTAAAAAAAATACAATTTCTGACCATCTGGAGAAAGTTCGACATCGTTCGACATCGTTTTTCATCAGAAAATTGATTTTTTGGCCTGGAGAAAAAATGATTTAAAAGGTCAATTGCATTGTGCCTCATGTTGAATAACCACTTTTTAAAGGCTCTGAGTGACCAAAATTACCACTTTTTATATACTTTTCGTCCTACTCAGAATCTTCTATTTCGACCAATTTCCGTCAGGAAAATATCTCTAACCATACTTATTTTAGTTCCAAAAGTGAAAATTCACATGCGCTAGTCATTTACAGTCAAAAGATTAAACATTAAAGAATTACCATTTCAGACCATCTGGAGAAAGTTTGACAGCTCTGGGGTCATCGTTTTTCATCAGAAAATTTATTTTTTGGACTGTAGAAAAAATGATTTAAAAGGTCAATTGTATTGTGCCTCATGTTGAATAACCACTTTTTAAAGGCTCTGAGTGTCCAAAATTGCCTTTTTTATAGACTTTTCGTCCTACTCAGAATCTTCTATTTTGACCCATTTCGGGCAGGAAAATATCTCTAAACATAGTTATTTTAGTTCCAAAAGTGAAAATTCACATGCAATAGTAATTTACAGTCAAAAGATTAAACATTATAAATGACCATTTCTGACCATCTGTAGAAAGTTTGACAGCTCCGTGGTCATCGTTTTCCATCAGAAAATAGATTTTTTGTACTGTAGAAAAAATTATTCAAAATGTCAATTGGATTGTGCCTCATGTTGAATAACCACTTTTGAAAGCCTCACAGTGACCAAAATTGCCATTTTTGCAGACTCTTCCTCCTAATGAGAAGCTTCTTTTTCGACCAATTTCGGGCAGGAAAATGACTCTAAACACACTTATTTTAGTTCCTAAAGTGATCATTCACATGCAATGGTCATTTACAGTCCAAAGATTAAACATTAAAGAATTACAATTTCAGACCATCTGGAGAAAGTTTGACAGCTCCGGGGTCATCGTTTTTCATCAGAAAATTTATTTTTTGGACTGTAGAAAAAATGATTTAAAAGGTCAATTGTATTGTGCCTCATGTTGAATAACCATTTTTTAAAGGCTCTGAGTGTCCAAAATTGCCTTTTTTATAGACTTTTCGTCCTACTCAGAATCTTCTATTTTGACCAATTTCTGGCAGGAAAATATCTCTAAACATACTTATTTTAGTTCCAAAAGTGAAAATTCACATGCAATAGTAATTTACAGTCAAAAGATTAAACATTATAAATGACCATTTCTGACCATCTGTAGAAAGTTTGACAGCTCCGTGGTCATCGTTTTCCATCAGAAAATAGTTTTTTTGTACTGTAGAAAAAATTATTCAAAATGTCAATTGGATTGTGCCTCATGTTGAATAACCACTTTTGAAAGCCTCACAGTGACCAAAATTGCCATTTTTGCAGACTCTTCCTCCTAATGAGAAGCTTCTTTTTCGACCAATTTCGGGCAGGAAAATGACTCTAAACACACTTATTTTAGTTCCTAAAGTGATCATTCACATGCAATGGTCATTTACAGTCCAAAGATTAAATATTAAAAAAAATACAATTTCTGACCATCTGGAGAAAGTTTGACATCGTTCGACATCGTTTTTCATCAGAAAATTGATTTTATGGCCTGTAGAAAAAATGATTTAAAAGGTCAATTGCATTGTGCCTCATGTTGAATAACCACTTTTTAAAGGCTCTGAGTGACCAAAATTACCATTTTTATAGACTTTTCGTCCTACTCAGAATCTTCTATTTCGACCAATTTCCGTCAGGAAAATATCTCTAAACATACTTATTTTAGTTCCAAAAGTGAAAATTCACATGCGCTAGTCATTTACAGTCAAAAGATTAAACATTAAAGAATTACCATTTTAGACCATCTGGAGAAAGTTTGACAGCTCCGGGGTCATCGTTTTTCATCAGAAAATTGATTTTTTGGACTGTAGAAAAAATGATTTAAAAGGTCAATTGTATTGTGCCTCATGTTGAATAACCACTTTTTAAAGGCTCTGAGTGTCCAAAATTGCCTTTTTTATAGACTTTTCGTCCTACTCAGAATCTTCTATGTTGACCCATTTCGGGCAGGAAAATATCTCTAAACATACTTATTTTAGTTCCAAAAGTGAAAATTCACATGCAATAGTAATTTACAGTCAAAAGATTAAACATTATAAATTACCATTTCTGACCATCTGTAGAAAGTTTGACAGCTCCGTGGTCATCGTTTTCCATCAGAAAATAGATTTTTTGTACTGTAGAAAAAATTATTCAAAATGTCAATTGGATTGTGCCTCATGTTGAATAACCACTTTTGAAAGCCTCACAGTGACCAAAATTTCCATTTTTGCCGACTCTTCCTCCTAATGAGAAGCTTCTTTTTCGACCAATTTCGGGCAGGAAAATGACTCTAAACACACTTATTTTAGTTCCTAAAGTGATCATTCACATGCAATGGTCATTTACAGTCCAAAGATTAAATATTAAAAAAAATACAATTTCTGACCATCTGGAGAAAGTTCGACATCGTTCGACATCGTTTTTCATCAGAAAATTGATTTTATGGCCTGTAGAAAAAATGATTTAAAAGGTCAATTGCATTGTGCCTCATGTTGAAAAACCACTTTTTAAAGGCTCTGAGTGACCAAAATTACCATTTTTATAGACTTTTCATCCTACTCAGAATCTTCTATTTCGACCAATTTCCGTCAGTAAAATATCTCTAAACATACTTATTTTAGTTCCAAAAGTGAAAATTCACATGCGCTAGTCATTTACAGTCAAAAGATTAAACATTAAAGAATTACCATTTTAGACCATCTGGAGAAAGTTTGACAGCTCTGGGGTCATCGTTTTTCATCAGAAAATTGATTTTTTGGACTGTAGAAAAAATGATTTAAAAGGTCAATTGTATTGTGCCTCATGTTGAATAACCACTTTTGAAAGCCTCACAGTGACCAAAATTGCCATTTTTGCAGACTCCCCCTCCTAATGAGAAGCTTCTTTTTCGACCAATTTCGGGCAGGAAAATGACTCTAAACACACTTATTTTAGTTCCTAAAGTGATCATTCACATGCAATGGTCATTTACAGTCCAAAGATTAAATATTAAAAAAAATACAATTTCTGACCATCTGGAGAAAGTTCGACATCGTTCGACATCGTTTTTCATCAGAAAATTGATTTTTTGGCCTGGAGAAAAAATGATTTAAAAGGTCAATTGTATTGTGCCTCATGTTGAATAACCACTTTTTAAAGGCTCTGAGTGTCCAAAATTGCCTTTTTTATAGACTTTTCGTCCTACTCAGAATCTTCTGTTTTGACCCATTTCGGGCAGGAAAATATCTCTAAACATACTTATTTTAGTTCCAAAAGTGAAAATTCACATGCAATAGTAATTTACAGTCAAAAGATTAAACATTATAAATGACCATTTCTGACCATCTGTAGAAAGTTTGACAGCTCCGTGGTCATCGTTTTCCATCAGAAAATAGATTTTTTGTACTGTAGAAAAAATTATTCAAAATGTCAATTGGATTGTGCCTCATGTTGAATAACCACTTTTGAAAGCCTCACAGTGACCAAAATTCCCATTTTTGCAGACTCTTCCTCCTAATGAGAAGCTTCTTTTTCGACCAATTTCGGGCAGGAAAATGACTCTAAACACACTTATTTTAGTTCCTAAAGTGATCATTCACATGCAATGGTCATTTACAGTCCAAAGATTAAATATTAAAAAAAATACAATTTCTGACCATCTGGAGAAAGTTCGACATCGTTCGACATCGTTTTTCATCAGAAAATTGATTTTTTGGCCTGTAGAAAAAATGATTTAAAAGGTCAATTGCATTGTGCCTCATGTTGAATAACCACTTTTTAAAGGCTCTGAGTGACCAAAATGACCATTTTTATAGACTTTTCGTCCTACTCAGAATCTTCTATTTCGACCAATTTCCGTCAGGAAAATATCTCTAAACATACTTATTTTAGTTCCAAAAGTGAAAATTCACATGCGCTAGTCATTTACAGTCAAAAGATTAAACATTAAAGAATTACAATTTCAGACCATCTGGAGAAAGTTTGACAGCTCCGGGGTCATCGTTTTTCATCAGAAAATTTATTTTTTGGACTGTAGAAAAAATGATTTAAAAGGTCAATTGTAATGTGCCTCATGTTGAATAACCACTTTTTAAAGGCTCTGAGTGTCCAAAATTGCCTTTTTTATAGACTTTTCTTCCTACTCAGAATCTTCTATTTTGACCCATTTCTGGCAGGAAAATATCTCTAAACATAGTTATTTTAGTTCCAAAAGTGAAAATTCACATGCAATAGTAATTTACAGTCAAAAGATTAAACATTATAAATGACCATTTCTGACCATCTGTAGAAAGTTTGACAGCTCCGTGGTCATCGTTTTCCATCAGAAAATAGATTTTTTGTACTGTAGAAAAAATTATTCAAAATGTCAATTGGATTGTGCCTCATGTTGAATAACCACTTTTGAAAGCATCACAGTGACCAAAATTGCCATTTTTGCAGACTCTTCCTCCTAATGAGAAGCTTCTTTTTCGACCAATTTCGGGCAGGAAAATGACTCTGAACACACTTATTTTAGTTCCTAAAGTGATCATTCACATGCAATGGTCATTTACAGTCCAAAGATTAAATATTAAAAAAAATAAAATTTCTGACCATCTGGAGAAAGTTCGACATCGTTCGACATCGTTTTTCATCAGAAAATTGATTTTCTGGCCTGGAGAAAAAATGATTTAAAAGGTCAATTGCATTGTGCCTCATGTTGAATAACCACTTTTTAAAGGCTCTGAGTGACCAAAATTACCACTTTTTATAGACTTTTCGTCCTACTCAGAATCTTCTATTTCGACCAATTTCCATCAGGAAAATATCTCTAACCATACTTATTTTAGTTCCAAAAGTGAAAATTCACATGCGCTAGTCATTTACAGTCAAAAGATTAAACATTAAAGAATTACCATTTCAGACCATCTGGAGAAATTTTGACAGCTCCGGGGTCATCGTTTTTCATCAGAAAATTTATTTTTTGGACTGTAGAAAAAATGATTTAAAAGGTCAATTGTATTGTGCCTCATGTTGAATAACCACTTTTTAAAGGCTCTGAGTGTCCAAAATTGCCTTCTTTATAGACTTTTCGTCCTACTCAGAATCTTCTATTTAGACCCATTTTGGGCAGGAAAATATCTCTAAACATACTTATTTTAGTTCCAAAAGTGAAAATTCACATGCAATAGTAATTTACAGTCAAAAGATTAAACATTATAAATGACCATTTCTGACCATCTGTAGAAAGTTTGACAGCTCCGTGGTCATCGTTTTCCATCAGAAAATAGATTTTTTGTACTGTAGAAAAAATTATTCAAAATGTCAATTGGATTGTGCCTCATGTTGAATAACCACTTTTGAAAGCCTCACAGTGACCAAAATTGCCATTTTTGCAGACTCTTCCTCCTAATGAGAAGCTTCTTTTTCGACCAATTTCGGGCAGGAAAATGACTCTAAACACACTTATTTTAGTTCCTAAAGTGATCATTCACATGCAATGGTCATTTACAGTCCAAAGATTAAATATTAAAAAAAATACAATTTCTGACCATCTGGAGAAAGTTCGACATCGTTCGACATCGTTTTTCATCAGAAAATTGATTTTTTGGCCTGGAGAAAAAATGATTTAAAAGGTCAATTGTATTGTGCCTCATGTTGAATAACCACTTTTTAAAGGCTCTGAGTGTCCAAAATTGCCTTTTTTATAGACTTTTCGTCCTACTCAGAATCTTCTGTTTTGACCCATTTCGGGCAGGAAAATATCTCTAAACATACTTATTTTAGTTCCAAAAGTGAAAATTCACATGCATTAGTAATTTACAGTCAAAAGATTAAACATTATAAATGACCATTTCTGACCATCTGTAGAAAGTTTGACAGCTCCGTGGTCATCGTTTTCCATCAGAAAATAGATTTTTTGTACTGTAGAAAAAATTATTCAAAATTTCAATTGGATTGTGCCTCATGTTGAATAACCACTTTTGAAAGCCTCACAGTGACCAAAATTGATATTTTTGCAGACTCTTCCTTCTAATGAGAAGCTTCTTTTTCGAACAATTTCGGGCAGGAAAATGACTCTGAACACACTTATTTTAGTTCCTAAAGTGATCATTCACATGCAATGGTCATTTACAGTCCAAAGAATAAATATTAAAAAAAATACAATTTCTGACCATCTGGAGAAAGTTCGACATCGTTCGACATCGTTTTTCATCAGAAAATTGATTTTTTGGCCTGGAGAAAAAATGATTTAAAAGGTCAATTGCATTGTGCCTCATGTTGAATAACCACTTTTTAAAGGCTCTGAGTGACCAAAATTACCACTTTTTATAGACTTTTCGTCCTACTCAGAATCTTCTATTTCGACCAATTTCCGTCAGGAAAATATCTCTAACCATACTTATTTTAGTTCCAAAAGTGAAAATTCACATGCGCTAGTCATTTACAGTCAAAAGATTAAACATTAAAGAATTACCATTTCAGACCATCTGGAGAAAGTTTGACAGCTCCGGGGTCATCGTTTTTCATCAGAAAATTTATTTTTTGGACTGTAGAAAAAATGATTTAAAAGGTCAATTGTATTGTGCCTCATGTTGAATAACCACTTTTTAAAGGCTCTGAGTGTCCAAAATTGCCTTTTTTATAGACTTTTCGTCCTACTCAGAATCTTCTATTTTGACCCATTTCGGGCAGGAAAATATCTCTAAACATAGTTATTTTAGTTCCAAAAGTGAAAATTCACATGCAATAGTAATTTACAGTCAAAAGATTAAACATTATAAATGACCATTTCTGACCATCTGTAGAAAGTTTGACAGCTCCGTGGTCATCGTTTTCCATCAGAAAATAGATTTTTTGTACTGTAGAAAAAATTATTCAAAATGTCAATTGGATTGTGCCTCATGTTGAATAACCACTTTTGAAAGCCTCACAGTGACCAAAATTGCCATTTTTGCAGACTCTTCCTCCTAATGAGAAGCTTCTTTTTCGACCAATTTCGGGCAGGAAAATGACTCTAAACACACTTATTTTAGTTCCTAAAGTGATCATTCACATGCAATGGTCATTTACAGTCCAAAGATTAAATATTAAAAAAAATACAATTTCTGACCATCTGGAGAAAGTTCGACATCGTTCGACATCGTTTTTCATCAGAAAATTGATTTTTTGGCCTGTAGAAAAAATGATTTAAAAGGTCAATTGCATTGTGCCTCATGTTGAATAACCACTTTTTAAAGGCTCTGAGTGACCAAAATTACCATTTTTATAGACTTTTCGTCCTACTCAGAATCTTCTATTTCGACCAATTTCCGTCAGGAAAATATCTCTAAACATACTTATTTTAGTTCCAAAAGTGAAAATTCACATGCGCTAGTCATTTACAGTCAAAAGATTAAACATTAAAGAATTACCATTTCAGACCATCTGGAGAAAGTTTGACAGCTCCGGGGTCATCGTTTTTCATCAGAAAATTGATTTTTTGGACTGTAGAAAAAATGATTTAAAAGGTCAATTGTATTGTGCCTCATGTTGAATAACCACTTTTTAAAGGCTCTGAGTGTCCAAAATTGCCTTTTTTATAGACTTTTCGTCCTACTCAGAATCTTCTATGTTGACCCATTTCGGGCAGGAAAATATCTCTAAACATACTTATTTTAGTTCCAAAAGTGAAAATTCACATGCAATAGTAATTTACAGTCAAAAGATTAAACATTATAAATTACCATTTCTGACCATCTGTAGAAAGTTTGACAGCTCCGTGGTCATCGTTTTCCATCAGAAAATAGATTTTTTGTACTGTAGAAAAAATTATTCAAAATGTCAATTGGATTGTGCCTCATGTTGAATAACCACTTTTGAAAGCCTCACAGTGACCAAAATTCCCATTTTTGCAGACTCTTCCTCCTAATGAGAAGCTTCTTTTTCGACCAATTTCGGGCAGGAAAATGACTCTAAACACACTTATTTTAGTTCCTAAAGTGATCATTCACATGCAATGGTCATTTACAGTCCAAAGATTAAATATTAAAAAAAATACAATTTCTGACCATCTGGAGAAAGTTCGACATCGTTCGACATCGTTTTTCATCAGAAAATTGATTTTTTGGCCTGTAGAAAAAATGATTTAAAAGGTCAATTGCATTGTGCCTCATGTTGAATAACCACTTTTTAAAGGCTCTGAGTGACCAAAATTACCATTTTTATAGACTTTTCGTCCTACTCAGAATCTTCTATTTCGACCAATTTCCGTCAGGAAAATATCTCTAAACATACTTATTTTAGTTCCAAAAGTGAAAATTCACATGCGCTAGTCATTTACAGTCAAAAGATTAAACATTAAAGAATTACCATTTCAGACCATCTGGAGAAAGTTTGACAGCTCCGGGGTCATCGTTTTTCATCAGAAAATTGATTTTTTGGACTGTAGAAAAAATGATTTAAAAGGTCAATTGTATTGTGCCTCATGTTGAATAACCACTTTTTAAAGGCTCTGAGTGTCCAAAATTGCCTTTTTTATAGACTTTTCGTCCTACTCAGAATCTTCTATGTTGACCCATTTCGGGCAGGAAAATATCTCTAAACATACTTATTTTAGTTCCAAAAGTGAAAATTCACATGCAATAGTAATTTACAGTCAAAAGATTAAACATTATAAATTACCATTTCTGACCATCTGTAGAAAGTTTGACAGCTCCGTGGTCATCGTTTTCCATCAGAAAATAGATTTTTTGTACTGTAGAAAAAATTATTCAAAATGTCAATTGGATTGTGCCTCATGTTGAATAACCACTTTTGAAAGCCTCACAGTGACCAAAATTGCCATTTTTGCCGACTCTTCCTCCTAATGAGAAGCTTCTTTTTCGACCAATTTCGGGCAGGAAAATGACTCTAAACACACTTATTTTAGTTCCTAAAGTGATCATTCACATGCAATGGTCATTTACAGTCCAAAGATTAAATATTAAAAAAAATACAATTTCTGACCATCTGGAGAAAGTTCGACATCGTTCGACATCGTTTTTCATCAGAAAATTGATTTTATGGCCTGTAGAAAAAATGATTTAAAAGGTCAATTGCATTGTGCCTCATGTTGAATAACCACTTTTTAAAGGCTCTGAGTGACCAAAATTACCATTTTTATAGACTTTTCATCCTACTCAGAATCTTCTATTTCGACCAATTTCCGTCAGGAAAATATCTCTAAACATACTTATTTTAGTTCCAAAAGTGAAAATTCACATGCGCTAGTCATTTACAGTCAAAAGATTAAACATTAAAGAATTACCATTTTAGACCATCTGGAGAAAGTTTGACAGCTCTGGGGTCATCGTTTTTCATCAGAAAATTGATTTTTTGGACTGTAGAAAAAATGATTTAAAAGGTCAATTGTATTGTGCCTCATGTTGAATAACCACTTTTTAAAGGCTCTGAGTGTCCAAAATTGCCTTTTTTATAGACTTTTCGTCCTACTCAGAATCTTCTATTTTGACCCATTTCGGGCAGGAAAATATCTCTAAACATACTTATTTTAGTTCCAAAAGTGAAAATTCACATGCAATAGTAATTTACAGTCAAAAGATTAAACATTATAAATTACCATTTCTGACCATCTGTAGAAAGTTTGACAGCTCCGTGGTCATCGTTTTCCATCAGAAAATAGATTTTTTGTACTGTAGAAAAAATTATTCAAAATGTCAATTGGATTGTGCCTCATGTTGAATAACCACTTTTGAAAGCCTCACAGTGACCAAAATTGCCATTTTTGCAGACTCTTCCTCCTAATGAGAAGCTTCTTTTTCGACCAATTTCGGGCAGGAAAATGACTCTAAACACACTTATTTTAGTTCCTAAAGTGATCATTCACATGCAATGGTCATTTACAGTCCAAAGATTAAATATTAAAAAAAATACAATTTCTGACCATCTGGAGAAAGTTCGACATCGTTCGACATCGTTTTTCATCAGAAAATTGATTTTT
This sequence comes from Triturus cristatus, assembly GCF_964204655.1. NCBI lineage: Eukaryota > Metazoa > Chordata > Amphibia > Caudata > Salamandridae > Triturus > Triturus cristatus. The sequence continues at coordinate 167,844,503 of NC_140584.1, read as the reverse complement.
TGGCCTGGAGAAAAAATGATTTAAAAGGTCAATTGTATTGTGCCTCATGTTGAATAACCACTTTTTAAAGGCTCTGAGTGTCCAAAATTGCCTTTTTTATAGACTTTTCGTCCTACTCAGAATCTTCTGTTTTGACCCATTTCGGGCAGGAAAATATCTCTAAACATACTTATTTTAGTTCCAAAAGTGAAAATTCACATGCAATAGTAATTTACAGTCAAAAGATTAAACATTATAAATGACCATTTCTGACCATCTGTAGAAAGTTTGACAGCTCCGTGGTCATCGTTTTCCATCAGAAAATAGATTTTTTGTACTGTAGAAAAAATTATTCAAAATTTCAATTGGATTGTGCCTCATGTTGAATAACCACTTTTGAAAGCCTCACAGTGACCAAAATTGATATTTTTGCAGACTCTTCCTCCTAATGAGAAGCTTCTTTTTCGACCAATTTCGGGCAGGAAAATGACTCTAAACACACTTATTTTAGTTCCTAAAGTGATCATTCACATGCAATGGTCATTTACAGTCCAAAGATTAAATATTAAAAAAAATACAATTTCTGACCATCTGGAGAAAGTTCGACATCGTTCGACATCGTTTTTCATCAGAAAATTGATTTTTTGGCCTGTAGAAAAAATGATTTAAAAGGTCAATTGCATTGTGCCTCATGTTGAATAACCACTTTTTAAAGGCTCTGAGTGACCAAAATTACCATTTTTATAGACTTTTCGTCCTACTCAGAATCTTCTATTTCGACCAATTTCCGTCAGGAAAATATCTCTAAACATACTTATTTTAGTTCCAAAAGTGAAAATTCACATGCGCTAGTCATTTACAGTCAAAAGATTAAACATTAAAGAATTACAATTTCAGACCATCTGGAGAAAGTTTGACAGCTCCAGGGTCATCGTTTTTCATCAGAAAATTTATTTTTTGGACTGTAGAAAAAATTATTTAAAAGGTCAATTGTATTGTGCCTCATGTTGAATAACCACTTTTTAAAGGCTCTGAGTGTCCAAAATTGCCTTTTTTACAGACTTTTCTTCCTACTCAGAATCTTCTATTTTGACCCATTTCTGGCAGGAAAATATCTCTAAACATAGTTATTTTAGTTCCAAAAGTGAAAATTCACATGCAATAGTAATTTACAGTCAAAAGATTAAACATTATAAATGACCATTTCTGACCATCTGTAGAAAGTTTGACAGCTCCGTGGTCATCGTTTTCCATCAGAAAATAGATTTTTTGTACTGTAGAAAAAATTATTCAAAATGTCAATTGGATTGTGCCTCATGTTGAATAACCACTTTTGAAAGCCTCACAGTGACCAAAATTGCCATTTTTGCAGACTCTTCCTCCTAATGAGAAGCTTCTTTTTCGACCAATTTCGGGCAGGAAAATGACTCTAAACACACTTATTTTAGTTCCTAAAGTGATCATTCACATGCAATGGTCATTTACAGTCCAAAGATTAAATATTAAAAAAAATACAATTTCTGACCATCTGGAGAAAGTTCGACATCGTTCGACATCGTTTTTCATCAGAAAATTGATTTTATGGCCTGTAGAAAAAATGATTTAAAAGGTCAATTGCATTGTGCCTCATGTTGAATAACCACTTTTTAAAGGCTCTGAGTGACCAAAATTACCATTTTTATAGACTTTTCGTCCTACTCAGAATCTTCTATTTCGACCAATTTCCGTCAGGAAAATATCTCTAAACATACTTATTTTAGTTCAAAAGTGAAAATTCACATGCGCTAGTCATTTACAGTCAAAAGATTAAACATTAAAGAATTACCATTTTAGACCATCTGGAGAAAGTTTGACAGCTCTGGGGTCATCGTTTTTCATCAGAAAATTGATTTTTTGGACTGTAGAAAAAATGATTTAAAAGGTCAATTGTATTGTGCCTCATGTTGAATAACCACTTTTTAAAGGCTCTGAGTGTCCAAAATTGCCTTTTTTATAGACTTTTCGTCCTACTCAGAATCTTCTATTTTGACCCATTTCGGGCAGGAAAATATCTCCAAACATACTTATTTTAGTTCCAAAAGTGAAAATTCACATGCAATAGTAATTTACAGTCAAAAGATTAAACATTATAAATTACCATTTCTGACCATCTGTAGAAAGTTTGACAGCTCCGTGGTCATCGTTTTCCATCAGAAAATAGATTTTTTGTACTGTAGAAAAAATAATTCAAAATGTCAATTGGATTGTGCCTCATGTTGAATAACCACTTTTGAAAGCCTCACAGTGACCAAAATTCCCATTTTTGCAGACTCTTCCTCCTAATGAGAAGCTTCTTTTTCGACCAATTTCGGGCAGGAAAATGACTCTAAACACACTTATTTTAGTTCCTAAAGTGATCATTCACATGCAATGGTCATTTACAGTCCAAAGATTAAATATTAAAAAAAAATACAATTTCTGACCATCTGGAGAAAGTTCGACATCGTTCGACATCGTTTTTCATCAGAAAATTGATTTTTTGGCCTGTAGAAAAAATGATTTAAAAGGTCAATTGCATTGTGCCTCATGTTGAATAACCACTTTTTAAAGGCTCTGAGTGACCAAAATTACCATTTTTATAGACTTTTCGTCCTACTCAGAATCTTCTATTTCGACCAATTTCCGTCAGGAAAATATCTCTAAACATACTTATTTTAGTTCCAAAAGTGAAAATTCACATGCGCTAGTCATTTACAGTCAAAAGATTAAACATTAAAGAATTACCATTTCAGACCATCTGGAGAAAGTTTGACAGCTCCGGGGTCATCGTTTTTCATCAGAAAATTGATTTTTTGGACTGTAGAAAAAATGATTTAAAAGGTCAATTGTATTGTGCCTCATGTTGAATAACCACTTTTTAAAGGCTCTGAGTGTCCAAAATTGCCTTTTTTATAGACTTTTCGTCCTACTCAGAATCTTCTATGTTGACCCATTTCGGGCAGGAAAATATCTCTAAACATACTTATTTTAGTTCCAAAAGTGAAAATTCACATGCAATAGTAATTTACAGTCAAAAGATTAAACATTATAAATTACCATTTCTGACCATCTGTAGAAAGTTTGACAGCTCCGTGGTCATCGTTTTCCATCAGAAAATAGATTTTTTGTACTGTAGAAAAAATTATTCAAAATGTCAATTGGATTGTGCCTCATGTTGAATAACCACTTTTGAAAGCCTCACAGTGACCAAAATTGCCATTTTTGCCGACTCTTCCTCCTAATGAGAAGCTTCTTTTTCGACCAATTTCGGGCAGGAAAATGACTCTAAACACACTTATTTTAGTTCCTAAAGTGATCATTCACATGCAATGGTCATTTACAGTCCAAAGATTAAATATTAAAAAAAATACAATTTCTGACCATCTGGAGAAAGTTCGACATCGTTCGACATCGTTTTTCATCAGAAAATTGATTTTATGGCCTGTAGAAAAAATGATTTAAAAGGTCAATTGCATTGTGCCTCATGTTGATAACCACTTTTTAAAGGCTCTGAGTGACCAAAATTACCATTTTTATAGACTTTTCATCCTACTCAGAATCTTCTATTTCGACCAATTTCCGTCAGGAAAATATCTCTAAACATACTTATTTTAGTTCCAAAAGTGAAAATTCACATGCGCTAGTCATTTACAGTCAAAAGATTAAACATTAAAGAATTACCATTTTAGACCATCTGGAGAAAGTTTGACAGCTCTGGGGTCATCGTTTTTCATCAGAAAATTGATTTTTTGGACTGTAGAAAAAATGATTTAAAAGGTCAATTGTATTGTGCCTCATGTTGAATAACCACTTTTTAAAGGCTCTGAGTGTCCAAAATTGTCTTTTTTATAGACTTTTCGTCCTACTCAGAATCTTCTATTTTGACCCATTTCGGGCAGGAAAATATCTCTAAACATACTTATTTTAGTTCCAAAAGTGAAAATTCACATGCAATAGTAATTTACAGTCAAAAGATTAAACATTATAAATTACCATTTCTGACCATCTGTAGAAAGTTTGACAGCTCCGTGGTCATCGTTTTCCATCAGAAAATAGATTTTTTGTACTGTAGAAAAAATTATTCAAAATGTCAATTGGATTGTGCCTCATGTTGAATAACCACTTTTGAAAGCCTCACAGTGACCAAAATTGCCATTTTTGCAGACTCTTCCTCCTAATGAGAAGCTTCTTTTTCGACCAATTTCGGGCAGGAAAATGACTCTAAACACACTTATTTTAGTTCCTAAAGTGATCATTCACATGCAATGGTCATTTACAGTCCAAAGATTAAATATTAAAAAAAATACAATTTCTGACCATCTGGAGAAAGTTCGACATCGTTCGACATCGTTTTTCATCAGAAAATTGATTTTTTGGCCTGGAGAAAAAATGATTTAAAAGGTCAATTGTATTGTGCCTCATGTTGAATAACCACTTTTTAAAGGCTCTGAGTGTCCAAAATTGCCTTTTTTATAGACTTTTCGTCCTACTCAGAATCTTCTGTTTTGACCCATTTCGGGCAGGAAAATATCTCTAAACATACTTATTTTAGTTCCAAAAGTGAAAATTCACATGCAATAGTAATTTACAGTCAAAAGATTAAACATTATAAATGACCATTTCTGACCATCTGTAGAAAGTTTGACAGCTCCGTGGTCATCGTTTTCCATCAGAAAATAGATTTTTTGTACTGTAGAAAAAATTATTCAAAATTTCAATTGGATTGTGCCTCATGTTGAATAACCACTTTTGAAAGCCTCACAGTGACCAAAATTGATATTTTTGCAGACTCTTCCTCCTAATGAGAAGCTTCTTGTTCGACCAATTTCGGGCAGGAAAATGACTCTAAACACACTTATTTTAGTTCCTAAAGTGATCATTCACATGCAATGGTCATTTACAGTCCAAAGATTAAATATTAAAAAAAAAACAATTTCTGACCATCTGGAGAAAGTTCGACATCGTTCGACATCGTTTTTCATCAGAAAATTGATTTTTTGGCCTGTAGAAAAAATGATTTAAAAGGTCAATTGCATTGTGCCTCATGTTGAATAACCACTTTTTAAAGGCTCTGAGTGACCAAAATTACCATTTTTATAGACTTTTCGTCCTACTCAGAATCTTCTATTTCGACCAATTTCCGTCAGGAAAATATCTCTAAACATACTTATTTTAGTTCAAAAGTGAAAATTCACATGCGCTAGTCATTTACAGTCAAAAGATTAAACATTAAAGAATTACCATTTTAGACCATCTGGAGAAAGTTTGACAGCTCTGGGGTCATCGTTTTTCATCAGAAAATTGATTTTTTGGACTATAGAAAAAATGACTTAAAAGGTCAATTGTATTGTGCCTCATGTTGAATAACCACTTTTTAAAGGCTCTGAGTGTCCAAAATTGCCTTTTTTATAGACTTTTCGTCCTACTCAGAATCTTCTATTTTGACCCATTTCGGGCAGGAAAATATCTCCAAACATACTTATTTTAGTTCCAAAAGTGAAAATTCACATGCAATAGTAATTTACAGTCAAAAGATTAAACATTATAAATTACCATTTCTGACCATCTGTAGAAAGTTTGACAGCTCCGTGGTCATCGTTTTCCATCAGAAAATAGATTTTTTGTACTGTAGAAAAAATTATTCAAAATGTCAATTGGATTGTGCCTCATGTTGAATAACCACTTTTGAAAGCCTCACAGTGACCAAAATTGCCATTTTTGCAGACTCTTCCTCCTAATGAGAAGCTTCTTTTTCGAACAATTTCGGGCAGGAAAATGACTCTGAACACACTTATTTTAGTTCCTAAAGTGATCATTCACATGCAATGGTCATTTACAGTCCAAAGAATAAATATTAAAAAAAATACAATTTCTGACCATCTGGAGAAAGTTCGACATCGTTCGACATCGTTTTTCATCAGAAAATTGATTTTTTGGCCTGGAGAAAAAATGATTTAAAAGGTCAATTGCATTGTGCCTCATGTTGAATAACCACTTTTTAAAGGCTCTGAGTGACCAAAATTACCACTTTTTATAGACTTTTCGTCCTACTCAGAATCTTCTATTTCGACCAATTTCCGTCAGGAAAATATCTCTAACCATACTTATTTTAGTTCCAAAAGTGAAAATTCACATGCGCTAGTCATTTACAGTCAAAAGATTAAACATTAAAGAATTACCATTTCAGACCATCTGGAGAAAGTTTGACAGCTCCGGGGTCATCGTTTTTCATCAGAAAATTTATTTTTTGGACTGTAGAAAAAATGATTTAAAAGGTCAATTGTATTGTGCCTCATGTTGAATAACCACTTTTTAAAGGCTCTGAGTGTCCAAAATTGCCTTTTTTATAGACTTTTCGTCCTACTCAGAATCTTCTATTTTGACCCATTTCGGGCAGGAAAATATCTCTAAACATAGTTATTTTAGTTCCAAAAGTGAAAATTCACATGCAATAGTAATTTACAGTCAAAAGATTAAACATTATAAATGACCATTTCTGACCATCTGTAGAAAGTTTGACAGCTCCGTGGTCATCGTTTTCCATCAGAAAATAGATTTTTTGTACTGTAGAAAAAATTATTCAAAATGTCAATTGGATTGTGCCTCATGTTGAATAACCACTTTTGAAAGCCTCACAGTGACCAAAATTCCCATTTTTGCAGACTCTTCCTCCTAATGAGAAGCTTCTTTTTCGACCAATTTCGGGCAGGAAAATGACTCTAAACACACTTATTTTAGTTCCTAAAGTGATCATTCACATGCAATGGTCATTTACAGTCCAAAGATTAAATATTAAAAAAAATACAATTTCTGACCATCTGGAGAAAGTTCGACATCGTTTTTCATCAGAAAATTGATTTTTTGGCCTGTAGAAAAAATGATTTAAAAGGTCAATTGCATTGTGCCTCATGTTGAATAACCACTTTTTAAAGGCTCTGAGTGACCAAAATTACCATTTTTATAGACTTTTCGTCCTACTCAGAATCTTCTATTTCGACCAATTTCTGTCAGGAAAATATCTCTAAACATACTTATTTTAGTTCCAAAAGTGAAAATTCACATGCGCTAGTCATTTACAGTCAAAATATTAAACATTAAAGAATTACCATTTCAGACCATCTGGAGAAAGTTTGACAGCTCCGGGGTCATCGTTTTTCATCAGAAAATTGATTTTTTGGACTGTAGAAAAAATGATTTAAAAGGTCAATTGTATTGTGCCTCATGTTGAATAACCACTTTTTAAAGGCTCTGAGTGTCCAAAATTGCCTTTTTTATAGACTCTTCGTCCTACTCAGAATCTTCTATGTTGACCCATTTCGGGCAGGAAAATATCTCTAAACATACTTATTTTAGTTCCAAAAGTGAAAATTCACATGCAATAGTAATTTACAGTCAAAAGATTAAACATTATAAATTACCATTTCTGACCATCTGTAGAAAGTTTGACAGCTCCGTGGTCATCGTTTTCCATCAGAAAATAGATTTTTTGTACTGTAGAAAAAATTATTCAAAATGTCAATTGGATTGTGCCTCATGTTGAATAACCACTTTTGAAAGCCTCACAGTGACCAAAATTGCCATTTTTGCCGACTCTTCCTCCTAATGAGAAGCTTCTTTTTCGACCAATTTCGGGCAGGAAAATGACTCTAAACACACTTATTTTAGTTCCTAAAGTGATCATTCACATGCAATGGTCATTTACAGTCCAAAGATTAAATATTAAAAAAAATACAATTTCTGACCATCTGGAGAAAGTTCGACATCGTTCGACATCGTTTTTCATCAGAAAATTGATTTTATGGCCTGTAGAAAAAATGATTTAAAAGGTCAATTGCATTGTGCCTCATGTTGAATAACCACTTTTTAAAGGCTCTGAGTGACCAAAATTACCATTTTTATAGACTTTTCATCCTACTCAGAATCTTCTATTTCGACCAATTTCCGTCAGGAAAATATCTCTAAACATACTTATTTTAGTTCCAAAAGTGAAAATTCACATGCGCTAGTCATTTACAGTCAAAAGATTAAACATTAAAGAATTACCATTTTAGACCATCTGGAGAAAGTTTGACAGCTCTGGGGTCATCGTTTTTCATCAGAAAATTGATTTTTTGGACTGTAGAAAAAATGATTTAAAAGGTCAATTGTATTGTGCCTCATGTTGAATAACCACTTTTTAAAGGCTCTGAGTGTCCAAAATTGCCTTTTTTATAGACTTTTCGTCCTACTCAGAATCTTCTATTTTGACCCATTTCGGGCAGGAAAATATCTCTAAACATACTTATTTTAGTTCCAAAAGTGAAAATTCACATGCAATAGTAATTTACAGTCAAAAGATTAAACATTATAAATTACCATTTCTGACCATCTGTAGAAAGTTTGACAGCTCCGTGGTCATCGTTTTCCATCAGAAAATAGATTTTTTGTACTGTAGAAAAAATTATTCAAAATGTCAATTGGATTGTGCCTCATGTTGAATAACCACTTTTGAAAGCCTCACAGTGACCAAAATTGCCATTTTTGCAGACCTTCCTCCTAATGAGAAGCTTCTTTTTTGACCAATTTCGGGCAGGAAAATGACTCTAAACACACTTATTTTAGTTCCTAAAGTGATCATTCACATGCAATGGTCATTTACAGTCCAAAGATTAAATATTAAAAAAAATACAATTTCTGACCATCTGGAGAAAGTTCGACATCGTTCGACATCGTTTTTCATCAGAAAATTGATTTTTTGGCCTGGAGAAAAAATGATTTAAAAGGTCAATTGTATTGTGCCTCATGTTGAATAACCACTTTTTAAAGGCTCTGAGTGTCCAAAATTGCCTTTTTTATAGACTTTTCGTCCTACTCAGAATCTTCTGTTTTGACCCATTTCGGGCAGGAAAATATCTCTAAACATACTTATTTTAGTTCCAAAAGTGAAAATTCACATGCAATAGTAATTTACAGTCAAAAGATTAAACATTATAAATGACCATTTCTGACCATCTGTAGAAAGTTTGACAGCTCCGTGGTCATCGTTTTCCATCAGAAAATAGATTTTTTGTACTGTAGAAAAAATTATTCAAATTTCAATTGGATTGTGCCTCATGTTGAATAACCACTTTTGAAAGCCTCACAGTGACCAAAATTGATATTTTTGCAGACTCTTCCTCCTAATGAGAAGCTTCTTTTTCGACCAATTTCGGGCAGGAAAATGACTCTAAACACACTTATTTTAGTTCCTAAAGTGATCATTCACATGCAATGGTCATTTACAGTCCAAAGATTAAATATTAAAAAAAATACAATTTCTGACCATCTGGAGAAAGTTCGACATCGTTCGACATCGTTTTTCATCAGAAAATTGATTTTTTGGCCTGTAGAAATAATGATTTAAAAGGTCAATTGCATTGTGCCTCATGTTGAATAACCACTTTTTAAAGGCTCTGAGTGACCAAAATTACCATTTTTATAGACTTTTCGTCCTACTCAGAATCTTCTATTTCGACCAATTTCCGTCAGGAAAATATCTCTAAACATACTTATTTTAGTTCAAAAGTGAAAATTCACATGCGCTAGTCATTTACAGTCAAAAGATTAAACATTAAAGAATTACCATTTTAGACCATCTGGAGAAAGTTTGACAGCTCTGGGGTCATCGTTTTTCATCAGAAAATTGATTTTTTGGACTGTAGAAAAAATGATTTAAAAGGTCAATTGTATTGTGCCTCATGTTGAATAACCACTTTTTAAAGGCTCTGAGTGTCCAAAATTGCCTTTTTTATAGACTTTTCGTCCTACTCAGAATCTTCTATTTTGACCCATTTCGGGCAGGAAAATATCTCCAAACCTACTTATTTTAGTTCCAAAAGTGAAAATTCACATGCAATAGTAATTTACAGTCAAAAGATTAAACATTATAAATTACCATTTCTGACCATCTGTAGAAAGTTTGACAGCTCCGTGGTCATCGTTTTCCATCAGAAAATAGATTTTTTGTACTGTAGAAAAAATTATTCAAAATGTCAATTGGATTGTGCCTCATGTTGAATAACCACTTTTGAAAGCCTCACAGTGACCAAAATTGCCATTTTTGCAGACTCTTCCTCCTAATGAGAAGCTTCTTTTTCGAACAATTTCGGGCAGGAAAATGACTCTGAACACACTTATTTTAGTTCCTAAAGTGATCATTCACATGCAATGGTCATTTACAGTCCAAAGAATAAATATTAAAAAAAATACAATTTCTGACCATCTGGAGAAAGTTCGACATCGTTCGACATCGTTTTTCATCAGAAAATTGATTTTTTGGCCTGGAGAAAAAATGATTTAAAAGGTCAATTGCATTGTGCCTCATGTTGAATAACCACTTTTTAAAGGCTCTGAGTGACCAAAATTACCACTTTTTATAGACTTTTCGTCCTACTCAGAATCTTCTATTTCGACCAATTTCCGTCAGGAAAATATCTCTAACCATACTTATTTTAGTTCCAAAAGTGAAAATTCACATGCGCTAGTCATTTACAGTCAAAAGATTAAACATTAAAGAATTACCATTTCAGACCATCTGGAGAAAGTTTGACAGCTCCGGGGTCATCGTTTTTCATCAGAAAATTTATTTTTTGGACTGTAGAAAAAATGATTTAAAAGGTCAATTGTATTGTGCCTCATGTTGAATAACCACTTTTTAAAGGCTCTGAGTGTCCAAAATTGCCTTTTTTATAGACTTTTCGTCCTACTCAGAATCTTCTATTTTGACCCATTTCGGGCAGGAAAATATCTCTAAACATAGTTATTTTAGTTCCAAAAGTGAAAATTCACATGCAATAGTAATTTACAGTCAAAAGATTAAACATTATAAATGACCATTTCTGACCATCTGTAGAAAGTTTGACAGCTCCGTGGTCATCGTTTTCCATCAGAAAATAGATTTTTTGTACTGTAGAAAAAATTATTCAAAATGTCAATTGGATTGTGCCTCATGTTGAATAACCACTTTTGAAAGCCTCACAGTGACCAAAATTGCCATTTTTGCAGACTCTTCCTCCTAATGAGAAGCTTCTTTTTCGACCAATTTCGGGCAGGAAAATGACTCTAAACACACTTATTTTAGTTCCTAAAGTGATCATTCACATGCAATGGTCATTTACAGTCCAAAGATTAAATATTAAAAAAAATACAATTTCTGACCATCTGGAGAAAGTTCGACATCGTTCGACATCGTTTTTCATCAGAAAATTGATTTTTTGGCCTGTAGAAAAAATGATTTAAAAGGTCAATTGCATTGTGCCTCATGTTGAATAACCACTTTTTAAAGGCTCTGAGTGACCAAAATTACCATTTTTATAGACTTTTCGTCCTACTCAGAATCTTCTATTTCGACCAATTTCCGTCAGGAAAATATCTCTAAACATACTTATTTTAGTTCCAAAAGTGAAAATTCACATGCGCTAGTCATTTACAGTCAAAAGATTAAACATTAAAGAATTACCATTTCAGACCATCTGGAGAAAGTTTGACAGCTCCGGGGTCATCGTTTTTCATCAGAAAATTGATTTTTTGGACTGTAGAAAAAATGATTTAAAAGGTCAATTGTATTGTGCCTCATGTTGAATAACCACTTTTTAAAGGCTCTGAGTGTCCAAAATTGCCTTTTTTATAGACTTTTCGTCCTACTCAGAATCTTCTATGTTGACCCATTTCGGGCAGGAAAATATCTCTAAACATACTTATTTTAGTTCCAAAAGTGAAAATTCACATGCAATAGTAATTTACAGTCAAAAGATTAAACATTATAAATTACCATTTCTGACCATCTGTAGAAAGTTTGACAGCTCCGTGGTCATCGTTTTCCATCAGAAAATAGATTTTTTGTACTGTAGAAAAAATTATTCAAAATGTCAATTGGATTGTGCCTCATGTTGAATAACCACTTTTGAAAGCCTCACAGTGACCAAAATTCCCATTTTTGCAGACTCTTCCTCCTAATGAGAAGCTTCTTTTTCGACCAATTTCGGGCAGGAAAATGACTCTAAACACACTTATTTTAGTTCCTAAAGTGATCATTCACATGCAATGGTCATTTACAGTCCAAAGATTAAATATTAAAAAAAATACAATTTCTGACCATCTGGAGAAAGTTCGACATCGTTCGACATCGTTTTTCATCAGAAAATTGATTTTTTGGCCTGTAGAAAAAATGATTTAAAAGGTCAATTGCATTGTGCCTCATGTTGAATAACCACTTTTTAAAGGCTCTGAGTGACCAAAATTACCATTTTTATAGACTTTTCGTCCTACTCAGAATCTTCTATTTCGACCAATTTCCGTCAGGAAAATATCTCTAAACATACTTATTTTAGTTCCAAAAGTGAAAATTCACATGCGCTAGTCATTTACAGTCAAAAGATTAAACATTAAAGAATTACCATTTCAGACCATCTGGAGAAAGTTTGACAGCTCCGGGGTCATCGTTTTTCATCAGAAAATTGATTTTTTGGACTGTAGAAAAAATGATTTAAAAGGTCAATTGTATTGTGCCTCATGTTGAATAACCACTTTTTAAAGGCTCTGAGTGTCCAAAATTGCCTTTTTTATAGACTTTTCGTCCTACTCAGAATCTTCTATGTTGACCCATTTCGGGCAGGAAAATATCTCTAAACATACTTATTTTAGTTCCAAAAGTGAAAATTCACATGCAATAGTAATTTACAGTCAAAAGATTAAACATTATAAATTACCATTTCTGACCATCTGTAGAAAGTTTGACAGCTCCGTGGTCATCGTTTTCCATCAGAAAATAGATTTTTTGTACTGTAGAAAAAATTATTCAAAATGTCAATTGGATTGTGCCTCATGTTGAATAACCACTTTTGAAAGCCTCACAGTGACCAAAATTGCCATTTTTGCAGACTCTTCCTCCTAATGAGAAGCTTCTTTTTCGACCAATTTCGGGCAGGAAAATGACTCTAAACACACTTATTTTAGTTCCTAAAGTGATCATTCACATGCAATGGTCATTTACAGTCCAAAGATTAAATATTAAAAAAAATACAATTTCTGACCATCTGGAGAAAGTTCGACATCGTTCGACATCGTTTTTCATCAGAAAATTGATTTTTTGGCCTGGAGAAAAAATGATTTAAAAGGTCAATTGTATTGTGCCTCATGTTGAATAACCACTTTTTAAAGGCTCTGAGTGTCCAAAATTGCCTTTTTTATAGACTTTTCGTCCTACTCAGAATCTTCTGTTTTGACCCATTTCGGGCAGGAAAATATCTCTAAACATACTTATTTTAGTTCCAAAAGTGAAAATTCACATGCAATAGTAATTTACAGTCAAAAGATTAAACATTATAAATGACCATTTCTGACCATCTGTAGAAAGTTTGACAGCTCCGTGGTCATCGTTTTCCATCAGAAAATAGATTTTTTGTACTGTAGAAAAAATTATTCAAAATTTCAATTGGATTGTGCCTCATGTTGAATAACCACTTTTGAAAGCCTCACAGTGACCAAAATTGATATTTTTGCAGACTCTTCCTCCTAATGAGAAGCTTCTTTTTCGACCAATTTCGGGCAGGAAAATGACTCTAAACACACTTATTTTAGTTCCTAAAGTGATCATTCACATGCAATGGTCATTTACAGTCCAAAGATTAAATATTAAAAAAAATACAATTTCTGACCATCTGGAGAAAGTTCGACATCGTTCGACATCGTTTTTCATCAGAAAATTGATTTTTTGGCCTGTAGAAAAAATGATTTAAAAGGTCAATTGCATTGTGCCTCATGTTGAATAACCACTTTTTAAAGGCTCTGAGTGACCAAAATTACCATTTTTATAGACTTTTCGTCCTACTCAGAATCTTCTATTTCGACCAATTTCCGTCAGGAAAATATCTCTAAACATACTTATTTTAGTTCCAAAAGTGAAAATTCACATGCGCTAGTCATTTACAGTCAAAAGATTAAACATTAAAGAATTACAATTTCAGACCATCTGGAGAAAGTTTGACAGCTCCAGGGTCATCGTTTTTCATCAGAAAATTTATTTTTTGGACTGTAGAAAAAATTATTTAAAAGGTCAATTGTATTGTGCCTCATGTTGAATAACCACTTTTTAAAGGCTCTGAGTGTCCAAAATTGCCTTTTTTACAGACTTTTCTTCCTACTCAGAATCTTCTATTTTGACCCATTTCTGGCAGGAAAATATCTCTAAACATAGTTATTTTAGTTCCAAAAGTGAAAATTCACATGCAATAGTAATTTACAGTCAAAAGATTAAACATTATAAATGACCATTTCTGACCATCTGTAGAAAGTTTGACAGCTCCGTGGTCATCGTTTTCCATCAGAAAATAGATTTTTTGTACTGTAGAAAAAATTATTCAAAATGTCAATTGGATTGTGCCTCATGTTGAATAACCACTTTTGAAAGCCTCACAGTGACCAAAATTGCCATTTTTGCAGACTCTTCCTCCTAATGAGAAGCTTCTTTTTCGACCAATTTCGGGCAGGAAAATGACTCTAAACACACTTATTTTAGTTCCTAAAGTGATCATTCACATGCAATGGTCATTTACAGTCCAAAGATTAAATATTAAAAAAAATACAATTTCTGACCATCTGGAGAAAGTTCGACATCGTTCGACATCGTTTTTCATCAGAAAATTGATTTTATGGCCTGTAGAAAAAATGATTTAAAAGGTCAATTGCATTGTGCCTCATGTTGAATAACCACTTTTTAAAGGCTCTGAGTGACCAAAATTACCATTTTTATAGACTTTTCGTCCTACTCAGAATCTTCTATTTCGACCAATTTCCGTCAGGAAAATATCTCTAAACATACTTATTTTAGTTCAAAAGTGAAAATTCACATGCGCTAGTCATTTACAGTCAAAAGATTAAACATTAAAGAATTACCATTTTAGACCATCTGGAGAAAGTTTGACAGCTCTGGGGTCATCGTTTTTCATCAGAAAATTGATTTTTTGGACTGTAGAAAAAATGATTTAAAAGGTCAATTGTATTGTGCCTCATGTTGAATAACCACTTTTTAAAGGCTCTGAGTGTCCAAAATTGCCTTTTTTATAGACTTTTCGTCCTACTCAGAATCTTCTATTTTGACCCATTTCGGGCAGGAAAATATCTCCAAACATACTTATTTTAGTTCCAAAAGTGAAAATTCACATGCAATAGTAATTTACAGTCAAAAGATTAAACATTATAAATTACCATTTCTGACCATCTGTAGAAAGTTTGACAGCTCCGTGGTCATCGTTTTCCATCAGAAAATAGATTTTTTGTACTGTAGAAAAAATAATTCAAAATGTCAATTGGATTGTGCCTCATGTTGAATAACCACTTTTGAAAGCCTCACAGTGACCAAAATTCCCATTTTTGCAGACTCTTCCTCCTAATGAGAAGCTTCTTTTTCGACCAATTTCGGGCAGGAAAATGACTCTAAACACACTTATTTTAGTTCCTAAAGTGATCATTCACATGCAATGGTCATTTACAGTCCAAAGATTAAATATTAAAAAAAAATACAATTTCTGACCATCTGGAGAAAGTTCGACATCGTTCGACATCGTTTTTCATCAGAAAATTGATTTTTTGGCCTGTAGAAAAAATGATTTAAAAGGTCAATTGCATTGTGCCTCATGTTGAATAACCACTTTTTAAAGGCTCTGAGTGACCAAAATTACCATTTTTATAGACTTTTCGTCCTACTCAGAATCTTCTATTTCGACCAATTTCCGTCAGGAAAATATCTCTAAACATACTTATTTTAGTTCCAAAAGTGAAAATTCACATGCGCTAGTCATTTACAGTCAAAAGATTAAACATTAAAGAATTACCATTTCAGACCATCTGGAGAAAGTTTGACAGCTCCGGGGTCATCGTTTTTCATCAGAAAATTGATTTTTTGGACTGTAGAAAAAATGATTTAAAAGGTCAATTGTATTGTGCCTCATGTTGAATAACCACTTTTTAAAGGCTCTGAGTGTCCAAAATTGCCTTTTTTATAGACTTTTCGTCCTACTCAGAATCTTCTATGTTGACCCATTTCGGGCAGGAAAATATCTCTAAACATACTTATTTTAGTTCCAAAAGTGAAAATTCACATGCAATAGTAATTTACAGTCAAAAGATTAAACATTATAAATTACCATTTCTGACCATCTGTAGAAAGTTTGACAGCTCCGTGGTCATCGTTTTCCATCAGAAAATAGATTTTTTGTACTGTAGAAAAAATTATTCAAAATGTCAATTGGATTGTGCCTCATGTTGAATAACCACTTTTGAAAGCCTCACAGTGACCAAAATTGCCATTTTTGCCGACTCTTCCTCCTAATGAGAAGCTTCTTTTTCGACCAATTTCGGGCAGGAAAATGACTCTAAACACACTTATTTTAGTTCCTAAAGTGATCATTCACATGCAATGGTCATTTACAGTCCAAAGATTAAATATTAAAAAAAATACAATTTCTGACCATCTGGAGAAAGTTCGACATCGTTCGACATCGTTTTTCATCAGAAAATTGATTTTATGGCCTGTAGAAAAAATGATTTAAAAGGTCAATTGCATTGTGCCTCATGTTGATAACCACTTTTTAAAGGCTCTGAGTGACCAAAATTACCATTTTTATAGACTTTTCATCCTACTCAGAATCTTCTATTTCGACCAATTTCCGTCAGGAAAATATCTCTAAACATACTTATTTTAGTTCCAAAAGTGAAAATTCACATGCGCTAGTCATTTACAGTCAAAAGATTAAACATTAAAGAATTACCATTTTAGACCATCTGGAGAAAGTTTGACAGCTCTGGGGTCATCGTTTTTCATCAGAAAATTGATTTTTTGGACTGTAGAAAAAATGATTTAAAAGGTCAATTGTATTGTGCCTCATGTTGAATAACCACTTTTTAAAGGCTCTGAGTGTCCAAAATTGTCTTTTTTATAGACTTTTCGTCCTACTCAGAATCTTCTATTTTGACCCATTTCGGGCAGGAAAATATCTCTAAACATACTTATTTTAGTTCCAAAAGTGAAAATTCACATGCAATAGTAATTTACAGTCAAAAGATTAAACATTATAAATTACCATTTCTGACCATCTGTAGAAAGTTTGACAGCTCCGTGGTCATCGTTTTCCATCAGAAAATAGATTTTTTGTACTGTAGAAAAAATTATTCAAAATGTCAATTGGATTGTGCCTCATGTTGAATAACCACTTTTGAAAGCCTCACAGTGACCAAAATTGCCATTTTTGCAGACTCTTCCTCCTAATGAGAAGCTTCTTTTTCGACCAATTTCGGGCAGGAAAATGACTCTAAACACACTTATTTTAGTTCCTAAAGTGATCATTCACATGCAATGGTCATTTACAGTCCAAAGATTAAATATTAAAAAAAATACAATTTCTGACCATCTGGAGAAAGTTCGACATCGTTCGACATCGTTTTTCATCAGAAAATTGATTTTTTGGCCTGGAGAAAAAATGATTTAAAAGGTCAATTGTATTGTGCCTCATGTTGAATAACCACTTTTTAAAGGCTCTGAGTGTCCAAAATTGCCTTTTTTATAGACTTTTCGTCCTACTCAGAATCTTCTGTTTTGACCCATTTCGGGCAGGAAAATATCTCTAAACATACTTATTTTAGTTCCAAAAGTGAAAATTCACATGCAATAGTAATTTACAGTCAAAAGATTAAACATTATAAATGACCATTTCTGACCATCTGTAGAAAGTTTGACAGCTCCGTGGTCATCGTTTTCCATCAGAAAATAGATTTTTTGTACTGTAGAAAAAATTATTCAAAATTTCAATTGGATTGTGCCTCATGTTGAATAACCACTTTTGAAAGCCTCACAGTGACCAAAATTGATATTTTTGCAGACTCTTCCTCCTAATGAGAAGCTTCTTGTTCGACCAATTTCGGGCAGGAAAATGACTCTAAACACACTTATTTTAGTTCCTAAAGTGATCATTCACATGCAATGGTCATTTACAGTCCAAAGATTAAATATTAAAAAAAAAACAATTTCTGACCATCTGGAGAAAGTTCGACATCGTTCGACATCGTTTTTCATCAGAAAATTGATTTTTTGGCCTGTAGAAAAAATGATTTAAAAGGTCAATTGCATTGTGCCTCATGTTGAATAACCACTTTTTAAAGGCTCTGAGTGACCAAAATTACCATTTTTATAGACTTTTCGTCCTACTCAGAATCTTCTATTTCGACCAATTTCCGTCAGGAAAATATCTCTAAACATACTTATTTTAGTTCAAAAGTGAAAATTCACATGCGCTAGTCATTTACAGTCAAAAGATTAAACATTAAAGAATTACCATTTTAGACCATCTGGAGAAAGTTTGACAGCTCTGGGGTCATCGTTTTTCATCAGAAAATTGATTTTTTGGACTATAGAAAAAATGACTTAAAAGGTCAATTGTATTGTGCCTCATGTTGAATAACCACTTTTTAAAGGCTCTGAGTGTCCAAAATTGCCTTTTTTATAGACTTTTCGTCCTACTCAGAATCTTCTATTTTGACCCATTTCGGGCAGGAAAATATCTCCAAACATACTTATTTTAGTTCCAAAAGTGAAAATTCACATGCAATAGTAATTTACAGTCAAAAGATTAAACATTATAAATTACCATTTCTGACCATCTGTAGAAAGTTTGACAGCTCCGTGGTCATCGTTTTCCATCAGAAAATAGATTTTTTGTACTGTAGAAAAAATTATTCAAAATGTCAATTGGATTGTGCCTCATGTTGAATAACCACTTTTGAAAGCCTCACAGTGACCAAAATTGCCATTTTTGCAGACTCTTCCTCCTAATGAGAAGCTTCTTTTTCGAACAATTTCGGGCAGGAAAATGACTCTGAACACACTTATTTTAGTTCCTAAAGTGATCATTCACATGCAATGGTCATTTACAGTCCAAAGAATAAATATTAAAAAAAATACAATTTCTGACCATCTGGAGAAAGTTCGACATCGTTCGACATCGTTTTTCATCAGAAAATTGATTTTTTGGCCTGGAGAAAAAATGATTTAAAAGGTCAATTGCATTGTGCCTCATGTTGAATAACCACTTTTTAAAGGCTCTGAGTGACCAAAATTACCACTTTTTATAGACTTTTCGTCCTACTCAGAATCTTCTATTTCGACCAATTTCCGTCAGGAAAATATCTCTAACCATACTTATTTTAGTTCCAAAAGTGAAAATTCACATGCGCTAGTCATTTACAGTCAAAAGATTAAACATTAAAGAATTACCATTTCAGACCATCTGGAGAAAGTTTGACAGCTCCGGGGTCATCGTTTTTCATCAGAAAATTTATTTTTTGGACTGTAGAAAAAATGATTTAAAAGGTCAATTGTATTGTGCCTCATGTTGAATAACCACTTTTTAAAGGCTCTGAGTGTCCAAAATTGCCTTTTTTATAGACTTTTCGTCCTACTCAGAATCTTCTATTTTGACCCATTTCGGGCAGGAAAATATCTCTAAACATAGTTATTTTAGTTCCAAAAGTGAAAATTCACATGCAATAGTAATTTACAGTCAAAAGATTAAACATTATAAATGACCATTTCTGACCATCTGTAGAAAGTTTGACAGCTCCGTGGTCATCGTTTTCCATCAGAAAATAGATTTTTTGTACTGTAGAAAAAATTATTCAAAATGTCAATTGGATTGTGCCTCATGTTGAATAACCACTTTTGAAAGCCTCACAGTGACCAAAATTCCCATTTTTGCAGACTCTTCCTCCTAATGAGAAGCTTCTTTTTCGACCAATTTCGGGCAGGAAAATGACTCTAAACACACTTATTTTAGTTCCTAAAGTGATCATTCACATGCAATGGTCATTTACAGTCCAAAGATTAAATATTAAAAAAAATACAATTTCTGACCATCTGGAGAAAGTTCGACATCGTTTTTCATCAGAAAATTGATTTTTTGGCCTGTAGAAAAAATGATTTAAAAGGTCAATTGCATTGTGCCTCATGTTGAATAACCACTTTTTAAAGGCTCTGAGTGACCAAAATTACCATTTTTATAGACTTTTCGTCCTACTCAGAATCTTCTATTTCGACCAATTTCCGTCAGGAAAATATCTCTAAACATACTTATTTTAGTTCCAAAAGTGAAAATTCACATGCGCTAGTCATTTACAGTCAAAATATTAAACATTAAAGAATTACCATTTCAGACCATCTGGAGAAAGTTTGACAGCTCCGGGGTCATCGTTTTTCATCAGAAAATTGATTTTTTGGACTGTAGAAAAAATGATTTAAAAGGTCAATTGTATTGTGCCTCATGTTGAATAACCACTTTTTAAAGGCTCTGAGTGTCCAAAATTGCCTTTTTTATAGACTCTTCGTCCTACTCAGAATCTTCTATGTTGACCCATTTCGGGCAGGAAAATATCTCTAAACATACTTATTTTAGTTCCAAAAGTGAAAATTCACATGCAATAGTAATTTACAGTCAAAAGATTAAACATTATAAATTACCATTTCTGACCATCTGTAGAAAGTTTGACAGCTCCGTGGTCATCGTTTTCCATCAGAAAATAGATTTTTTGTACTGTAGAAAAAATTATTCAAAATGTCAATTGGATTGTGCCTCATGTTGAATAACCACTTTTGAAAGCCTCACAGTGACCAAAATTGCCATTTTTGCCGACTCTTCCTCCTAATGAGAAGCTTCTTTTTCGACCAATTTCGGGCAGGAAAATGACTCTAAACACACTTATTTTAGTTCCTAAAGTGATCATTCACATGCAATGGTCATTTACAGTCCAAAGATTAAATATTAAAAAAAATACAATTTCTGACCATCTGGAGAAAGTTCGACATCGTTCGACATCGTTTTTCATCAGAAAATTGATTTTATGGCCTGTAGAAAAAATGATTTAAAAGGTCAATTGCATTGTGCCTCATGTTGAATAACCACTTTTTAAAGGCTCTGAGTGACCAAAATTACCATTTTTATAGACTTTTCATCCTACTCAGAATCTTCTATTTCGACCAATTTCCGTCAGGAAAATATCTCTAAACATACTTATTTTAGTTCCAAAAGTGAAAATTCACATGCGCTAGTCATTTACAGTCAAAAGATTAAACATTAAAGAATTACCATTTTAGACCATCTGGAGAAAGTTTGACAGCTCTGGGGTCATCGTTTTTCATCAGAAAATTGATTTTTTGGACTGTAGAAAAAATGATTTAAAAGGTCAATTGTATTGTGCCTCATGTTGAATAACCACTTTTTAAAGGCTCTGAGTGTCCAAAATTGCCTTTTTTATAGACTTTTCGTCCTACTCAGAATCTTCTATTTTGACCCATTTCGGGCAGGAAAATATCTCTAAACATACTTATTTTAGTTCCAAAAGTGAAAATTCACATGCAATAGTAATTTACAGTCAAAAGATTAAACATTATAAATTACCATTTCTGACCATCTGTAGAAAGTTTGACAGCTCCGTGGTCATCGTTTTCCATCAGAAAATAGATTTTTTGTACTGTAGAAAAAATTATTCAAAATGTCAATTGGATTGTGCCTCATGTTGAATAACCACTTTTGAAAGCCTCACAGTGACCAAAATTGCCATTTTTGCAGACCTTCCTCCTAATGAGAAGCTTCTTTTTTGACCAATTTCGGGCAGGAAAATGACTCTAAACACACTTATTTTAGTTCCTAAAGTGATCATTCACATGCAATGGTCATTTACAGTCCAAAGATTAAATATTAAAAAAAATACAATTTCTGACCATCTGGAGAAAGTTCGACATCGTTAGACATCGTTTTTCATCAGAAAATTGATTTTTTGGCCTGGAGAAAAAATGATTTAAAAGGTCAATTGTATTGTGCCTCATGTTGAATAACCACTTTTTAAAGGCTCTGAGTGTCCAAAATTGCCTTTTTTATAGACTTTTCGTCCTACTCAGAATCTTCTGTTTTGACCCATTTCGGGCAGGAAAATATCTCTAAACATACTTATTTTAGTTCCAAAAGTGAAAATTCACATGCAATAGTAATTTACAGTCAAAAGATTAAACATTATAAATGACCATTTCTGACCATCTGTAGAAAGTTTGACAGCTCCGTGGTCATCGTTTTCCATCAGAAAATAGATTTTTTGTACTGTAGAAAAAATTATTCAAATTTCAATTGGATTGTGCCTCATGTTGAATAACCACTTTTGAAAGCCTCACAGTGACCAAAATTGATATTTTTGCAGACTCTTCCTCCTAATGAGAAGCTTCTTTTTCGACCAATTTCGGGCAGGAAAATGACTCTAAACACACTTATTTTAGTTCCTAAAGTGATCATTCACATGCAATGGTCATTTACAGTCCAAAGATTAAATATTAAAAAAAATACAATTTCTGACCATCTGGAGAAAGTTCGACATCGTTCGACATCGTTTTTCATCAGAAAATTGATTTTTTGGCCTGTAGAAATAATGATTTAAAAGGTCAATTGCATTGTGCCTCATGTTGAATAACCACTTTTTAAAGGCTCTGAGTGACCAAAATTACCATTTTTATAGACTTTTCGTCCTACTCAGAATCTTCTATTTCGACCAATTTCCGTCAGGAAAATATCTCTAAACATACTTATTTTAGTTCAAAAGTGAAAATTCACATGCGCTAGTCATTTACAGTCAAAAGATTAAACATTAAAGAATTACCATTTTAGACCATCTGGAGAAAGTTTGACAGCTCTGGGGTCATCGTTTTTCATCAGAAAATTGATTTTTTGGACTGTAGAAAAAATGATTTAAAAGGTCAATTGTATTGTGCCTCATGTTGAATAACCACTTTTTAAAGGCTCTGAGTGTCCAAAATTGCCTTTTTTATAGACTTTTCGTCCTACTCAGAATCTTCTATTTTGACCCATTTCGGGCAGGAAAATATCTCCAAACCTACTTATTTTAGTTCCAAAAGTGAAAATTCACATGCAATAGTAATTTACAGTCAAAAGATTAAACATTATAAATTACCATTTCTGACCATCTGTAGAAAGTTTGACAGCTCCGTGGTCATCGTTTTCCATCAGAAAATAGATTTTTTGTACTGTAGAAAAAATTATTCAAAATGTCAATTGGATTGTGCCTCATGTTGAATAACCACTTTTGAAAGCCTCACAGTGACCAAAATTGCCATTTTTGCAGACTCTTCCTCCTAATGAGAAGCTTCTTTTTCGAACAATTTCGGGCAGGAAAATGACTCTGAACACACTTATTTTAGTTCCTAAAGTGATCATTCACATGCAATGGTCATTTACAGTCCAAAGAATAAATATTAAAAAAAATACAATTTCTGACCATCTGGAGAAAGTTCGACATCGTTCGACATCGTTTTTCATCAGAAAATTGATTTTTTGGCCTGGAGAAAAAATGATTTAAAAGGTCAATTGCATTGTGCCTCATGTTGAATAACCACTTTTTAAAGGCTCTGAGTGACCAAAATTACCACTTTTTATAGACTTTTCGTCCTACTCAGAATCTTCTATTTCGACCAATTTCCGTCAGGAAAATATCTCTAACCATACTTATTTTAGTTCAAAAAGTGAAAATTCACATGCGCTAGTCATTTACAGTCAAAAGATTAAACATTAAAGAATTACCATTTCAGACCATCTGGAGAAAGTTTGACAGCTCCGGGGTCATCGTTTTTCATCAGAAAATTTATTTTTTGGACTGTAGAAAAAATGATTTAAAAGGTCAATTGTATTGTGCCTCATGTTGAATAACCACTTTTTAAAGGCTCTGAGTGTCCAAAATTGCCTTTTTTATAGACTTTTCGTCCTACTCAGAATCTTCTATTTTGACCCATTTCGGGCAGGAAAATATCTCTAAACATAGTTATTTTAGTTCCAAAAGTGAAAATTCACATGCAATAGTAATTTACAGTCAAAAGATTAAACATTATAAATGACCATTTCTGACCATCTGTAGAAAGTTTGACAGCTCCGTGGTCATCGTTTTCCATCAGAAAATAGATTTTTTGTACTGTAGAAAAAATTATTCAAAATGTCAATTGGATTGTGCCTCATGTTGAATAACCACTTTTGAAAGCCTCACAGTGACCAAAATTCCCATTTTTGCAGACTCTTCCTCCTAATGAGAAGCTTCTTTTTCGACCAATTTCGGGCAGGAAAATGACTCTAAACACACTTATTTTAGTTCCTAAAGTGATCATTCACATGCAATGGTCATTTACAGTCCAAAGATTAAATATTAAAAAAAATACAATTTCTGACCATCTGGAGAAAGTTCGACATCGTTCGACATCGTTTTTCATCAGAAAATTGATTTTTTGGCCTGTAGAAAAAATGATTTAAAAGGTCAATTGCATTGTGCCTCATGTTGAATAACCACTTTTTAAAGGCTCTGAGTGACCAAAATTACCATTTTTATAGACTTTTCATCCTACTCAGAATCTTCTATTTCGACCAATTTCCGTCAGGAAAATATCTCTAAACATACTTATTTTAGTTCCAAAAGTGAAAATTCACATGCGCTAGTCATTTACAGTCAAAAGATTAAACATTAAAGAATTACCATTTTAGACCATCTGGAGAAAGTTTGACAGCTCTGGGGTCATCGTTTTTCATCAGAAAATTGATTTTTTGGACTGTAGAAAAAATGATTTAAAAGGTCAATTGTATTGTGCCTCATGTTGAATAACCACTTTTTAAAGGCTCTGAGTGTCCAAAATTGCCTTTTTTATAGACTTTTCGTCCTACTCAGAATCTTCTATTTTGACCCATTTCGGGCAGGAAAATATCTCTAAACATACTTATTTTAGTTCCAAAAGTGAAAATTCACATGCAATAGTAATTTACAGTCAAAAGATTAAACATTATAAATTACCATTTCTGACCATCTGTAGAAAGTTTGACAGCTCCGTGGTCATCGTTTTCCATCAGAAAATAGATTTTTTGTACTGTAGAAAAAATTATTCAAAATGTCAATTGGATTGTGCCTCATGTTGAATAACCACTTTTGAAAGCCTCACAGTGACCAAAATTGCCATTTTTGCAGACTCTTCCTCCTAATGAGAAGCTTCTTTTTCGACCAATTTCGGGCAGGAAAATGACTCTAAACACACTTATTTTAGTTCCTAAAGTGATCATTCACATGCAATGGTCATTTACAGTCCAAAGATTAAATATTAAAAAAAATACAATTTCTGACCATCTGGAGAAAGTTCGACATCGTTCGACATCGTTTTTCATCAGAAAATTGATTTTTTGGCCTGGAGAAAAAATGATTTAAAAGGTCAATTGTATTGTGCCTCATGTTGAATAACCACTTTTTAAAGGCTCTGAGTGTCCAAAATTGCCTTTTTTATAGACTTTTCGTCCTACTCAGAATCTTCTGTTTTGACCCATTTCGGGCAGGAAAATATCTCTAAACATACTTATTTTAGTTCCAAAAGTGAAAATTCACATGCAATAGTAATTTACAGTCAAAAGATTAAACATTATAAATGACCATTTCTGACCATCTGTAGAAAGTTTGACAGCTCCGTGGTCATCGTTTTCCATCAGAAAATAGATTTTTTGTACTGTAGAAAAAATTATTCAAAATTTCAATTGGATTGTGCCTCATGTTGAATAACCACTTTTGAAAGCCTCACAGTGACCAAAATTGATATTTTTGCAGACTCTTCCTCCTAATGAGAAGCTTCTTTTTCGAACAATTTCGGGCAGGAAAATGACTCTGAACACACTTATTTTAGTTCCTAAAGTGATCATTCACATGCAATGGTCATTTACAGTCCAAAGAATAAATATTAAAAAAAATACAATTTCTGACCATCTGGAGAAAGTTCGACATCGTTCGACATCGTTTTTCATCAGAAAATTGATTTTTTGGCCTGGAGAAAAAATGATTTAAAAGGTCAATTGCATTGTGCCTCATGTTGAATAACCACTTTTTAAAGGCTCTGAGTGACCAAAATTACCACTTTTTATAGACTTTTCGTCCTACTCAGAATCTTCTATTTCGACCAATTTCCGTCAGGAAAATATCTCTAACCATACTTATTTTAGTTCCAAAAGTGAAAATTCACATGCGCTAGTCATTTACAGTCAAAAGATTAAACATTAAAGAATTACCATTTCAGACCATCTGGAGAAAGTTTGACAGCTCCGGGGTCATCGTTTTTCATCAGAAAATTTATTTTTTGGACTGTAGAAAAAATGATTTAAAAGGTCAATTGTATTGTGCCTCATGTTGAATAGCCACTTTTTAAAGGCTCTGAGTGTCCAAAATTGCCTTTTTTATAGACTTTTCGTCCTACTCAGAATCTTCTATTTTGACCCATTTCGGGCAGGAAAATATCTCTAAACATAGTTATTTTAGTTCCAAAAGTGAAAATTCACATGCAATAGTAATTTACAGTCAAAAGATTAAACATTATAAATGACCATTTCTGACCATCTGTAGAAAGTTTGACAGCTCCGTGGTCATCGTTTTCCATCAGAAAATAGATTTTTTGTACTGTAGAAAAAATTATTCAAAATGTCAATTGGATTGTGCCTCATGTTGAATAACCACTTTTGAAAGCCTCACAGTGACCAAAATTCCCATTTTTGCAGACTCTTCCTCCTAATGAGAAGCTTCTTTTTCGACCAATTTCGGGCAGGAAAATGACTCTAAACACACTTATTTTAGTTCCTAAAGTGATCATTCACATGCAATGGTCATTTACAGTCCAAAGATTAAATATTAAAAAAAATACAATTTCTGACCATCTGGAGAAAGTTCGACATCGTTCGACATCGTTTTTCATCAGAAAATTGATTTTTTGGCCTGTAGAAAAAATGATTTAAAAGGTCAATTGCATTGTGCCTCATGTTGAATAACCACTTTTTAAAGGCTCTGAGTGACCAAAATTACCATTTTTATAGACTTTTCGTCCTACTCAGAATCTTCTATTTCGACCAATTTCCGTCAGGAAAATATCTCTAAACATACTTATTTTAGTTCCAAAAGTGAAAATTCACATGCGCTAGTCATTTACAGTCAAAAGATTAAACATTAAAGAATTACCATTTCAGACCATCTGGAGAAAGATTGACAGCTCCGGGGTCATCGTTTTTCATCAGAAAATTGATTTTTTGGACTGTAGAAAAAATGATTTAAAAGGTCAATTGTATTGTGCCTCATGTTGAATAACCACTTTTTAAAGGCTCTGAGTGTCCAAAATTGCCTTTTTTATAGATTTTTCGTCCTACTCAGAATCTTCTATGTTGACCCATTTCGGGCAGGAAAATATCTCTAAACATACTTATTTTAGTTCCAAAAGTGAAAATTCACATGCAATAGTAATTTACAGTCAAAAGATTAAACATTATAAATTACCATTTCTGACCATCTGTAGAAAGTTTGACAGCTCCGTGGTCATCGTTTTCCATCAGAAAATAGATTTTTTGTACTGTAGAAAAAATTATTCAAAATGTCAATTGGATTGTGCCTCATGTTGAATAACCACTTTTGAAAGCCTCACAGTGACCAAAATTGCCATTTTTGCCGACTCTTCCTCCTAATGAGAAGCTTCTTTTTCGACCAATTTCGGGCAGGAAAATGACTCTAAACACACTTATTTTAGTTCCTAAAGTGATCATTCACATGCAATGGTCATTTACAGTCCAAAGATTAAATATTAAAAAAAATACAATTTCTGACCATCTGGAGAAAGTTCGACATCGTTCGACATCGTTTTTCATCAGAAAATTGATTTTATGGCCTGTAGAAAAAATGATTTAAAAGGTCAATTGCATTGTGCCTCATGTTGAATAACCACTTTTTAAAGGCTCTGAGTGACCAAAATTACCATTTTTATAGACTTTTCATCCTACTCAGAATCTTCTATTTCGACCAATTTCCGTCAGGAAAATATCTCTAAACATACTTATTTTAGTTCCAAAAGTGAAAATTCACATGCGCTAGTCATTTACAGTCAAAAGATTAAACATTAAAGAATTACCATTTTAGACCATCTGGAGAAAGTTTGACAGCTCTGGGGTCATCGTTTTTCATCAGAAAATTGATTTTTTGGACTGTAGAAAAAATGATTTAAAAGGTCAATTGTATTGTGCCTCATGTTGAATAACCACTTTTTAAAGGCTCTGAGTGTCCAAAATTGCCTTTTTTATAGACTTTTCGTCCTACTCAGAATCTTCTATTTTGACCCATTTCGGGCAGGAAAATATCTCTAAACATACTTATTTTAGTTCCAAAAGTGAAAATTCACATGCAATAGTAATTTACAGTCAAAAGATTAAACATTATAAATTACCATTTCTGACCATCTGTAGAAAGTTTGACAGCTCCGTGGTCATCGTTTTCCATCAGAAAATAGATTTTTTGTACTGTAGAAAAAATTATTCAAAATGTCAATTGGATTGTGCCTCATGTTGAATAACCACTTTTGAAAGCCTCACAGTGACCAAAATTGCCATTTTTGCAGACTCTTCCTCCTAATGAGAAGCTTCTTTTTCGACCAATTTCGGGCAGGAAAATGACTCTAAACACACTTATTTTAGTTCCTAAAGTGATCATTCACATGCAATGGTCATTTACAGTCCAAAGATTAAATATTAAAAAAAATACAATTTCTGACCATCTGGAGAAAGTTCGACATCGTTCGACATCGTTTTTCATCAGAAAATTGATTTTTTGGCCTGGAGAAAAAATGATTTAAAAGGTCAATTGTATTGTGCCTCATGTTGAATAACCACTTTTTAAAGGCTCTGAGTGTCCAAAATTGCCTTTTTTATAGACTTTTCGTCCTACTCAGAATCTTCTGTTTTGACCCATTTCGGGCAGGAAAATATCTCTAAACATACTTATTTTAGCTCCAAAAGTGAAAATTCACATGCAATAGTAATTTACAGTCAAAAGATTAAACATTATAAATGACCATTTCTGACCATCTGTAGAAAGTTTGACAGCTCCGTGGTCATCGTTTTCCATCAGAAAATAGATTTTTTGTACTGTAGAAAAAATTATTCAAAATTTCAATTGGATTGTGCCTCATGTTGAATAACCACTTTTGAAAGCCTCACAGTGACCAAAATTGATATTTTTGCAGACTCTTCCTCCTAATGAGAAGCTTCTTTTTCGACCAATTTCGGGCAGGAAAATGACTCTAAACACACTTATTTTAGTTCCTAAAGTGATCATTCACATGCAATGGTCATTTACAGTCCAAAGATTAAATATTAAAAAAAATACAATTTCTGACCATCTGGAGAAAGTTCGACATCGTTCGACATCGTTTTTCATCAGAAAATTGATTTTTTGGCCTGTAGAAAAAATGATTTAAAAGGTCAATTGCATTGTGCCTCATGTTGAATAACCACTTTTTAAAGGCTCTGAGTGACCAAAATTACCATTTTTATAGACTTTTCGTCCTACTCAGAATCTTCTATTTCGACCAATTTCCGTCAGGAAAATATCTCTAAACATACTTATTTTAGTTCAAAAGTGAAAATTCACATGCGCTAATCATTTACAGTCAAAAGATTAAACATTAAAGAATTACCATTTTAGACCATCTGGAGAAAGTTTGACAGCTCTGGGGTCATCGTTTTTCATCAGAAAATTGATTTTTTGGACTGTAGAAAAAATGATTTAAAAGGTCAATTGTATTGTGCCTCATGTTGAATAACCACTTTTTAAAGGCTCTGAGTGTCCAAAATTGCCTTTTTTATAGACTTTTCGTCCTACTCAGAATCTTCTATTTTGACCCATTTCGGGCAGGAAAATATCTCCAAACATACCTATTTTAGTTCCAAAAGTGAAAATTCACATGCAATAGTAATTTACAGTCAAAAGATTAATCATTATAAATTACCATTTCTGACCATCTGTAGAAAGTTTGACAGCTCCGTGGTCATCGTTTTCCATCAGAAAATAGATTTTTTGTACTGTAGAAAAAATTATTCAAAATGTCAATTGGATTGTGCCTCATGTTGAATAACCACTTTTGAAAGCCTCACAGTGACCAAAATTGCCATTTTTGCAGACTCTTCCTCCTAATGAGAAGCTTCTTTTTCGACCAATTTCGGGCAGGAAAATGACTCTAAACACACTTATTTTAGTTCCTAAAGTGATCATTCACATGCAATGGTCATTTACAGTCCAAAGATTAAATATTAAAAAAAATACAATTTCTGACCATCTGGAGAAAGTTCGACATCGTTCGACATCGTTTTTCATCAGAAAATTGATTTTTTGGCCTGGAGAAAAAATGATTTAAAAGGTCAATTGTATTGTGCCTCATGTTGAATAACCACTTTTTAAAGGCTCTGAGTGTCCAAAATTGCCTTTTTTATAGACTTTTCGTCCTACTCAGAATCTTCTGTTTTGACCCATTTCGGGCAGGAAAATATCTCTAAACATACTTATTTTAGTTCCAAAAGTGAAAATTCACATGCAATAGTAATTTACAGTCAAAAGATTAAACATTATAAATGACCATTTCTGACCATCTGTAGAAAGTTTGACAGCTCCGTGGTCATCGTTTTCCATCAGAAAATAGATTTTTTGTACTGTAGAAAAAATTATTCAAAATTTCAATTGGATTGTGCCTCATGTTGAATAACCACTTTTGAAAGCCTCACAGTGACCAAAATTGATATATTTGCAGACTCTTCCTCCTAATGAGAAGCTTCTTTTTCGAACAATTTCGGGCAGGAAAATGACTCTGAACACACTTATTTTAGTTCCTAAAGTGATCATTCACATGCAATGGTCATTTACAGTCCAAAGAATAAATATTAAAAAAAATACAATTTCTGACCATCTGGAGAAAGTTCGACATCGTTCGACATCGTTTTTCATCAGAAAATTGATTTTTTGGCCTGGAGAAAAAATGATTTAAAAGGTCAATTGCATTGTGCCTCATGTTGAATAACCACTTTTTAAAGGCTCTGAGTGACCAAAATTACCACTTTTTATAGACTTTTCGTCCTACTCAGAATCTTCTATTTCGACCAATTTCCGTCAGGAAAATATCTCTAACCATACTTATTTTAGTTCAAAAAGTGAAAATTCACATGCGCTAGTCATTTACAGTCAAAAGATTAAACATTAAAGAATTACCATTTCAGACCATCTGGAGAAAGTTTGACAGCTCCGGGGTCATCGTTTTTCATCAGAAAATTTATTTTTTGGACTGTAGAAAAAATGATTTAAAAGGTCAATTGTATTGTGCCTCATGTTGAATAGCCACTTTTTAAAGGCTCTGAGTGTCCAAAATTGCCTTTTTTATAGACTTTTCGTCCTACTCAGAATCTTCTATTTTGACCCATTTCGGGCAGGAAAATATCTCTAAACATAGTTATTTTAGTTCCAAAAGTGAAAATTCACATGCAATAGTAATTTACAGTCAAAAGATTAAACATTATAAATGACCATTTCTGACCATCTGTAGAAAGTTTGACAGCTCCGTGGTCATCGTTTTCCATCAGAAAATAGATTTTTTGTACTGTAGAAAAAATTATTCAAAATGTCAATTGGATTGTGCCTCATGTTGAATAACCACTTTTGAAAGCCTCACAGTGACCAAAATTGCCATTTTTGCAGACTCTTCCTCCTAATGAGAAGCTTCTTTTTCGACCAATTTCGGGCAGGAAAATGACTCTAAACACACTTATTTTAGTTCCTAAAGTGATCATTCACATGCAATGGTCATTTACAGTCCAAAGATTAAATATTAAAAAAAATACAATTTCTGACCATCTGGAGAAAGTTCGACATCGTTCGACATCGTTTTTCATCAGAAAATTGATTTTTTGGCCTGGAGAAAAAATGATTTAAAAGGTCAATTGTATTGTGCCTCATGTTGAATAACCACTTTTTAAAGGCTCTGAGTGTCCAAAATTGCCTTTTTTATAGACTTTTCGTCCTACTCAGAATCTTCTGTTTTGACCCATTTCGGGCAGGAAAATATCTCTAAACATACTTATTTTAGTTCCAAAAGTGAAAATTCACATGCAATAGTAATTTACAGTCAAAAGATTAAACATTATAAATGACCATTTCTGACCATCTGTAGAAAGTTTGACAGCTCCGTGGTCATCGTTTTCCATCAGAAAATAGATTTTTTGTACTGTAGAAAAAATTATTCAAAATTTCAATTGGATTGTGCCTCATGTTGAATAACCACTTTTGAAAGCCTCACAGTGACCAAAATTGATATTTTTGCAGACTCTTCCTCCTAATGAGAAGCTTCTTTTTCGAACAATTTCGGGCAGGAAAATGACTCTGAACACACTTATTTTAGTTCCTAAAGTGATCATTCACATGCAATGGTCATTTACAGTCCAAAGAATAAATATTAAAAAAAATACAATTTCTGACCATCTGGAGAAAGTTCGACATCGTTCGACATCGTTTTTCATCAGAAAATTGATTTTTTGGCCTGGAGAAAAAATGATTTAAAAGGTCAATTGCATTGTGCCTCATGTTGAATAACCACTTTTTAAAGGCTCTGAGTGACCAAAATTACCACTTTTTATAGACTTTTCGTCCTACTCAGAATCTTCTATTTTGACCAATTTCCGTCAGGAAAATATCTCTAACCATACTTATTTTAGTTCCAAAAGTGAAAATTCACATGCGCTAGTCATTTACAGTCAAAAGATTAAACATTAAAGAATTACCATTTCAGACCATCTGGAGAAAGTTTGACAGCTCCGGGGTCATCGTTTTTCATCAGAAAATTTATTTTTTGGACTGTAGAAAAAATGATTTAAAAGGTCAATTGTATTGTGCCTCATGTTGAATAGCCACTTTTTAAAGGCTCTGAGTGTCCAAAATTGCCTTTTTTATAGACTTTTCGTCCTACTCAGAATCTTCTATTTTGACCCATTTCGGGCAGGAAAATATCTCTAAACATAGTTATTTTAGTTCCAAAAGTGAAAATTCACATGCAATAGTAATTTACAGTCAAAAGATTAAACATTATAAATGACCATTTCTGACCATCTGTAGAAAGTTTGACAGCTCCGTGGTCATCGTTTTCCATCAGAAAATAGATTTTTTGTACTGTAGAAAAAATTATTCAAAATGTCAATTGGATTGTGCCTCATGTTGAATAACCACTTTTGAAAGCCTCACAGTGACCAAAATTCCCATTTTTGCAGACTCTTCCTCCTAATGAGAAGCTTCTTTTTCGACCAATTTCGGGCAGGAAAATGACTCTAAACACACTTATTTTAGTTCCTAAAGTGATCATTCACATGCAATGGTCATTTACAGTCCAAAGATTAAATATTAAAAAAAATACAATTTCTGACCATCTGGAGAAAGTTCGACATCGTTCGACATCGTTTTTCATCAGAAAATTGATTTTTTGGCCTGTAGAAAAAATGATTTAAAAGGTCAATTGCATTGTGCCTCATGTTGAATAACCACTTTTTAAAGGCTCTGAGTGACCAAAATTACCATTTTTATAGACTTTTCGTCCTACTCAGAATCTTCTATTTCGACCAATTTCCGTCAGGAAAATATCTCTAAACATACTTATTTTAGTTCCAAAAGTGAAAATTCACATGCGCTAGTCATTTACAGTCAAAAGATTAAACATTAAAGAATTACCATTTCAGACCATCTGGAGAAAGATTGACAGCTCCGGGGTCATCGTTTTTCATCAGAAAATTGATTTTTTGGACTGTAGAAAAAATGATTTAAAAGGTCAATTGTATTGTGCCTCATGTTGAATAACCACTTTTTAAAGGCTCTGAGTGTCCAAAATTGCCTTTTTTATAGATTTTTCGTCCTACTCAGAATCTTCTATGTTGACCCATTTCGGGCAGGAAAATATCTCTAAACATACTTATTTTAGTTCCAAAAGTGAAAATTCACATGCAATAGTAATTTACAGTCAAAAGATTAAACATTATAAATTACCATTTCTGACCATCTGTAGAAAGTTTGACAGCTCCGTGGTCATCGTTTTCCATCAGAAAATAGATTTTTTGTACTGTAGAAAAAATTATTCAAAATGTCAATTGGATTGTGCCTCATGTTGAATAACCACTTTTGAAAGCCTCACAGTGACCAAAATTGCCATTTTTGCCGACTCTTCCTCCTAATGAGAAGCTTCTTTTTCGACCAATTTCGGGCAGGAAAATGACTCTAAACACACTTATTTTAGTTCCTAAAGTGATCATTCACATGCAATGGTCATTTACAGTCCAAAGATTAAATATTAAAAAAAATACAATTTCTGACCATCTGGAGAAAGTTCGACATCGTTCGACATCGTTTTTCATCAGAAAATTGATTTTATGGCCTGTAGAAAAAATGATTTAAAAGGTCAATTGCATTGTGCCTCATGTTGAATAACCACTTTTTAAAGGCTCTGAGTGACCAAAATTACCATTTTTATAGACTTTTCATCCTACTCAGAATCTTCTATTTCGACCAATTTCCGTCAGGAAAATATCTCTAAACATACTTATTTTAGTTCCAAAAGTGAAAATTCACATGCGCTAGTCATTTACAGTCAAAAGATTAAACATTAAAGAATTACCATTTTAGACCATCTGGAGAAAGTTTGACAGCTCTGGGGTCATCGTTTTTCATCAGAAAATTGATTTTTTGGACTGTAGAAAAAATGATTTAAAAGGTCAATTGTATTGTGCCTCATGTTGAATAACCACTTTTTAAAGGCTCTGAGTGTCCAAAATTGCCTTTTTTATAGACTTTTCGTCCTACTCAGAATCTTCTATTTTGACCCATTTCGGGCAGGAAAATATCTCTAAACATACTTATTTTAGTTCCAAAAGTGAAAATTCACATGCAATAGTAATTTACAGTCAAAAGATTAAACATTATAAATTACCATTTCTGACCATCTGTAGAAAGTTTGACAGCTCCGTGGTCATCGTTTTCCATCAGAAAATAGATTTTTTGTACTGTAGAAAAAATTATTCAAAATGTCAATTGGATTGTGCCTCATGTTGAATAACCACTTTTGAAAGCCTCACAGTGACCAAAATTGCCATTTTTGCAGACTCTTCCTCCTAATGAGAAGCTTCTTTTTCGACCAATTTCGGGCAGGAAAATGACTCTAAACACACTTATTTTAGTTCCTAAAGTGATCATTCACATGCAATGGTCATTTACAGTCCAAAGATTAAATATTAAAAAAAATACAATTTCTGACCATCTGGAGAAAGTTCGACATCGTTCGACATCGTTTTTCATCAGAAAATTGATTTTTTGGCCTGGAGAAAAAATGATTTAAAAGGTCAATTGTATTGTGCCTCATGTTGAATAACCACTTTTTAAAGGCTCTGAGTGTCCAAAATTGCCTTTTTTATAGACTTTTCGTCCTACTCAGAATCTTCTGTTTTGACCCATTTCGGGCAGGAAAATATCTCTAAACATACTTATTTTAGTTCCAAAAGTGAAAATTCACATGCAATAGTAATTTACAGTCAAAAGATTAAACATTATAAATGACCATTTCTGACCATCTGTAGAAAGTTTGACAGCTCCGTGGTCATCGTTTTCCATCAGAAAATAGATTTTTTGTACTGTAGAAAAAATTATTCAAAATTTCAATTGGATTGTGCCTCATGTTGAATAACCACTTTTGAAAGCCTCACAGTGACCAAAATTGATATTTTTGCAGACTCTTCCTCCTAATGAGAAGCTTCTTTTTCGACCAATTTCGGGCAGGAAAATGACTCTAAACACACTTATTTTAGTTCCTAAAGTGATCATTCACATGCAATGGTCATTTACAGTCCAAAGATTAAATATTAAAAAAAATACAATTTCTGACCATCTGGAGAAAGTTCGACATCGTTCGACATCGTTTTTCATCAGAAAATTGATTTTTTGGCCTGTAGAAAAAATGATTTAAAAGGTCAATTGCATTGTGCCTCATGTTGAATAACCACTTTTTAAAGGCTCTGAGTGACCAAAATTACCATTTTTATAGACTTTTCGTCCTACTCAGAATCTTCTATTTCGACCAATTTCCGTCAGGAAAATATCTCTAAACATACTTATTTTAGTTCAAAAGTGAAAATTCACATGCGCTAATCATTTACAGTCAAAAGATTAAACATTAAAGAATTACCATTTTAGACCATCTGGAGAAAGTTTGACAGCTCTGGGGTCATCGTTTTTCATCAGAAAATTGATTTTTTGGACTGTAGAAAAAATGATTTAAAAGGTCAATTGTATTGTGCCTCATGTTGAATAACCACTTTTTAAAGGCTCTGAGTGTCCAAAATTGCCTTTTTTATAGACTTTTCGTCCTACTCAGAATCTTCTATTTTGACCCATTTCGGGCAGGAAAATATCTCCAAACATACCTATTTTAGTTGCAAAAGTGAAAATTCACATGCAATAGTAATTTACAGTCAAAAGATTAATCATTATAAATTACCATTTCTGACCATCTGTAGAAAGTTTGACAGCTCCGTGGTCATCGTTTTCCATCAGAAAATAGATTTTTTGTACTGTAGAAAAAATTATTCAAAATGTCAATTGGATTGTGCCTCATGTTGAATAACCACTTTTGAAAGCCTCACAGTGACCAAAATTGCCATTTTTGCAGACTCTTCCTCCTAATGAGAAGCTTCTTTTTCGACCAATTTCGGGCAGGAAAATGACTCTAAACACACTTATTTTAGTTCCTAAAGTGATCATTCACATGCAATGGTCATTTACAGTCCAAAGATTAAATATTAAAAAAAATACAATTTCTGACCATCTGGAGAAAGTTCGACATCGTTCGACATCGTTTTTCATCAGAAAATTGATTTTTTGGCCTGGAGAAAAAATGATTTAAAAGGTCAATTGTATTGTGCCTCATGTTGAATAACCACTTTTTAAAGGCTCTGAGTGTCCAAAATTGCCTTTTTTATAGACTTTTCGTCCTACTCAGAATCTTCTGTTTTGACCCATTTCGGGCAGGAAAATATCTCTAAACATACTTATTTTAGTTCCAAAAGTGAAAATTCACATGCAATAGTAATTTACAGTCAAAAGATTAAACATTATAAATGACCATTTCTGACCATCTGTAGAAAGTTTGACAGCTCCGTGGTCATCGTTTTCCATCAGAAAATAGATTTTTTGTACTGTAGAAAAAATTATTCAAAATTTCAATTGGATTGTGCCTCATGTTGAATAACCACTTTTGAAAGCCTCACAGTGACCAAAATTGATATATTTGCAGACTCTTCCTCCTAATGAGAAGCTTCTTTTTCGAACAATTTCGGGCAGGAAAATGACTCTGAACACACTTATTTTAGTTCCTAAAGTGATCATTCACATGCAATGGTCATTTACAGTCCAAAGAATAAATATTAAAAAAAATACAATTTCTGACCATCTGGAGAAAGTTCGACATCGTTCGACATCGTTTTTCATCAGAAAATTGATTTTTTGGCCTGGAGAAAAAATGATTTAAAAGGTCAATTGCATTGTGCCTCATGTTGAATAACCACTTTTTAAAGGCTCTGAGTGACCAAAATTACCACTTTTTATAGACTTTTCGTCCTACTCAGAATCTTCTATTTCGACCAATTTCCGTCAGGAAAATATCTCTAACCATACTTATTTTAGTTCAAAAAGTGAAAATTCACATGCGCTAGTCATTTACAGTCAAAAGATTAAACATTAAAGAATTACCATTTCAGACCATCTGGAGAAAGTTTGACAGCTCCGGGGTCATCGTTTTTCATCAGAAAATTTATTTTTTGGACTGTAGAAAAAATGATTTAAAAGGTCAATTGTATTGTGCCTCATGTTGAATAGCCACTTTTTAAAGGCTCTGAGTGTCCAAAATTGCCTTTTTTATAGACTTTTCGTCCTACTCAGAATCTTCTATTTTGACCCATTTCGGGCAGGAAAATATCTCTAAACATAGTTATTTTAGTTCCAAAAGTGAAAATTCACATGCAATAGTAATTTACAGTCAAAAGATTAAACATTATAAATGACCATTTCTGACCATCTGTAGAAAGTTTGACAGCTCCGTGGTCATCGTTTTCCATCAGAAAATAGATTTTTTGTACTGTAGAAAAAATTATTCAAAATGTCAATTGGATTGTGCCTCATGTTGAATAACCACTTTTGAAAGCCTCACAGTGACCAAAATTCCCATTTTTGCAGACTCTTCCTCCTAATGAGAAGCTTCTTTTTCGACCAATTTCGGGCAGGAAAATGACTCTAAACACACTTATTTTAGTTCCTAAAGTGATCATTCACATGCAATGGTCATTTACAGTCCAAAGATTAAATATTAAAAAAAATACAATTTCTGACCATCTGGAGAAAGTTCGACATCGTTCGACATCGTTTTTCATCAGAAAATTGATTTTTTGGCCTGTAGAAAAAATGATTTAAAAGGTCAATTGCATTGTGCCTCATGTTGAATAACCACTTTTTAAAGGCTCTGAGTGACCAAAATTACCATTTTTATAGACTTTTCGTCCTACTCAGAATCTTCTATTTCGACCAATTTCCGTCAGGAAAATATCTCTAAACATACTTATTTTAGTTCCAAAAGTGAAAATTCACATGCGCTAGTCATTTACAGTCAAAAGATTAAACATTAAAGAATTACCATTTCAGACCATCTGGAGAAAGTTTGACAGCTCCGGGGTCATCGTTTTTCATCAGAAAATTGATTTTTTGGACTGTAGAAAAAATGATTTAAAAGGTCAATTGTATTGTGCCTCATGTTGAATAACCACTTTTTAAAGGCTCTGAGTGTCCAAAATTGCCTTTTTTATAGACTTTTCGTCCTACTCAGAATCTTCTATTTTGACCCATTTCGGGCAGGAAAATATCTCCAAACATACTTATTTTAGTTCCAAAAGTGAAAATTCACATGCAATAGTAATTTACAGTCAAAAGATTAAACATTATAAATTACCATTTCTGACCATCTGTAGAAAGTTTGACAGCTCCGTGGTCATCGTTTTCCATCAGAAAATAGATTTTTTGTACTGTAGAAAAAATTATTCAAAATGTCAATTGGATTGTGCCTCATGTTGAATAACCACTTTTGAAAGCCTCACAGTGAACAAAATTGCCATTTTTGCAGACTCTTCCTCCTAATGAGAAGCTTCTTTTTCGAACAATTTCGGGCAGGAAAATGACTCTGAACACACTTATTTTAGTTCCTAAAGTGATCATTCACATGCAATGGTCATTTACAGTCCAAAGAATAAATATTAAAAAAAATACAATTTCTGACCATCTGGAGAAAGTTCGACATCGTTCGACATCGTTTTTCATCAGAAAATTGATTTTTTGGCCTGGAGAAAAAATGATTTAAAAGGTCAATTGCATTGTGCCTCATGTTGAATAACCACTTTTTAAAGGCTCTGAGTGACCAAAATTACCACTTTTTATAGACTTTTCGTCCTACACAGAATCTTCTATTTCGACCAATTTCCGTCAGGAAAATATCTCTAACCATACTTATTTTAGTTCCAAAAGTGAAAATTCACATGCGCTAGTCATTTACAGTCAAAAGATTAAACATTAAAGAATTACCATTTCAGACCATCTGGAGAAAGATTGACAGCTCCGGGGTCATCGTTTTTCATCAGAAAATTGATTTTTTGGACTGTAGAAAAAATGATTTAAAAGGTCAATTGTATTGTGCCTCATGTTCAATAACCACTTTTTAAAGGCTCTGAGTGTCCAAAATTGCCTTTTTTATAGACTTTTCGTCCTACTCAGAATCTTCTATGTTGACCCATTTCGGGCAGGAAAATATCTCTAAACATACTTATTTTAGTTCCAAAAGTGAAAATTCACATGCAATAGTAATTTACAGTCAAAAGATTAAACATTATAAATTACCATTTCTGACCATCTGTAGAAAGTTTGACAGCTCCGTGGTCATCGTTTTCCATCAGAAAATAGATTTTTTTGTACTGTAGAAAAAATTATTCAAAATGTCAATTGGATTGTGCCTCATGTTGAATAACCACTTTTGAAAGCCTCACAGTGACCAAAATTGCCATTTTTGCCGACTCTTCCTCCTAATGAGAAGCTTCTTTTTCGACCAATTTCGGGCAGGAAAATGACTCTAAACACACTTATTTTAGTTCCTAAAGTGATCATTCACATGCAATGGTCATTTACAGTCCAAAGATTAAATATTAAAAAAAATACAATTTCTGACCATCTGGAGAAAGTTCGACATCGTTCGACATCGTTTTTCATCAGAAAATTGATTTTATGGCCTGTAGAAAAAATGATTTAAAAGGTCAATTGCATTGTGCCTCATGTTGAATAACCACTTTTTAAAGGCTCTGAGTGACCAAAATTACCATTTTTATAGACTTTTCATCCTACTCAGAATCTTCTATTTCGACCAATTTCCGTCAGGAAAATATCTCTAAACATACTTATTTTAGTTCCAAAAGTGAAAATTCACATGCGCTAGTCATTTACAGTCAAAAGATTAAACATTAAAGAATTACCATTTTAGACCATCTGGAGAAAGTTTGACAGCTCTGGGGTCATCGTTTTTCATCAGAAAATTTATTTTTTGGACTGTAGAAAAAATGATTTAAAAGGTCAATTGTATTGTGCCTCATGTTGAATAACCACTTTTTAAAGGCTCTGAGTGTCCAAAATTGCCTTTTTTATAGACTTTTCGTCCTACTCAGAATCTTCTAATTTGACCCATTTCGGGCAGGAAAATATCTCTAAACATAGTTATTTTAGTTCCAAAAGTGAAAATTCACATGCAATAGTAATTTACAGTCAAAAGATTAAACATTATAAATGACCATTTCTGACCATCTGTAGAAAGTTTGACAGCTCCGTGGTCATCGTTTTCCATCAGAAAATAGATTTTTTGTACTGTAGAAAAAATTATTCAAAATGTCAATTGGATTGTGCCTCATGTTGAATAACCACTTTTGAAAGCCTCACAGTGACCAAAATTCCCATTTTTGCAGACTCTTCCTCCTAATGAGAAGCTTCTTTTTCGACCAATTTCGGGCAGGAAAATGACTCTAAACACACTTATTTTAGTTCCTAAAGTGATCATTCACATGCAATGGTCATTTACAGTCCAAAGATTAAATATTAAAAAAAATACAATTTCTGACCATCTGGAGAAAGTTCGACATCGTTCGACATCGTTTTTCATCAGAAAATTGATTTTTTGGCCTGTAGAAAAAATGATTTAAAAGGTCAATTGCATTGTGCCTCATGTTGAGTAACCACTTTTTAAAGGCTCTGAGTGACCAAAATTACCATTTTTATAGACTTTTCGTCCTACTCAGAATCTTCTATTTCGACCAATTTCCGTCAGGAAAATATCTCTAAACATACTTATTTTAGTTCCAAAAGTGAAAATTCACATGCGCTAGTCATTTACAGTCAAAAGATTAAACATTAAAGAATTACCATTTCAGACCATCTGGAGAAAGTTTGACAGCTCCGGGGTCATCGTTTTTCATCAGAAAATTGATTTTTTGGACTGTAGAAAAAATGATTTAAAAGGTCAATTGTATTGTGCCTCATGTTGAATAACCACTTTTTAAAGGCTCTGAGTGTCCAAAATTGCCTTTTTTATAGACTTTTCGTCCTACTCAGAATCTTCTATGTTGACCCATTTCGGGCAGGAAAATATCTCTAAACATACTTACTTTAGTTCCAAAAGTGAAAATTGACATGCAATAGTAATTTACAGTCAAAAGATTAAACATTATAAATTACCATTTCTGACCATCTGTAGAAAGTTTGACAGCTCCGTGGTCATCGTTTTCCATCAGAAAATAGATTTTTTGTACTGTAGAAAAAATTATTCAAAATGTCAATTGGATTGTGCCTCATGTTGAATAACCACTTTTAAAAGCCTCACAGTGACCAAAATTGCCATTTTTGCCGACTCTTCCTCCTAATGAGAAGCTTCTTTTTCGACCAATTTCGGGCAGGAAAATGACTCTAAACACACTTATTTTAGTTCCTAAAGTGATCATTCACATGCAATGGTCATTTACAGTCCAAAGATTAAATATTAAAAAAAATACAATTTCTGACCATCTGGAGAAAGTTCGACATCGTTCGACATCGTTTTTCATCAGAAAATTGATTTTATGGCCTGTAGAAAAAATGATTTAAAAGGTCAATTGCATTGTGCCTCATGTTGAATAACCACTTTTTAAAGGCTCTGAGTGACCAAAATTACCATTTTTATAGACTTTTCATCCTACTCAGAATCTTCTATTTCGACCAATTTCCGTCAGGAAAATATCTCTAAACATACTTATTTTAGTTCCAAAAGTGAAAATTCACATGCGCTAGTCATTTACAGTCAAAAGATTAAACATTAAAGAATTACCATTTTAGACCATCTGGAGAAAGTTTGACAGCTCTGGGGTCATCGTTTTTCATCAGAAAATTGATTTTTTGGACTGTAGAAAAAATGATTTAAAAGGTCAATTGTATTGTGCCTCATGTTGAATAACCACTTTTTAAAGGCTCTGAGTGTCCAAAATTGCCTTTTTTATAGACTTTTCGTCCTACTCAGAATCTTCTATTTTGACCCATTTCGGGCAGGAAAATATCTCTAAACATACTTATTTTAGTTCCAAAAGTGAAAATTCACATGCAATAGTAATTTACAGTCAAAAGATTAAACATTATAAATTACCATTTCTGACCATCTGTAGAAAGTTTGACAGCTCCGTGGTCATCGTTTTCCATCAGAAAATAGATTTTTTGTACTGTAGAAAAAATTATTCAAAATGTCAATTGGATTGTGCCTCATGTTGAATAACCACTTCTGAAAGCCTCACAGTGACCAAAATTGCCATTTTTGCAGACTCTTCCTCCTAATGAGA
Organism: Triturus cristatus; assembly: GCF_964204655.1. Lineage (NCBI taxonomy): Eukaryota > Metazoa > Chordata > Amphibia > Caudata > Salamandridae > Triturus > Triturus cristatus. Next base: position 167,801,622 of record NC_140584.1, on the reverse strand, counting down.
AGCTTCTTTTTCGACCAATTTCGGGCAGGAAAATGACTCTAAACACACTTATTTTAGTTCCTAAAGTGATCATTCACATGCAATGGTCATTTACAGTCCAAAGATTAAATATTAAAAAAAATACAATTTCTGACCATCTGGAGAAAGTTCGACATCGTTCGACATCGTTTTTCATCAGAAAATTGATTTTTTGGCCTGGAGAAAAAATGATTTAAAAGGTCAATTGTATTGTGCCTCATGTTGAATAACCACTTTTTAAAGGCTCTGAGTGTCCAAAATTGCCTTTTTTATAGACTTTTCGTCCTACTCAGAATCTTCTGTTTTGACCCATTTCGGGCAGGAAAATATCTCTAAACATACTTATTTTAGTTCCAAAAGTGAAAATTCACATGCAATAGTAATTTACAGTCAAAAGATTAAACATTATAAATGACCATTTCTGACCATCTGTAGAAAGTTTGACAGCTCCGTGGTCATCGTTTTCCATCAGAAAATAGATTTTTTGTACTGTAGAAAAAATTATTCAAAATTTCAATTGGATTGTGCCTCATGTTGAATAACCACTTTTGAAAGCCTCACAGTGACCAAAATTGATATTTTTGCAGACTCTTCCTCCTAATGAGAAGCTTCTTTTTCGAACAATTTCGGGCAGGAAAATGACTCTGAACACACTTATTTTAGTTCCTAAAGTGATCATTCACATGCAATGGTCATTTACAGTCCAAAGAATAAATATTAAAAAAAATACAATTTCTGACCATCTGGAGAAAGTTCGACATCGTTCGACATCGTTTTTCATCAGAAAATTGATTTTTTGGCCTGGAGAAAAAATGATTTAAAAGGTCAATTGCATTGTGCCTCATGTTGAATAACCACTTTTTAAAGGCTCTGAGTGACCAAAATTACCACTTTTTATAGACTTTTCGTCCTACTCAGAATCTTCTATTTCGACCAATTTCCGTCAGGAAAATATCTCTAACCATACTTATTTTAGTTCCAAAAGTGAAAATTCACATGCGCTAGTCATTTACAGTCAAAAGATTAAACATTAAAGAATTACCATTTCAGACCATCTGGAGAAAGTTTGACAGCTCCGGGGTCATCGTTTTTCATCAGAAAATTTATTTTTTGGACTGTAGAAAAAATGATTTAAAAGGTCAATTGTATTGTGCCTCATGTTGAATAGCCACTTTTTAAAGGCTCTGAGTGTCCAAAATTGCCTTTTTTATAGACTTTTCGTCCTACTCAGAATCTTCTATTTTGACCCATTTCGGGCAGGAAAATATCTCTAAACATAGTTATTTTAGTTCCAAAAGTGAAAATTCACATGCAATAGTAATTTACAGTCAAAAGATTAAACATTATAAATGACCATTTCTGACCATCTGTAGAAAGTTTGACAGCTCCGTGGTCATCGTTTTCCATCAGAAAATAGATTTTTTGTACTGTAGAAAAAATTATTCAAAATGTCAATTGGATTGTGCCTCATGTTGAATAACCACTTTTGAAAGCCTCACAGTGACCAAAATTCCCATTTTTGCAGACTCTTCCTCCTAATGAGAAGCTTCTTTTTCGACCAATTTCGGGCAGGAAAATGACTCTAAACACACTTATTTTAGTTCCTAAAGTGATCATTCACATGCAATGGTCATTTACAGTCCAAAGATTAAATATTAAAAAAAATACAATTTCTGACCATCTGGAGAAAGTTCGACATCGTTCGACATCGTTTTTCATCAGAAAATTGATTTTTTGGCCTGTAGAAAAAATGATTTAAAAGGTCAATTGCATTGTGCCTCATGTTGAATAACCACTTTTTAAAGGCTCTGAGTGACCAAAATTACCATTTTTATAGACTTTTCGTCCTACTCAGAATCTTCTATTTCGACCAATTTCCGTCAGGAAAATATCTCTAAACATACTTATTTTAGTTCCAAAAGTGAAAATTCACATGCGCTAGTCATTTACAGTCAAAAGATTAAACATTAAAGAATTACCATTTCAGACCATCTGGAGAAAGATTGACAGCTCCGGGGTCATCGTTTTTCATCAGAAAATTGATTTTTTGGACTGTAGAAAAAATGATTTAAAAGGTCAATTGTCAGGAGGAGCCAAGATGGCGACCGGGACGGCAGCGTAGACTCCCGGCTCCGTGAACCTCCGCATCCCGCACGGATATCCTGTACTAGATCCTCAATTTGCGCCATGGGATCGTGTTTGTGAATGAGAGTGGCAGCCGATCGTGTGACTCCGGGGTTTCTGGCTACTGTACCGCCTGAGAAATTTGCGGATGAACTCTGCGGCCCGTGCGGCCCCGAAGCCGGGACCTCGAGTGGACGCCTTGGCCGGGTGGCAGTCTAACAACAACGGCCTGTGGTGACTGGGTGGAGTCGGTCCACCGGAGCGGTGCTGCCCCCGGCCTGCATCTCGCCACGGCCGTTCCTGTTGCTAAAGCGTAGCGGATCGGACATGCCCGGGGGTGCAGTTCTCGGATTTTTCGGTGTTTGCCCCTGCCTCTGACGGTGAGCTGCCCGGCCGCCGCCCCTAGCTCGCCCTAATCCTTGCGGACTGCTCCCGGAGTTCCGCGGCTGCGGGTCCTTGGTGGGGACGACTGTTGCCCGAGTCCGCGCACCGGCTGAACTTGTACCTGCCCCCCGGACCCCTGTCTCCAGCGACGTAGACCCCGAGGCGCTTGTCCCTGGGCCCCGGCCCCAATCCGAGTCGGGCCTCCCCGGCGTCCATCTTGTCGCGATGCAGCCTACTATCCTGTTCACCGGGTCGCAGCAGGATTGGGAGTGCGTGACTTCTGGGAGTGTGGCAGAGCGACCGCGGGGAGCAGTGCTGGGGTACGGCGACCTCCTTGAGGCCCTTGGTGCCCTTCATTTCTCCTTGGCTCGTGGCATCGGGGTCTTGGGGAGTAAGATCGATGGTGTGGTATCAGCGCTGGAACAATGGCGGCATGCAGGTCTACAGTTACACAGGGACTACCCACACTGCACACAGGAGGATAATGTCGCAGCCCTCCCCACGATTGGTGCACAGCCGGACACTCGGGACAGTGTGCTACCGTATGATCGGCTGACCGAGGGTTTGATCTGTTCCGGACGTAGTGGTTCCGAGTGGAAGATGGTGGCCTCGTCCCGTGCACGACCTCCGGTGACCCAAGGACATTACCAGCAATATCTGTCTACTTTGCACCTTGTGTGCAGTGCAGCTCCTGGGGCGGCACTGGGAAAGACGTCCCTTCGAGATGCGGACTGTGTTGGTGTTTTGGGACTTCCACCCCACCTGTATGCATCGCTTCCCGGTTGGTTTGGGACACCCTTTCACCTTGAAACATCGGACATGGCGCTGGGTCGGGGGGTAGGCATGGGCGGCATCGCCAAGAGTGGTCAGGGATGAGGCTGATCCCTCGGGGTGGTCATCAGGTAGACGGACGGACTCATGGTTGTGCACTCTCAGGCCATAGCTGCTAACATATGCGGTACATAATGCTCCCCATTCCCCCCCCCTTTTTTTGTTATGGTCGATTTGGTGCTACTTATTGTTTGCTGTTGGGAGACCGTAATGTGCGGGAGGGAGAAGCCGGGGGTATGTTCTGAAGGCCCTCCTCCAGTTTATTATATTTTCTCCACCCCCCCGCCTGGTGGGGTTCTTTCTTATTCTTTTTTCCCTGTTTCTTCTATATTTCGGGTCTAGTTCCAGGGTGACAGGCACACTGCTGGGGGGAGGGGCCATACTCATTTGCAGAGGTGCAGGGCGGGGGGTTGGGGGGGGGAAGCTTTTCTCTCTTAGTCTTTATCTCCTTTTCCATGGCCTCCTTTCTCTTCTCCGTTTCTTCTTGTTTCTTCTTTCTGGGATCAGCGTGGTACGTCTTTTTTTGCTGTGAACCGTTGCCTCTCCGTGTGTGCCACAGTTTCCGGGGTGTTCTCGGGGCGTTAGGTATGGGGGCCTGCAGGCGCAACTGTTTTTGATAATCCTCCCTATCCAGACTTTCCTGTGTTTGCGCCATTGACTCAATAGATTGCTGTTTCTTGCTAACGTCTATCATGCGGCCTGCCCTTTATCGCTGTTGGGAAATTGCTTGGCACCTGATCCTACTGTTTTTGTTTCATCATAAAATGAAAAACCCTTTTTCTCCTGGTGTCTTGCCTGCGTAGCTCCCCGGCCGGACTATCTTAACATGAAGATTGTGCTTACCGAGGTGCCGCATGTGTTTATATTTGATCTCACTGCTCTAATTGTTTAGCGGCCGGCCCTGGGGGGTTGTAGGCCCATACTTGTCAATGGTCGAAATGTCAATAAAGGTTTTTCAAAAAAAAAAAAAAAAAAATAAAAATAAATAAAAGGTCAATTGTATTGTGCCTCATGTTGAATAACCACTTTTTAAAGGCTCTGAGTGTCCAAAATTGCCTTTTTTATAGACTTTTCGTCCTACTCAGAATCTTCTATGTTGACCCATTTCGGGCAGGAAAATATCTCTAAACATACTTATTTTAGTTCCAAAAGTGAAAATTCACATGCAATAGTAATTTACAGTCAAAAGATTAAACATTATAAATTACCATTTCTGACCATCTGTAGAAAGTTTGACAGCTCCGTGGTCATCGTTTTCCATCAGAAAATAGATTTTTTGTACTGTAGAAAAAATTATTCAAAATGTCAATTGGATTGTGCCTCATGTTGAATAACCACTTTTGAAAGCCTCACAGTGACCAAAATTGCCATTTTTGCCGACTCTTCCTCCTAATGAGAAGCTTCTTTTTCGACCAATTTCGGGCAGGAAAATGACTCTAAACACACTTATTTTAGTTCCTAAAGTGATCATTCACATGCAATGGTCATTTACAGTCCAAAGATTAAATATTAAAAAAAATACAATTTCTGACCATCTGGAGAAAGTTCGACATCGTTCGACATCGTTTTTCATCAGAAAATTGATTTTATGGCCTGTAGAAAAAATGATTTAAAAGGTCAATTGCATTGTGCCTCATGTTGAATAACCACTTTTTAAAGGCTCTGAGTGACCAAAATTACCATTTTTATAGACTTTTCATCCTACTCAGAATCTTCTATTTCGACCAATTTCCGTCAGGAAAATATCTCTAAACATACTTATTTTAGTTCCAAAAGTGAAAATTCACATGCGCTAGTCATTTACAGTCAAAAGATTAAACATTAAAGAATTACCATTTTAGACCATCTGGAGAAAGTTTGACAGCTCTGGGGTCATCGTTTTTCATCAGAAAATTGATTTTTTGGACTGTAGAAAAAATGATTTAAAAGGTCAATTGTATTGTGCCTCATGTTGAATAACCACTTTTTAAAGGCTCTGAGTGTCCAAAATTGCCTTTTTTATAGACTTTTCGTCCTACTCAGAATCTTCTATTTTGACCCATTTCGGGCAGGAAAATATCTCTAAAAATACTTATTTTAGTTCCAAAAGTGAAAATTCACATGCAATAGTAATTTACAGTCAAAAGATTAAACATTATAAATTACCATTTCTGACCATCTGTAGAAAGTTTGACAGCTCCGTGGTCATCGTTTTCCATCAGAAAATAGATTTTTTGTACTGTAGAAAAAATTATTCAAAATGTCAATTGGATTGTGCCTCATGTTGAATAACCACTTTTGAAAGCCTCACAGTGACCAAAATTGCCATTTTTGCAGACTCTTCCTCCTAATGAGAAGCTTCTTTTTCGACCAATTTCGGGCAGGAAAATGACTCTAAACACACTTATTTTAGTTCCTAAAGTGATCATTCACATGCAATGGTCATTTACAGTCCAAAGATTAAATATTAAAAAAAATACAATTTCTGACCATCTGGAGAAAGTTCGACATCGTTCGACATCGTTTTTCATCAGAAAATTGATTTTTTGGCCTGGAGAAAAAATGATTTAAAAGGTCAATTGTATTGTGCCTCATGTTGAATAACCACTTTTTAAAGGCTCTGAGTGTCCAAAATTGCCTTTTTTATAGACTTTTCGTCCTACTCAGAATCTTCTGTTTTGACCCATTTCGGGCAGGAAAATATCTCTAAACATACTTATTTTAGTTCCAAAAGTGAAAATTCACATGCAATAGTAATTTACAGTCAAAAGATTAAACATTATAAATGACCATTTCTGACCATCTGTAGAAAGTTTGACAGCTCCGTGGTCATCGTTTTCCATCAGAAAATAGATTTTTTGTACTGTAGAAAAAATTATTCAAAATTTCAATTGGATTGTGCCTCATGTTGAATAACCACTTTTGAAAGCCTCACAGTGACCAAAATTGATATTTTTGCAGACTCTTCCTCCTAATGAGAAGCTTCTTTTTCGACCAATTTCGGGCAGGAAAATGACTTTAAACACACTTATTTTAGTTCCTAAAGTGATCATTCACATGCAATGGTCATTTACAGTCCAAAGATTAAATATTAAAAAAAATACAATTTCTGACCATCTGGAGAAAGTTCGACATCGTTCGACATCGTTTTTCATCAGAAAATTGATTTTTTGGCCTGTAGAAAAAATGATTTAAAAGGTCAATTGCATTGTGCCTCATGTTGAATAACCACTTTTTAAAGGCTCTGAGTGACCAAAATTACCATTTTTATAGACTTTTCGTCCTACTCAGAATCTTCTATTTCGACCAATTTCCGTCAGGAAAATATCTCTAAACATACTTATTTTAGTTCAAAAGTGAAAATTCACATGCGCTAATCATTTACAGTCAAAAGATTAAACATTAAAGAATTACCATTTTAGACCATCTGGAGAAAGTTTGACAGCTCTGGGGTCATCGTTTTTCATCAGAAAATTGATTTTTTGGACTGTAGAAAAAATGATTTAAAAGGTCAATTGTATTGTGCCTCATGTTGAATAACCACTTTTTAAAGGCTCTGAGTGTCCAAAATTGCCTTTTTTATAGACTTTTCGTCCTACTCAGAATCTTCTATTTTGACCCATTTCGGGCAGGAAAATATCTCCAAACATACTTATTTTAGTTCCAAAAGTGAAAATTCACATGCAATAGTAATTTACAGTCAAAAGATTAAACATTATAAATTACCATTTCTGACCATCTGTAGAAAGTTTGACAGCTCCGTGGTCATCGTTTTCCATCAGAAAATAGATTTTTTGTACTGTAGAAAAAATTATTCAAAATGTCAATTGGATTGTGCCTCATGTTGAATAACCACTTTTGAAAGCCTCACAGTGACCAAAATTGCCATTTTTGCAGACTCTTCCTCCTAATGAGAAGCTTCTTTTTCGACCAATTTCGGGCAGGAAAATGACTCTAAACACACTTATTTTAGTTCCTAAAGTGATCATTCACATGCAATGGTCATTTACAGTCCAAAGATTAAATATTAAAAAAAATACAATTTCTGACCATCTGGAGAAAGTTCGACATCGTTCGACATCGTTTTTCATCAGAAAATTGATTTTTTGGCCTGGAGAAAAAATGATTTAAAAGGTCAATTGTATTGTGCCTCATGTTGAATAACCACTTTTTAAAGGCTCTGAGTGTCCAAAATTGCCTTTTTTATAGACTTTTCGTCCTACTCAGAATCTTCTGTTTTGACCCATTTCGGGCAGGAAAATATCTCTAAACATACTTATTTTAGTTCCAAAAGTGAAAATTCACATGCAATAGTAATTTACAGTCAAAAGATTAAACATTATAAATGACCATTTCTGACCATCTGTAGAAAGTTTGACAGCTCCGTGGTCATCGTTTTCCATCAGAAAATAGATTTTTTGTACTGTAGAAAAAATTATTCAAAATTTCAATTGGATTGTGCCTCATGTTGAATAACCACTTTTGAAAGCCTCACAGTGACCAAAATTGATATTTTTGCAGACTCTTCCTCCTAATGAGAAGCTTCTTTTTCGACCAATTTCGGGCAGGAAAATGACTCTAAACACACTTATTTTAGTTCCTAAAGTGATCATTCACATGCAATGGTCATTTACAGTCCAAAGATTAAATATTAAAAAAAATACAATTTCTGACCATCTGGAGAAAGTTCGACATCGTTCGACATCGTTTTTCATCAGAAAATTGATTTTTTGGCCTGTAGAAAAAATGATTTAAAAGGTCAATTGCATTGTGCCTCATGTTGAATAACCACTTTTTAAAGGCTCTGAGTGACCAAAATTACCATTTTTATAGACTTTTCGTCCTACTCAGAATCTTCTATTTCGACCAATTTCCGTCAGGAAAATATCTCTAAACATACTTATTTTAGTTCAAAAGTGAAAATTCACATGCGCTAATCATTTACAGTCAAAAGATTAAACATTAAAGAATTACCATTTTAGACCATCTGGAGAAAGTTTGACAGCTCTGGGGTCATCGTTTTTCATCAGAAAATTGATTTTTTGGACTGTAGAAAAAATGATTTAAAAGGTCAATTGTATTGTGCCTCATGTTGAATAACCACTTTTTAAAGGCTCTGAGTGTCCAAAATTGCCTTTTTTATAGACTTTTCGTCCTACTCAGAATCTTCTATTTTGACCCATTTCGGGCAGGAAAATATCTCCAAACATACTTATTTTAGTTCCAAAAGTGAAAATTCACATGCAATAGTAATTTACAGTCAAAAGATTAAACATTATAAATTACCATTTCTGACCATCTGTAGAAAGTTTGACAGCTCCGTGGTCATCGTTTTCCATCAGAAAATAGATTTTTTGTACTGTAGAAAAAATTATTCAAAATGTCAATTGGATTGTGCCTCATGTTGAATAACCACTTTTGAAAGCCTCACAGTGACCAAAATTGCCATTTTTGCAGACTCTTCCTCCTAATGAGAAGCTTCTTTTTCGACCAATTTCGGGCAGGAAAATGACTCTAAACACACTTATTTTAGTTCCTAAAGTGATCATTCACATGCAATGGTCATTTACAGTCCAAAGATTAAATATTAAAAAAAATACAATTTCTGACCATCTGGAGAAAGTTCGACATCGTTCGACATCGTTTTTCATCAGAAAATTGATTTTTTGGCCTGGAGAAAAAATGATTTAAAAGGTCAATTGTATTGTGCCTCATGTTGAATAACCACTTTTTAAAGGCTCTGAGTGTCCAAAATTGCCTTTTTTATAGACTTTTCGTCCTACTCAGAATCTTCTGTTTTGACCCATTTCGGGCAGGAAAATATCTCTAAACATACTTATTTTAGTTCCAAAAGTGAAAATTCACATGCAATAGTAATTTACAGTCAAAAGATTAAACATTATAAATGACCATTTCTGACCATCTGTAGAAAGTTTGACAGCTCCGTGGTCATCGTTTTCCATCAGAAAATAGATTTTTTGTACTGTAGAAAAAATTATTCAAAATTTCAATTGGATTGTGCCTCATGTTGAATAACCACTTTTGAAAGCCTCACAGTGACCAAAATTGATATTTTTGCAGACTCTTCCTCCTAATGAGAAGCTTCTTTTTCGAACAATTTCGGGCAGGAAAATGACTCTGAACACACTTATTTTAGTTCCTAAAGTGATCATTCACATGCAATGGTCATTTACAGTCCAAAGAATAAATATTAAAAAAAATACAATTTCTGACCATCTGGAGAAAGTTCGACATCGTTCGACATCGTTTTTCATCAGAAAATTGATTTTTTGGCCTGGAGAAAAAATGATTTAAAAGGTCAATTGCATTGTGCCTCATGTTGAATAACCACTTTTTAAAGGCTCTGAGTGACCAAAATTACCACTTTTTATAGACTTTTCGTCCTACTCAGAATCTTCTATTTCGACCAATTTCCGTCAGGAAAATATCTCTAACCATACTTATTTTAGTTCCAAAAGTGAAAATTCACATGCGCTAGTCATTTACAGTCAAAAGATTAAACATTAAAGAATTACCATTTCAGACCATCTGGAGAAAGTTTGACAGCTCCGGGGTCATCGTTTTTCATCAGAAAATTTATTTTTTGGACTGTAGAAAAAATGATTTAAAAGGTCAATTGTATTGTGCCTCATGTTGAATAGCCACTTTTTAAAGGCTCTGAGTGTCCAAAATTGCCTTTTTTATAGACTTTTCGTCCTACTCAGAATCTTCTATTTTGACCCATTTCGGGCAGGAAAATATCTCTAAACATAGTTATTTTAGTTCCAAAAGTGAAAATTCACATGCAATAGTAATTTACAGTCAAAAGATTAAACATTATAAATGACCATTTCTGACCATCTGTAGAAAGTTTGACAGCTCCGTGGTCATCGTTTTCCATCAGAAAATAGATTTTTTGTACTGTAGAAAAAATTATTCAAAATGTCAATTGGATTGTGCCTCATGTTGAATAACCACTTTTGAAAGCCTCACAGTGACCAAAATTGCCATTTTTGCAGACTCTTCCTCCTAATGAGAAGCTTCTTTTTCGACCAATTTCGGGCAGGAAAATGACTCTAAACACACTTATTTTAGTTCCTAAAGTGATCATTCACATGCAATGGTCATTTACAGTCCAAAGATTAAATATTAAAAAAAATACAATTTCTGACCATCTGGAGAAAGTTCGACATCGTTCGACATCGTTTTTCATCAGAAAATTGATTTTTTGGCCTGTAGAAAAAATGATTTAAAAGGTCAATTGCATTGTGCCTCATGTTGAATAACCACTTTTTAAAGGCTCTGAGTGACCAAAATTACCATTTTTATAGACTTTTCGTCCTACTCAGAATCTTCTATTTCGACCAATTTCCGTCAGGAAAATATCTCTAAACATACTTATTTTAGTTCCAAAAGTGAAAATTCACATGCGCTAGTCATTTACAGTCAAAAGATTAAACATTAAAGAATTACCATTTCAGACCATCTGGAGAAAGTTTGACAGCTCCGGGGTCATCGTTTTTCATCAGAAAATTGATTTTTTGGACTGTAGAAAAAATGATTTAAAAGGTCAATTGTATTGTGCCTCATGTTGAATAACCACTTTTTAAAGGCTCTGAGTGTCCAAAATTGCCTTTTTTATAGACTTTTCGTCCTACTCAGAATCTTCTATGTTGACCCATTTCGGGCAGGAAAATATCTCTAAACATACTTATTTTAGTTCCAAAAGTGAAAATTCACATGCAATAGTAATTTACAGTCAAAAGATTAAACATTATAAATTACCATTTCTGACCATCTGTAGAAAGTTTGACAGCTCCGTGGTCATCGTTTTCCATCAGAAAATAGATTTTTTGTACTGTAGAAAAAATTATTCAAAATGTCAATTGGATTGTGCCTCATGTTGAATAACCACTTTTGAAAGCCTCACAGTGACCAAAATTGCCATTTTTGCCGACTCTTCCTCCTAATGAGAAGCTTCTTTTTCGACCAATTTCGGGCAGGAAAATGACTCTAAACACACTTATTTTAGTTCCTAAAGTGATCATTCACATGCAATGGTCATTTACAGTCCAAAGATTAAATATTAAAAAAAATACAATTTCTGACCATCTGGAGAAAGTTCGACATCGTTCGACATCGTTTTTCATCAGAAAATTGATTTTATGGCCTGTAGAAAAAATGATTTAAAAGGTCAATTGCATTGTGCCTCATGTTGAATAACCACTTTTTAAAGGCTCTGAGTGACCAAAATTACCATTTTTATAGACTTTTCATCCTACTCAGAATCTTCTATTTCGACCAATTTCCGTCAGGAAAATATCTCTAAACATACTTATTTTAGTTCCAAAAGTGAAAATTCACATGCGCTAGTCATTTACAGTCAAAAGATTAAACATTAAAGAATTACCATTTTAGACCATCTGGAGAAAGTTTGACAGCTCTGGGGTCATCGTTTTTCATCAGAAAATTGATTTTTTGGACTGTAGAAAAAATGATTTAAAAGGTCAATTGTATTGTGCCTCATGTTGAATAACCACTTTTTAAAGGCTCTGAGTGTCCAAAATTGCCTTTTTTATAGACTTTTCGTCCTACTCAGAATCTTCTATTTTGACCCATTTCGGGCAGGAAAATATCTCCAAACATACTTATTTTAGTTCCAAAAGTGAAAATTCACATGCAATAGTAATTTACAGTCAAAAGATTAAACATTATAAATTACCATTTCTGACCATCTGTAGAAAGTTTGACAGCTCCGTGGTCATCGTTTTCCATCAGAAAATAGATTTTTTGTACTGTAGAAAAAATTATTCAAAATGTCAATTGGATTGTGCCTCATGTTGAATAACCACTTTTGAAAGCCTCACAGTGACCAAAATTGCCATTTTTGCAGACTCTTCCTCCTAATGAGAAGCTTCTTTTTCGAACAATTTCGGGCAGGAAAATGACTCTGAACACACTTATTTTAGTTCCTAAAGTGATCATTCACATGCAATGGTCATTTACAGTCCAAAGAATAAATATTAAAAAAAATACAATTTCTGACCATCTGGAGAAAGTTCGACATCGTTCGACATCGTTTTTCATCAGAAAATTGATTTTTTGGCCTGGAGAAAAAATGATTTAAAAGGTCAATTGCATTGTGCCTCATGTTGAATAACCACTTTTTAAAGGCTCTGAGTGACCAAAATTACCACTTTTTATAGACTTTTCGTCCTACTCAGAATCTTCTATTTCGACCAATTTCCGTCAGGAAAATATCTCTAACCATACTTATTTTAGTTCCAAAAGTGAAAATTCACATGCGCTAGTCATTTACAGTCAAAAGATTAAACATTAAAGAATTACCATTTCAGACCATCTGGAGAAAGTTTGACAGCTCCGGGGTCATCGTTTTTCATCAGAAAATTTATTTTTTGGACTGTAGAAAAAATGATTTAAAAGGTCAATTGTATTGTGCCTCATGTTGAATAACCACTTTTTAAAGGCTCTGAGTGTCCAAAATTGCCTTTTTTATAGACTTTTCGTCCTACTCAGAATCTTCTATTTTGACCCATTTCGGGCAGGAAAATATCTCTAAACATAGTTATTTTAGTTCCAAAAGTGAAAATTCACATGCAATAGTAATTTACAGTCAAAAGATTAAACATTATAAATGACCATTTCTGACCATCTGTAGAAAGTTTGACAGCTCCGTGGTCATCGTTTTCCATCAGAAAATAGATTTTTTGTACTGTAGAAAAAATTATTCAAAATGTCAATTGGATTGTGCCTCATGTTGAATAACCACTTTTGAAAGCCTCACAGTGACCAAAATTCCCATTTTTGCAGACTCTTCCTCCTAATGAGAAGCTTCTTTTTCGACCAATTTCGGGCAGGAAAATGACTCTAAACACACTTATTTTAGTTCCTAAAGTGATCATTCACATGCAATGGTCGTTTACAGTCCAAAGATTAAATATTAAAAAAAATACAATTTCTGACCATCTGGAGAAAGTTCGACATCGTTCGACATCGTTTTTCATCAGAAAATTGATTTTTTGGCCTGTAGGAAAAATGATTTAAAAGGTCAATTGCATTGTGCCTCATGTTGAATAACCACTTTTTAAAGGCTCTGAGTGACCAAAATTACCATTTTTATAGACTTTTCGTCCTACTCAGAATCTTCTATTTCGACCAATTTCCGTCAGGAAAATATCTCTAAACATACTTATTTTAGTTCCAAAAGTGAAAATTCACATGCGCTAGTCATTTACAGTCAAAAGATTAAACATTAAAGAATTACCATTTCAGACCATCTGGAGAAAGTTTGACAGCTCCGGGGTCATCGTTTTTCATCAGAAAATTGATTTTTTGGACTGTAGAAAAAATGATTTAAAAGGTCAATTGTATTGTGCCTCATGTTGAATAACCACTTTTTAAAGGCTCTGAGTGTCCAAAATTGCCTTTTTTATAGACTTTTCGTCCTACTCAGAATCTTCTATGTTGACCCATTTCGGGCAGGAAAATATCTCTAAACATACTTATTTTAGTTCCAAAAGTGAAAATTCACATGCAATAGTAATTTACAGTCAAAAGATTAAACATTATAAATTACCATTTCTGACCATCTGTAGAAAGTTTGACAGCTCCGTGGTCATCGTTTTCCATCAGAAAATAGATTTTTTGTACTGTAGAAAAAATTATTCAAAATGTCAATTGGATTGTGCCTCATGTTGAATAACCACTTTTGAAAGCCTCACAGTGACCAAAATTGCCATTTTTGCCGACTCTTCCTCCTAATGAGAAGCTTCTTTTTCGACCAATTTCGGGCAGGAAAATGACTCTAAACACACTTATTTTAGTTCCTAAAGTGATCATTCACATGCAATGGTCATTTACAGTCCAAAGATTAAATATTAAAAAAAATACAATTTCTGACCATCTGGAGAAAGTTCGACATCGTTCGACATCGTTTTTCATCAGAAAATTGATTTTATGGCCTGTAGAAAAAATTATTTAAAAGGTCAATTGCATTGTGCCTCATGTTGAATAACCACTTTTTAAAGGCTCTGAGTGACCAAAATTACCATTTTTATAGACTTTTCATCCTACTCAGAATCTTCTATTTCGACCAATTTCCGTCAGGAAAATATCTCTAAACATACTTATTTTAGTTCAAAAGTGAAAATTCACATGCGCTAATCATTTACAGTCAAAAGATTAAACATTAAAGAATTACCATTTTAGACCATCTGGAGAAAGTTTGACAGCTCTGGGGTCATCGTTTTTCATCAGAAAATTGATTTTTTGGACTGTAGAAAAAATGATTTAAAAGGTCAATTGTATTGTGCCTCATGTTGAATAACCACTTTTTAAAGGCTCTGAGTGTCCAAAATTGCCTTTTTTATAGACTTTTCGTCCTACTCAGAATCTTCTATTTTGACCCATTTCGGGCAGGAAAATATCTCCAAACATACTTATTTTAGTTCGAAAAGTGAAAATTCACATGCAATAGTAATTTACAGTCAAAAGATTAAACATTATAAATTACCATTTCTGACCATCTGTAGAAAGTTTGACAGCTCCGTGGTCATCGTTTTCCATCAGAAAATAGATTTTTTGTACTGTAGAAAAAATTATTCAAAATGTCAATTGGATTGTGCCTCATGTTGAATAACCACTTTTGAAAGCCTCACAGTGACCAAAATTGCCATTTTTGCAGACTCTTCCTCCTAATGAGAAGCTTCTTTTTCGAACAATTTCGGGCAGGAAAATGACTCTGAACACACTTATTTTAGTTCCTAAAGTGATCATTCACATGCAATGGTCATTTACAGTCCAAAGAATAAATATTAAAAAAAATACAATTTCTGACCATCTGGAGAAAGTTCGACATCGTTCGACATCGTTTTTCATCAGAAAATTGATTTTTTGGCCTGGAGAAAAAATGATTTAAAAGGTCAATTGCATTGTGCCTCATGTTGAATAACCACTTTTTAAAGGCTCTGAGTGACCAAAATTACCACTTTTTATAGACTTTTCGTCCTACTCAGAATCTTCTATTTCGACCAATTTCCGTCAGGAAAATATCTCTAACCATACTTATTTTAGTTCCAAAAGTGAAAATTCACATGCGCTAGTCATTTACAGTCAAAAGATTAAACATTAAAGAATTACCATTTCAGACCATCTGGAGAAACTTTGACAGCTCCGGGGTCATCGTTTTTCATCAGAAAATTTATTTTTTGGACTGTAGAAAAAATGATTTAAAAGGTCAATTGTATTGTGCCTCATGTTGAATAACCACTTTTTAAAGGCTCTGAGTGTCCAAAATTGCCTTTTTTATAGACTTTTCGTCCTACTCAGAATCTTCTATTTTGACCCATTTCGGGCAGGAAAATATCTCTAAACATAGTTATTTTAGTTCCAAAAGTGAAAATTCACATGCAATAGTAATTTACAGTCAAAAGATTAAACATTATAAATGACCATTTCTGACCATCTGTAGAAAGTTTGACAGCTCCGTGGTCATCGTTTTCCATCAGAAAATAGATTTTTTGTACTGTAGAAAAAATTATTCAAAATGTCAATTGGATTGTGCCTCATGTTGAATAACCACTTTTGAAAGCCTCACAGTGACCAAAATTCCCATTTTTGCAGACTCTTCCTCCTAATGAGAAGCTTCTTTTTCGACCAATTTCGGGCAGGAAAATGACTTTAAACACACTTATTTTAGTTCCTAAAGTGATCATTCACATGCAATGGTCATTTACAGTCCAAAGATTAAATATTAAAAAAAATACAATTTCTGACCATCTGGAGAAAGTTCGACATCGTTCGACATCGTTTTTCATCAGAAAATTGATTTTTTGGCCTGTAGGAAAAATGATTTAAAAGGTCAATTGCATTGTGCCTCATGTTGAATAACCACTTTTTAAAGGCTCTGAGTGACCAAAATTACCATTTTTATAGACTTTTCGTCCTACTCAGAATCTTCTATTTCGACCAATTTCCGTCAGGAAAATATCTCTAAACATACTTATTTTAGTTCCAAAAGTGAAAATTCACATGCGCTAGTCATTTACAGTCAAAAGATTAAACATTAAAGAATTACCATTTCAGACCATCTGGAGAAAGTTTGACAGCTCCGGGGTCATCGTTTTTCATCAGAAAATTGATTTTTTGGACTGTAGAAAAAATGATTTAAAAGGTCAATTGTATTGTGCCTCATGTTGAATAACCACTTTTTAAAGGCTCTGAGTGTCCAAAATTGCCTTTTTTATAGACTTTTCGTCCTACTCAGAATCTTCTATGTTGACCCATTTCGGGCAGGAAAATATCTCTAAACATACTTATTTTAGTTCCAAAAGTGAAAATTCACATGCAATAGTAATTTACAGTCAAAAGATTAAACATTATAAATTACCATTTCTGACCATCTGTAGAAAGTTTGACAGCTCCGTGGTCATCGTTTTCCATCAGAAAATAGATTTTTTGTACTGTAGAAAAAATTATTCAAAATGTCAATTGGATTGTGCCTCATGTTGAATAACCACTTTTGAAAGCCTCACAGTGACCAAAATTGCCATTTTTGCCGACTCTTCCTCCTAATGAGAAGCTTCTTTTTCGACCAATTTCGGGCAGGAAAATGACTCTAAACACACTTATTTTAGTTCCTAAAGTGATCATTCACATGCAATGGTCATTTACAGTCCAAAGATTAAATATTAAAAAAAATACAATTTCTGACCATCTGGAGAAAGTTCGACATCGTTCGACATCGTTTTTCATCAGAAAATTGATTTTATGGCCTGTAGAAAAAATGATTTAAAAGGTCAATTGCATTGTGCCTCATGTTGAATAACCACTTTTTAAAGGCTCTGAGTGACCAAAATTACCATTTTTATAGACTTTTCATCCTACTCAGAATCTTCTATTTCGACCAATTTCCGTCAGGAAAATATCTCTAAACATACTTATTTTAGTTCCAAAAGTGAAAATTCACATGCGCTAGTCATTTACAGTCAAAAGATTAAACATTAAAGAATTACCATTTTAGACCATCTGGAGAAAGTTTGACAGCTCTGGGGTCATCGTTTTTCATCAGAAAATTGATTTTTTGGACTGTAGAAAAAATGATTTAAAAGGTCAATTGTATTGTGCCTCATGTTGAATAACCACTTTTTAAAGGCTCTGAGTGTCCAAAATTGCCTTTTTTATAGACTTTCGTCCTACTCAGAATCTTCTATTTTGACCCATTTCGGGCAGGAAAATATCTCTAAACATACTTATTTTAGTTCCAAAAGTGAAAATTCACATGCAATAGTAATTTACAGTCAAAAGATTAAACATTATAAATTACCATTTCTGACCATCTGTAGAAAGTTTGACAGCTCCGTGGTCATCGTTTTCCATCAGAAAATAGATTTTTTGTACTGTAGAAAAAATTATTCAAAATGTCAATTGGATTGTGCCTCATGTTGAATAACCACTTTTGAAAGCCTCACAGTGACCAAAATTGCCATTTTTGCAGACTCTTCCTCCTAATGAGAAGCTTCTTTTTCGACCAATTTCGGGCAGGAAAATGACTCTAAACACACTTATTTTAGTTCCTAAAGTGATCATTCACATGCAATGGTCATTTACAGTCCAAAGATTAAATATTAAAAAAAATACAATTTCTGACCATCTGGAGAAAGTTCGACATCGTTCGACATCGTTTTTCATCAGAAAATTGATTTTTTGGCCTGGAGAAAAAATGATTTAAAAGGTCAATTGTATTGTGCCTCATGTTGAATAACCACTTTTTAAAGGCTCTGAGTGTCCAAAATTGCCTTTTTTATAGACTTTTCGTCCTACTCAGAATCTTCTGTTTTGACCCATTTCGGGCAGGAAAATATCTCTAAACATACTTATTTTAGTTCCAAAAGTGAAAATTCACATGCAATAGTAATTTACAGTCAAAAGATTAAACATTATAAATGACCATTTCTGACCATCTGTAGAAAGTTTGACAGCTCCGTGGTCATCGTTTTCCATCAGAAAATAGATTTTTTGTACTGTAGAAAAAATTATTCAAAATTTCAATTGGATTGTGCCTCATGTTGAATAACCACTTTTGAAAGCCTCACAGTGACCAAAATTGATATTTTTGCAGACTCTTCCTCCTAATGAGAAGCTTCTTTTTCGACCAATTTCGGGCAGGAAAATGACTCTAAACACACTTATTTTAGTTCCTAAAGTGATCATTCACATGCAATGGTCATTTACAGTCCAAAGATTAAATATTAAAAAAAATACAATTTCTGACCATCTGGAGAAAGTTCGACATCGTTCGACATCGTTTTTCATCAGAAAATTGATTTTTTGGCCTGTAGAAAAAATGATTTAAAAGGTCAATTGCATTGTGCCTCATGTTGAATAACCACTTTTTAAAGGCTCTGAGTGACCAAAATTACCATTTTTATAGACTTTTCGTCCTACTCAGAATCTTCTATTTCGACCAATTTCCGTCAGGAAAATATCTCTAAACATACTTATTTTAGTTCCAAAAGTGAAAATTCACATGCGCTAGTCATTTACAGTCAAAAGATTAAACATTAAAGAATTACAATTTCAGACCATCTGGAGAAAGTTTGACAGCTCCGGGGTCATCGTTTTTCATCAGAAAATTTATTTTTTGGACTGTAGAAAAAATGATTTAAAAGGTCAATTGTATTGTGCCTCATGTTGAATAACCACTTTTTAAAGGCTCTGAGTGTCCAAAATTGCCTTTTTTACAGACTTTTCTTCCTACTCAGAATCTTCTATTTTGACCCATTTCTGGCAGGAAAATATCTCTAAACATAGTTATTTTAGTTCCAAAAGTGAAAATTCACATGCAATAGTAATTTACAGTCAAAAGATTAAACATTATAAATGACCATTTCTGACCATCTGTAGAAAGTTTGACAGCTCCGTGGTCATCGTTTTCCATCAGAAAATAGATTTTTTGTACTGTAGAAAAAATTATTCAAAATGTCAATTGGATTGTGCCTCATGTTGAATAACCACTTTTGAAAGCCTCACAGTGACCAAAATTCCCATTTTTGCAGACTCTTCCTCCTAATGAGAAGCTTCTTTTTCGACCAATTTCGGGCAGGAAAATGACTCTAAACACACTTATTTTAGTTCCTAAAGTGATCATTCACATGCAATGGTCATTTACAGTCCAAAGATTAAATATTAAAAAAAATACAATTTCTGACCATCTGGAGAAAGTTCGACATCGTTCGACATCGTTTTTCATCAGAAAATTGATTTTTTGGCCTGTAGAAAAAATGATTTAAAAGGTCAATTGCATTGTGCCTCATGTTGAATAACCACTTTTTAAAGGCTCTGAGTGACCAAAATTACCATTTTTATAGACTTTTCGTCCTACTCAGAATCTTCTATTTCGACCAATTTCCGTCAGGAAAATATCTCTAAACATACTTATTTTAGTTCCAAAAGTGAAAATTCACATGCGCTAGTCATTTACAGTCAAAAGATTAAACATTAAAGAATTACCATTTCAGACCATCTGGAGAAAGTTTGACAGCTCCGGGGTCATCGTTTTTCATCAGAAAATTGATTTTTTGGACTGTAGAAAAAATGATTTAAAAGGTCAATTGTATTGTGCCTCATGTTGAATAACCACTTTTTAAAGGCTCTGAGTGTCCAAAATTGCCTTTTTTACAGACTTTTCTTCCTACTCAGAATCTTCTATTTTGACCCATTTCTGGCAGGAAAATATCTCTAAACATAGTTATTTTAGTTCCAAAAGTGAAAATTCACATGCAATAGTAATTTACAGTCAAAAGATTAAACATTATAAATGACCATTTCTGACCATCTGTAGAAAGTTTGACAGCTCCGTGGTCATCGTTTTCCATCAGAAAATAGATTTTTTGTACTGTAGAAAAAATTATTCAAAATGTCAATTGGATTGTGCCTCATGTTGAATAACCACTTTTGAAAGCCTCACAGTGACCAAAATTCCCATTTTTGCAGACTCTTCCTCCTAATGAGAAGCTTCTTTTTCGACCAATTTCGGGCAGGAAAATGACTCTAAACACACTTATTTTAGTTCCTAAAGTGATCATTCACATGCAATGGTCATTTACAGTCCAAAGATTAAATATTAAAAAAAATACAATTTCTGACCATCTGGAGAAAGTTCGACATCGTTCGACATCGTTTTTCATCAGAAAATTGATTTTATGGCCTGTAGAAAAAATGATTTAAAAGGTCAATTGTATTGTGCCTCATGTTGAATAACCACTTTTTAAAGGCTCTGAGTGTCCAAAATTGCCTTTTTTATAGACTTTTCGTCCTACTCAGAATCTTCTGTTTTGACCCATTTCGGGCAGGAAAATATCTCTAAACATACTTATTTTAGTTCCAAAAGTGAAAATTCACATGCAATAGTAATTTACAGTCAAAAGATTAAACATTATAAATGACCATTTCTGACCATCTGTAGAAAGTTTGACAGCTCCGTGGTCATCGTTTTCCATCAGAAAATAGATTTTTTGTACTGTAGAAAAAATTATTCAAAATGTCAATTGGATTGTGCCTCATGTTGAATAACCACTTTTGAAAGCCTCACAGTGACCAAAATTCCCATTTTTGCAGACTCTTCCTCCTAATGAGAAGCTTCTTTTTCGACCAATTTCGGGCAGGAAAATGACTCTAAACACACTTATTTTAGTTCCTAAAGTGATCATTCACATGCAATGGTCGTTTACAGTCCAAAGATTAAATATTAAAAAAAATACAATTTCTGACCATCTGGAGAAAGTTCGACATCGTTCGACATCGTTTTTCATCAGAAAATTGATTTTTTGGCCTGTAGGAAAAATGATTTAAAAGGTCAATTGCATTGTGCCTCATGTTGAATAACCACTTTTTAAAGGCTCTGAGTGACCAAAATTACCATTTTTATAGACTTTTCGTCCTACTCAGAATCTTCTATTTCGACCAATTTCCGTCAGGAAAATATCTCTAAACATACTTATTTTAGTTCCAAAAGTGAAAATTCACATGCGCTAGTCATTTACAGTCAAAAGATTAAACATTAAAGAATTACCATTTCAGACCATCTGGAGAAAGTTTGACAGCTCCGGGGTCATCGTTTTTCATCAGAAAATTGATTTTTTGGACTGTAGAAAAAATGATTTAAAAGGTCAATTGTATTGTGCCTCATGTTGAATAACCACTTTTTAAAGGCTCTGAGTGTCCAAAATTGCCTTTTTTATAGACTTTTCGTCCTACTCAGAATCTTCTATGTTGACCCATTTCGGGCAGGAAAATATCTCTAAACATACTTATTTTAGTTCCAAAAGTGAAAATTCACATGCAATAGTAATTTACAGTCAAAAGATTAAACATTATAAATTACCATTTCTGACCATCTGTAGAAAGTTTGACAGCTCCGTGGTCATCGTTTTCCATCAGAAAATAGATTTTTTGTACTGTAGAAAAAATTATTCAAAATGTCAATTGGATTGTGCCTCATGTTGAATAACCACTTTTGAAAGCCTCACAGTGACCAAAATTGCCATTTTTGCCGACTCTTCCTCCTAATGAGAAGCTTCTTTTTCGACCAATTTCGGGCAGGAAAATGACTCTAAACACACTTATTTTAGTTCCTAAAGTGATCATTCACATGCAATGGTCATTTACAGTCCAAAGATTAAATATTAAAAAAAATACAATTTCTGACCATCTGGAGAAAGTTCGACATCGTTCGACATCGTTTTTCATCAGAAAATTGATTTTATGGCCTGTAGAAAAAATTATTTAAAAGGTCAATTGCATTGTGCCTCATGTTGAATAACCACTTTTTAAAGGCTCTGAGTGACCAAAATTACCATTTTTATAGACTTTTCATCCTACTCAGAATCTTCTATTTCGACCAATTTCCGTCAGGAAAATATCTCTAAACATACTTATTTTAGTTCAAAAGTGAAAATTCACATGCGCTAATCATTTACAGTCAAAAGATTAAACATTAAAGAATTACCATTTTAGACCATCTGGAGAAAGTTTGACAGCTCTGGGGTCATCGTTTTTCATCAGAAAATTGATTTTTTGGACTGTAGAAAAAATGATTTAAAAGGTCAATTGTATTGTGCCTCATGTTGAATAACCACTTTTTAAAGGCTCTGAGTGTCCAAAATTGCCTTTTTTATAGACTTTTCGTCCTACTCAGAATCTTCTATTTTGACCCATTTCGGGCAGGAAAATATCTCCAAACATACTTATTTTAGTTCGAAAAGTGAAAATTCACATGCAATAGTAATTTACAGTCAAAAGATTAAACATTATAAATTACCATTTCTGACCATCTGTAGAAAGTTTGACAGCTCCGTGGTCATCGTTTTCCATCAGAAAATAGATTTTTTGTACTGTAGAAAAAATTATTCAAAATGTCAATTGGATTGTGCCTCATGTTGAATAACCACTTTTGAAAGCCTCACAGTGACCAAAATTGCCATTTTTGCAGACTCTTCCTCCTAATGAGAAGCTTCTTTTTCGAACAATTTCGGGCAGGAAAATGACTCTGAACACACTTATTTTAGTTCCTAAAGTGATCATTCACATGCAATGGTCATTTACAGTCCAAAGAATAAATATTAAAAAAAATACAATTTCTGACCATCTGGAGAAAGTTCGACATCGTTCGACATCGTTTTTCATCAGAAAATTGATTTTTTGGCCTGGAGAAAAAATGATTTAAAAGGTCAATTGCATTGTGCCTCATGTTGAATAACCACTTTTTAAAGGCTCTGAGTGACCAAAATTACCACTTTTTATAGACTTTTCGTCCTACTCAGAATCTTCTATTTCGACCAATTTCCGTCAGGAAAATATCTCTAACCATACTTATTTTAGTTCCAAAAGTGAAAATTCACATGCGCTAGTCATTTACAGTCAAAAGATTAAACATTAAAGAATTACCATTTCAGACCATCTGGAGAAACTTTGACAGCTCCGGGGTCATCGTTTTTCATCAGAAAATTTATTTTTTGGACTGTAGAAAAAATGATTTAAAAGGTCAATTGTATTGTGCCTCATGTTGAATAACCACTTTTTAAAGGCTCTGAGTGTCCAAAATTGCCTTTTTTATAGACTTTTCGTCCTACTCAGAATCTTCTATTTTGACCCATTTCGGGCAGGAAAATATCTCTAAACATAGTTATTTTAGTTCCAAAAGTGAAAATTCACATGCAATAGTAATTTACAGTCAAAAGATTAAACATTATAAATGACCATTTCTGACCATCTGTAGAAAGTTTGACAGCTCCGTGGTCATCGTTTTCCATCAGAAAATAGATTTTTTGTACTGTAGAAAAAATTATTCAAAATGTCAATTGGATTGTGCCTCATGTTGAATAACCACTTTTGAAAGCCTCACAGTGACCAAAATTCCCATTTTTGCAGACTCTTCCTCCTAATGAGAAGCTTCTTTTTCGACCAATTTCGGGCAGGAAAATGACTTTAAACACACTTATTTTAGTTCCTAAAGTGATCATTCACATGCAATGGTCATTTACAGTCCAAAGATTAAATATTAAAAAAAATACAATTTCTGACCATCTGGAGAAAGTTCGACATCGTTCGACATCGTTTTTCATCAGAAAATTGATTTTTTGGCCTGTAGGAAAAATGATTTAAAAGGTCAATTGCATTGTGCCTCATGTTGAATAACCACTTTTTAAAGGCTCTGAGTGACCAAAATTACCATTTTTATAGACTTTTCGTCCTACTCAGAATCTTCTATTTCGACCAATTTCCGTCAGGAAAATATCTCTAAACATACTTATTTTAGTTCCAAAAGTGAAAATTCACATGCGCTAGTCATTTACAGTCAAAAGATTAAACATTAAAGAATTACCATTTCAGACCATCTGGAGAAAGTTTGACAGCTCCGGGGTCATCGTTTTTCATCAGAAAATTGATTTTTTGGACTGTAGAAAAAATGATTTAAAAGGTCAATTGTATTGTGCCTCATGTTGAATAACCACTTTTTAAAGGCTCTGAGTGTCCAAAATTGCCTTTTTTATAGACTTTTCGTCCTACTCAGAATCTTCTATGTTGACCCATTTCGGGCAGGAAAATATCTCTAAACATACTTATTTTAGTTCCAAAAGTGAAAATTCACATGCAATAGTAATTTACAGTCAAAAGATTAAACATTATAAATTACCATTTCTGACCATCTGTAGAAAGTTTGACAGCTCCGTGGTCATCGTTTTCCATCAGAAAATAGATTTTTTGTACTGTAGAAAAAATTATTCAAAATGTCAATTGGATTGTGCCTCATGTTGAATAACCACTTTTGAAAGCCTCACAGTGACCAAAATTGCCATTTTTGCCGACTCTTCCTCCTAATGAGAAGCTTCTTTTTCGACCAATTTCGGGCAGGAAAATGACTCTAAACACACTTATTTTAGTTCCTAAAGTGATCATTCACATGCAATGGTCATTTACAGTCCAAAGATTAAATATTAAAAAAAATACAATTTCTGACCATCTGGAGAAAGTTCGACATCGTTCGACATCGTTTTTCATCAGAAAATTGATTTTATGGCCTGTAGAAAAAATGATTTAAAAGGTCAATTGCATTGTGCCTCATGTTGAATAACCACTTTTTAAAGGCTCTGAGTGACCAAAATTACCATTTTTATAGACTTTTCATCCTACTCAGAATCTTCTATTTCGACCAATTTCCGTCAGGAAAATATCTCTAAACATACTTATTTTAGTTCCAAAAGTGAAAATTCACATGCGCTAGTCATTTACAGTCAAAAGATTAAACATTAAAGAATTACCATTTTAGACCATCTGGAGAAAGTTTGACAGCTCTGGGGTCATCGTTTTTCATCAGAAAATTGATTTTTTGGACTGTAGAAAAAATGATTTAAAAGGTCAATTGTATTGTGCCTCATGTTGAATAACCACTTTTTAAAGGCTCTGAGTGTCCAAAATTGCCTTTTTTATAGACTTTCGTCCTACTCAGAATCTTCTATTTTGACCCATTTCGGGCAGGAAAATATCTCTAAACATACTTATTTTAGTTCCAAAAGTGAAAATTCACATGCAATAGTAATTTACAGTCAAAAGATTAAACATTATAAATTACCATTTCTGACCATCTGTAGAAAGTTTGACAGCTCCGTGGTCATCGTTTTCCATCAGAAAATAGATTTTTTGTACTGTAGAAAAAATTATTCAAAATGTCAATTGGATTGTGCCTCATGTTGAATAACCACTTTTGAAAGCCTCACAGTGACCAAAATTGCCATTTTTGCAGACTCTTCCTCCTAATGAGAAGCTTCTTTTTCGACCAATTTCGGGCAGGAAAATGACTCTAAACACACTTATTTTAGTTCCTAAAGTGATCATTCACATGCAATGGTCATTTACAGTCCAAAGATTAAATATTTAAAAAAATACAATTTCTGACCATCTGGAGAAAGTTCGACATCGTTCGACATCGTTTTTCATCAGAAAA
Source organism: Triturus cristatus (assembly GCF_964204655.1). Taxonomy (NCBI): domain Eukaryota; kingdom Metazoa; phylum Chordata; class Amphibia; order Caudata; family Salamandridae; genus Triturus; species Triturus cristatus. The sequence continues at coordinate 167,775,764 of NC_140584.1, read as the reverse complement.
TTGATTTTTTGGCCTGGAGAAAAAATGATTTAAAAGGTCAATTGTATTGTGCCTCATGTTGAATAACCACTTTTTAAAGGCTCTGAGTGTCCAAAATTGCCTTTTTTATAGACTTTTCGTCCTACTCAGAATCTTCTGTTTTGACCCATTTCGGGCAGGAAAATATCTCTAAACATACTTATTTTAGTTCCAAAAGTGAAAATTCACATGCAATAGTAATTTACAGTCAAAAGATTAAACATTATAAATGACCATTTCTGACCATCTGTAGAAAGTTTGACAGCTCCGTGGTCATCGTTTTCCATCAGAAAATAGATTTTTTGTACTGTAGAAAAAATTATTCAAAATTTCAATTGGATTGTGCCTCATGTTGAATAACCACTTTTGAAAGCCTCACAGTGACCAAAATTGATATTTTTGCAGACTCTTCCTCCTAATGAGAAGCTTCTTTTTCGACCAATTTCGGGCAGGAAAATGACTCTAAACACACTTATTTTAGTTCCTAAAGTGATCATTCACATGCAATGGTCATTTACAGTCCAAAGATTAAATATTAAAAAAAATACAATTTCTGACCATCTGGAGAAAGTTCGACATCGTTCGACATCGTTTTTCATCAGAAAATTGATTTTTTGGCCTGTAGAAAAAATGATTTAAAAGGTCAATTGCATTGTGCCTCATGTTGAATAACCACTTTTTAAAGGCTCTGAGTGACCAAAATTACCATTTTTATAGACTTTTCGTCCTACTCAGAATCTTCTATTTCGACCAATTTCCGTCAGGAAAATATCTCTAAACATACTTATTTTAGTTCCAAAAGTGAAAATTCACATGCGCTAGTCATTTACAGTCAAAAGATTAAACATTAAAGAATTACAATTTCAGACCATCTGGAGAAAGTTTGACAGCTCCGGGGTCATCGTTTTTCATCAGAAAATTTATTTTTTGGACTGTAGAAAAAATGATTTAAAAGGTCAATTGTATTGTGCCTCATGTTGAATAACCACTTTTTAAAGGCTCTGAGTGTCCAAAATTGCCTTTTTTACAGACTTTTCTTCCTACTCAGAATCTTCTATTTTGACCCATTTCTGGCAGGAAAATATCTCTAAACATAGTTATTTTAGTTCCAAAAGTGAAAATTCACATGCAATAGTAATTTACAGTCAAAAGATTAAACATTATAAATGACCATTTCTGACCATCTGTAGAAAGTTTGACAGCTCCGTGGTCATCGTTTTCCATCAGAAAATAGATTTTTTGTACTGTAGAAAAAATTATTCAAAATGTCAATTGGATTGTGCCTCATGTTGAATAACCACTTTTGAAAGCCTCACAGTGACCAAAATTCCCATTTTTGCAGACTCTTCCTCCTAATGAGAAGCTTCTTTTTCGACCAATTTCGGGCAGGAAAATGACTCTAAACACACTTATTTTAGTTCCTAAAGTGATCATTCACATGCAATGGTCATTTACAGTCCAAAGATTAAATATTAAAAAAAATACAATTTCTGACCATCTGGAGAAAGTTCGACATCGTTCGACATCGTTTTTCATCAGAAAATTGATTTTTTGGCCTGTAGAAAAAATGATTTAAAAGGTCAATTGCATTGTGCCTCATGTTGAATAACCACTTTTTAAAGGCTCTGAGTGACCAAAATTACCATTTTTATAGACTTTTCGTCCTACTCAGAATCTTCTATTTCGACCAATTTCCGTCAGGAAAATATCTCTAAACATACTTATTTTAGTTCCAAAAGTGAAAATTCACATGCGCTAGTCATTTACAGTCAAAAGATTAAACATTAAAGAATTACCATTTCAGACCATCTGGAGAAAGTTTGACAGCTCCGGGGTCATCGTTTTTCATCAGAAAATTGATTTTTTGGACTGTAGAAAAAATGATTTAAAAGGTCAATTGTATTGTGCCTCATGTTGAATAACCACTTTTTAAAGGCTCTGAGTGTCCAAAATTGCCTTTTTTACAGACTTTTCTTCCTACTCAGAATCTTCTATTTTGACCCATTTCTGGCAGGAAAATATCTCTAAACATAGTTATTTTAGTTCCAAAAGTGAAAATTCACATGCAATAGTAATTTACAGTCAAAAGATTAAACATTATAAATGACCATTTCTGACCATCTGTAGAAAGTTTGACAGCTCCGTGGTCATCGTTTTCCATCAGAAAATAGATTTTTTGTACTGTAGAAAAAATTATTCAAAATGTCAATTGGATTGTGCCTCATGTTGAATAACCACTTTTGAAAGCCTCACAGTGACCAAAATTCCCATTTTTGCAGACTCTTCCTCCTAATGAGAAGCTTCTTTTTCGACCAATTTCGGGCAGGAAAATGACTCTAAACACACTTATTTTAGTTCCTAAAGTGATCATTCACATGCAATGGTCATTTACAGTCCAAAGATTAAATATTAAAAAAAATACAATTTCTGACCATCTGGAGAAAGTTCGACATCGTTCGACATCGTTTTTCATCAGAAAATTGATTTTATGGCCTGTAGAAAAAATGATTTAAAAGGTCAATTGTATTGTGCCTCATGTTGAATAACCACTTTTTAAAGGCTCTGAGTGTCCAAAATTGCCTTTTTTATAGACTTTTCGTCCTACTCAGAATCTTCTGTTTTGACCCATTTCGGGCAGGAAAATATCTCTAAACATACTTATTTTAGTTCCAAAAGTGAAAATTCACATGCAATAGTAATTTACAGTCAAAAGATTAAACATTATAAATGACCATTTCTGACCATCTGTAGAAAGTTTGACAGCTCCGTGGTCATCGTTTTCCATCAGAAAATAGATTTTTTGTACTGTAGAAAAAATTATTCAAAATTTCAATTGGATTGTGCCTCATGTTGAATAACCACTTTTGAAAGCCTCACAGTGACCAAAATTGATATTTTTGCAGACTCTTCCTCCTAATGAGAAGCTTCTTTTTCGACCAATTTCGGGCAGGAAAATGACTCTAAACACACTTATTTTAGTTCCTAAAGTGATCATTCACATGCAATGGTCATTTACAGTCCAAAGATTAAATATTAAAAAAAATACAATTTCTGACCATCTGGAGAAAGTTCGACATCGTTCGACATCGTTTTTCATCAGAAAATTGATTTTTTGGCCTGTAGAAAAAATGATTTAAAAGGTCAATTGCATTGTGCCTCATGTTGAATAACCACTTTTTAAAGGCTCTGAGTGACCAAAATTACCATTTTTATAGACTTTTCGTCCTACTCAGAATCTTCTATTTCGACCAATTTCCGTCAGGAAAATATCTCTAAACATACTTATTTTAGTTCAAAAGTGAAAATTCACATGCGCTAATCATTTACAGTCAAAAGATTAAACATTAAAGAATTACCATTTTAGACCATCTGGAGAAAGTTTGACAGTTTCTGGGGTCATCGTTTTTCATCAGAAAATTGATTTTTTGGACTGTAGAAAAAATGATTTAAAAGGTCAATTGTATTGTGCCTCATGTTGAATAACCACTTTTTAAAGGCTCTGAGTGTCCAAAATTGCCTTTTTTATAGACTTTTCGTCCTACTCAGAATCTTCTATTTTGACCCATTTCGGGCAGGAAAATATCTCTAAACATACTTATTTTAGTTCCAAAAGTGAAAATTCACATGCAATAGTAATTTACAGTCAAAAGATTAAACATTATAAATTACCATTTCTGACCATCTGTAGAAAGTTTGACAGCTCCGTGGTCATCGTTTTCCATCAGAAAATAGATTTTTTGTACTGTAGAAAAAATTATTCAAAATGTCAATTGGATTGTGCCTCATGTTGAATAACCACTTTTGAAAGCCTCACAGTGACCAAAATTGCCATTTTTGCAGACTCTTCCTCCTAATGAGAAGCTTCTTTTTCGAACAATTTCGGGCAGGAAAATGACTCTGAACACACTTATTTTAGTTCCTAAAGTGATCATTCACATGCAATGGTCATTTACAGTCCAAAGAATAAATATTAAAAAAAATACAATTTCTGACCATCTGGAGAAAGTTCGACATCGTTCGACATCGTTTTTCATCAGAAAATTGATTTTTTGGCCTGGAGAAAAAATGATTTAAAAGGTCAATTGCATTGTGCCTCATGTTGAATAACCACTTTTTAAAGGCTCTGAGTGACCAAAATTACCACTTTTTATAGACTTTTCGTCCTACTCAGAATCTTCTATTTCGACCAATTTCCGTCAGGAAAATATCTCTAACCATACTTATTTTAGTTCCAAAAGTGAAAATTCACATGCGCTAGTCATTTACAGTCAAAAGATTAAACATTAAAGAATTACCATTTCAGACCATCTGGAGAAAGTTTGACAGCTCCGGGGTCATCGTTTTTCATCAGAAAATTTATTTTTTGGACTGTAGAAAAAATGATTTAAAAGGTCAATTGTATTGTGCCTCATGTTGAATAACCACTTTTTAAAGGCTCTGAGTGTCCAAAATTGCCTTTTTTATAGACTTTTCGTCCTACTCAGAATCTTCTATTTTGACCCATTTCGGGCAGGAAAATATCTCTAAACATAGTTATTTTAGTTCCAAAAGTGAAAATTCACATGCAATAGTAATTTACAGTCAAAAGATTAAACATTATAAATGACCATTTCTGACCATCTGTAGAAAGTTTGACAGCTCCGTGGTCATCGTTTTCCATCAGAAAATAGATTTTTTGTACTGTAGAAAAAATTATTCAAAATGTCAATTGGATTGTGCCTCATGTTGAATAACCACTTTTGAAAGCCTCACAGTGACCAAAATTCCCATTTTTGCAGACTCTTCCTCCTAATGAGAAGCTTCTTTTTCGACCAATTTCGGGCAGGAAAATGACTTTAAACACACTTATTTTAGTTCCTAAAGTGATCATTCACATGCAATGGTCATTTACAGTCCAAAGATTAAATATTAAAAAAAATACAATTTCTGACCATCTGGAGAAAGTTCGACATCGTTCGACATCGTTTTTCATCAGAAAATTGATTTTTTGGCCTGTAGGAAAAATGATTTAAAAGGTCAATTGCATTGTGCCTCATGTTGAATAACCACTTTTTAAAGGCTCTGAGTGACCAAAATTACCATTTTTATAGACTTTTCGTCCTACTCAGAATCTTCTATTTCGACCAATTTCCGTCAGGAAAATATCTCTAAACATACTTATTTTAGTTCCAAAAGTGAAAATTCACATGCGCTAGTCATTTACAGTCAAAAGATTAAACATTAAAGAATTACCATTTTAGACCATCTGGAGAAAGTTTGACAGCTCTGGGGTCATCGTTTTTCATCAGAAAATTGATTTTTTGGACTGTAGAAAAAATGATTTAAAAGGTCAATTGTTTTGTGCCTCATGTTGAATAACCACTTTTTAAAGGCTCTGAGTGTCCAAAATTGCCTTTTTTATAGACTTTCGTCCTACTCAGAATCTTCTATTTTGACCCATTTCGGGCAGGAAAATATCTCTAAACATACTTATTTTAGTTCCAAAAGTGAAAATTCACATGCAATAGTAATTTACAGTCAAAAGATTAAACATTATAAATTACCATTTCTGACCATCTGTAGAAAGTTTGACAGCTCCGTGGTCATCGTTTTCCATCAGAAAATAGATTTTTTGTACTATAGAAAAAATTATTCAAAATGTCAATTGGATTGTGCCTCATGTTTAATAACCACTTTTGAAAGCCTCACAGTGACCAAAATTGCCATTTTTGCAGACTCTTCCTCCTAATGAGAAGCTTCTTTTTCGACCAATTTCGGGCAGGAAAATGACTCTAAACACACTTATTTTAGTTCCTAAAGTGATCATTCACATGCAATGGTCATTTACAGTCCAAAGATTAAATATTAAAAAAAATACAATTTCTGACCATCTGGAGAAAGTTCGACATCGTTCGACATCGTTTTTCATCAGAAAATTGATTTTTTGGCCTGGAGAAAAAATGATTTAAAAGGTCAATTGTATTGTGCCTCATGTTGAATACCCACTTTTTAAAGGCTCTGAGTGTCCAAAATTGCCTTTTTTATAGACTTTTCGTCCTACTCAGAATCTTCTGTTTTGACCCATTTCGGGCAGGAAAATATCTCTAAACATACTTATTTTAGTTCCAAAAGTGAAAATTCACATGCAATAGTAATTTACAGTCAAAAGATTAAACATTATAAATGACCATTTCTGACCATCTGTAGAAAGTTTGACAGCTCCGTGGTCATCGTTTTCCATCAGAAAATAGATTTTTTGTACTGTAGAAAAAATTATTCAAAATTTCAATTGGATTGTGCCTCATGTTGAATAACCACTTTTGAAAGCCTCACAGTGACCAAAATTGATATTTTTGCAGACTCTTCCTTCTAATGAGAAGCTTCTTTTTCGACCAATTTCGGGCAGGAAAATGACTCTAAACACACTTATTTTAGTTCCTAAAGTGATCATTCACATGCAATGGTCATTTACAGTCCAAAGATTAAATATTAAAAAAAATACAATTTCTGACCATCTGGAGAAAGTTCGACATCGTTCGACATCGTTTTTCATCAGAAAATTGATTTTTTGGCCTGTAGAAAAAATGATTTAAAAGGTCAATTGCATTGTGCCTCATGTTGAATAACCAGTTTTTAAAGGCTCTGAGTGACCAAAATTACCATTTTTATAGACTTTTCGTCCTACTCAGAATCTTCTATTTCGACCAATTTCCGTCAGGAAAATATCTCTAAACATACTTATTTTAGTTCCAAAAGTGAAAATTCACATGCGCTAGTCATTTACAGTCAAAAGATTAAACATTAAAGAATTACAATTTCAGACCATCTGGAGAAAGTTTGACAGCTCCGGGGTCATCGTTTTTCATCAGAAAATTTATTTTTTGGACTGTAGAAAAAATGATTTAAAAGGTCAATTGTATTGTGCCTCATGTTGAATAACCACTTTTTAAAGGCTCTGAGTGTCCAAAATTGCCTTTTTTACAGACTTTTTTTCCTACTCAGAATCTTCTATTTTGACCCATTTCTGGCAGGAAAATATCTCTAAACATAGTTATTTTAGTTCCAAAAGTGAAAATTCACATGCAATAGTAATTTACAGTCAAAAGATTAAACATTATAAATGACCATTTCTGACCATCTGTAGAAAGTTTGACAGCTCCGTGGTCATCGTTTTCCATCAGAAAATAGATTTTTTGTACTGTAGAAAAAATTATTCAAAATGTCAATTGGATTGTGCCTCATGTTGAATAACCACTTTTGAAAGCCTCACAGTGACCAAAATTGCCATTTTTGCAGACTCTTCCTCCTAATGAGAAGCTTCTTTTTCGACCAATTTCGGGCAGGAAAATGACTCTAAACACACTTATTTTAGTTCCTAAAGTGATCATTCACATGCAATGGTCATTTACAGTCCAAAGATTAAATATTAAAAAAAATACAATTTCTGACCATCTGGAGAAAGTTCGACATCGTTCGACATCGTTTTTCATCAGAAAATTGATTTTATGGCCTGTAGAAAAAATGATTTAAAAGGTCAATTGCATTGTGCCTCATGTTGAATAACCACTTTTTAAAGGCTCTGAGTGACCAAAATTACCATTTTTATAGACTTTTCGTCCTACTCAGAATCTTCTATTTCGACCAATTTCCGTCAGGAAAATATCTCTAAACATACTTATTTTAGTTCAAAAGTGAAAATTCACATGCGCTAGTCATTTACAGTCAAAAGATTAAACATTAAAGAATTACCATTTTAGACCATCTGGAGAAAGTTTGACAGCTCTGGGGTCATCGTTTTTCATCAGAAAATTGATTTTTTGGACTGTAGAAAAAATGATTTAAAAGGTCAATTGTATTGTGCCTCATGTTGAATAACCACTTTTTAAAGGCTCTGAGTGTCCAAAATTGCCTTTTTTATAGACTTTTCGTCCTACTCAGAATCTTCTATTTTGACCCATTTCGGGCAGGAAAATATCTCCAAACATACTTATTTTAGTTCCAAAAGTGAAAATTCACATGCAATAGTAATTTACAGTCAAAAGATTAAACATTATAAATTACCATTTCTGACCATCTGTAGAAAGTTTGACAGCTCCGTGGTCATCGTTTTCCATCAGAAAATAGATTTTTTGTACTGTAGAAAAAATTATTCAAAATGTCAATTGGATTGTGCCTCATGTTGAATAACCACTTTTGAAAGCCTCACAGTGACCAAAATTGCCATTTTTGCAGACTCTTCCTCCTAATGAGAAGCTTTTTTTTCGAACAATTTCGGGCAGGAAAATGACTCTGAACACACTTATTTTAGTTCCTAAAGTGATCATTCACATGCAATGGTCATTTACAGTCCAAAGAATAAATATTTAAAAAAATACAATTTCTGACCATCTGGAGAAAGTTCGACATCGTTCGACATCGTTTTTCATCAGAAAATTGATTTTTTGGCCTGGAGAAAAAATGATTTAAAAGGTCAATTGCATTGTGCCTCATGTTGAATAACCACTTTTTAAAGGCTCTGAGTGACCAAAATTACCACTTTTTATAGACTTTTCGTCCTACTCAGAATCTTCTATTTCGACCAATTTCCGTCAGGAAAATATCTCTAACCATACTTATTTTAGTTCCAAAAGTGAAAATTCACATGCGCTAGTCATTTACAGTCAAAAGATTAAACATTAAAGAATTACCATTTCAGACCATCTGGAGAAAGTTTGACAGCTCCGGGGTCATCGTTTTTCATCAGAAAATTTATTTTTTGGACTGTAGAAAAAATGATTTAAAAGGTCAATTGTATTGTGCCTCATGTTGAATAACCACTTTTTAAAGGCTCTGAGTGTCCAAAATTGCCTTTTTTATAGACTTTTCGTCCTACTCAGAATCTTCTATTTTGACCCATTTCGGGCAGGAAAATATCTCTAAACATAGTTATTTTAGTTCCAAAAGTGAAAATTCACATGCAATAGTAATTTACAGTCAAAAGATTAAACATTATAAATGACCATTTCTGACCATCTGTAGAAAGTTTGACAGCTCCGTGGTCATCGTTTTCCATCAGAAAATAGATTTTTTGTACTGTAGAAAAAATTATTCAAAATGTCAATTGGATTGTGCCTCATGTTGAATAACCACTTTTGAAAGCCTCACAGTGACCAAAATTCCCATTTTTGCAGACTCTTCCTCCTAATGAGAAGCTTCTTTTTCGACCAATTTCGGGCAGGAAAATGACTTTAAACACACTTATTTTAGTTCCTAAAGTGATCATTCACATGCAATGGTCATTTACAGTCCAAAGATTAAATATTAAAAAAAATACAATTTCTGACCATCTGGAGAAAGTTCGACATCGTTCGACATCGTTTTTCATCAGAAAATTGATTTTTTGGCCTGTAGGAAAAATGATTTAAAAGGTCAATTGCATTGTGCCTCATGTTGAATAACCACTTTTTAAAGGCTCTGAGTGACCAAAATTACCATTTTTATAGACTTTTCGTCCTACTCAGAATCTTCTATTTCGACCAATTTCCGTCAGGAAAATATCTCTAAACATACTTATTTTAGTTCCAAAAGTGAAAATTCACATGCGCTAGTCATTTACAGTCAAAAGATTAAACATTAAAGAATTACCATTTCAGACCATCTGGAGAAAGTTTGACAGCTCCGGGGTCATCGTTTTTCATCAGAAAATTGATTTTTTGGACTGTAGAAAAAATGATTTAAAAGGTCAATTGTATTGTGCCTCATGTTGAATAACCACTTTTTAAAGGCTCTGAGTGTCCAAAATTGCCTTTTTTATAGACTTTTCGTCCTACTCAGAATCTTCTATGTTGACCCATTTCGGGCAGGAAAATATCTCTAAACATACTTATTTTAGTTCCAAAAGTGAAAATTCACATGCAATAGTAATTTACAGTCAAAAGATTAAACATTATAAATTACCATTTCTGACCATCTGTAGAAAGTTTGACAGCTCCGTGGTCATCGTTTTCCATCAGAAAATAGATTTTTTGTACCGTAGAAAAAATTATTCAAAATGTCAATTGGATTGTGCCTCATGTTGAATAACCACTTTTGAAAGCCTCACAGTGACCAAAATTGCCATTTTTGCCGACTCTTCCTCCTAATGAGAAGCTTCTTTTTCGACCAATTTCGGGCAGGAAAATGACTCTAAACACACTTATTTTAGTTCCTAAAGTGATCATTCACATGCAATGGTCATTTACAGTCCAAAGATTAAATATTAAAAAAAATACAATTTCTGACCATCTGGAGAAAGTTCGACATCGTTCGACATCGTTTTTCATCAGAAAATTGATTTTATGGCCTGTAGAAAAAATGATTTAAAAGGTCAATTGCATTGTGCCTCATGTTGAATAACCACTTTTTAAAGGCTCTGAGTGACCAAAATGACCATTTTTATAGACTTTTCATCCTACTCAGAATCTTCTATTTCGACCAATTTCCGTCAGGAAAATATCTCTAAACATACTTATTTTAGTTCCAAAAGTGAAAATTCACATGCGCTAGTCATTTACAGTCAAAAGATTAAACATTAAAGAATTACCATTTTAGACCATCTGGAGAAAGTTTGACAGCTCTGGGGTCATCGTTTTTCATCAGAAAATTGATTTTTTGGACTGTAGAAAAAATGATTTAAAAGGTCAATTGTATTGTGCCTCATGTTGAATAACCACTTTTTAAAGGCTCTGAGTGTCCAAAATTGCCTTTTTTATAGACTTTCGTCCTACTCAGAATCTTCTATTTTGACCCATTTCGGGCAGGAAAATATCTCTAAACATACTTATTTTAGTTCCAAAAGTGAAAATTCACATGCAATAGTAATTTACAGTCAAAAGATTAAACATTATAAATTACCATTTCTGACCATCTGTAGAAAGTTTGACAGCTCCGTGGTCATCGTTTTCCATCAGAAAATAGATTTTTTGTACTGTAGAAAAAATTATTCAAAATGTCAATTGGATTGTGCCTCATGTTTAATAACCACTTTTGAAAGCCTCACAGTGACCAAAATTGCCATTTTTGCAGACTCTTCCTCCTAATGAGAAGCTTCTTTTTCGACCAATTTCGGGCAGGAAAATGACTCTAAACACACTTATTTTAGTTCCTAAAGTGATCATTCACATGCAATGGTCATTTACAGTCCAAAGATTAAATATTAAAAAAAATACAATTTCTGACCATCTGGAGAAAGTTCGACATCGTTCGACATCGTTTTTCATCAGAAAATTGATTTTTTGGCCTGGAGAAAAAATGATTTAAAAGGTCAATTGTATTGTGCCTCATGTTGAATACCCACTTTTTAAAGGCTCTGAGTGTCCAAAATTGCCTTTTTTATAGACTTTTCGTCCTACTCAGAATCTTCTGTTTTGACCCATTTCGGGCAGGAAAATATCTCTAAACATACTTATTTTAGTTCCAAAAGTGAAAATTCACATGCAATAGTAATTTACAGTCAAAAGATTAAACATTATAAATGACCATTTCTGACCATCTGTAGAAAGTTTGACAGCTCCGTGGTCATCATTTTCCATCAGAAAATAGATTTTTTGTACTGTAGAAAAAATTATTCAAAATTTCAATTGGATTGTGCCTCATGTTGAATAACCACTTTTGAAAGCCTCACAGTGACCAAAATTGATATTTTTGCAGACTCTTCCTTCTAATGAGAAGCTTCTTTTTCGACCAATTTCGGGCAGGAAAATGACTCTAAACACACTTATTTTAGTTCCTAAAGTGATCATTCACATGCAATGGTCATTTACAGTCCAAAGATTAAATATTAAAAAAAATACAATTTCTGACCATCTGGAGAAAGTTCGACATCGTTCGACATCGTTTTTCATCAGAAAATTGATTTTTTGGCCTGTAGAAAAAATGATTTAAAAGGTCAATTGCATTGTGCCTCATGTTGAATAACCAGTTTTTAAAGGCTCTAAGTGACCAAAATTACCATTTTTATAGACTTTTCGTCCTACTCAGAATCTTCTATTTCCACCAATTTCCGTCAGGAAAATATCTCTAAACATACTTATTTTAGTTCCAAAAGTGAAAATTCACATGCGCTAGTCATTTACAGTCAAAAGATTAAACATTAAAGAATTACAATTTCAGACCATCTGGAGAAAGTTTGACAGCTCCGGGGTCATCGTTTTTCATCAGAAAATTTATTTTTTGGACTGTAGAAAAAATGATTTAAAAGGTCAATTGTATTGTGCCTCATGTTGAATAACCACTTTTTAAAGGCTCTGAGTGTCCAAAATTGCCTTTTTTACAGACTTTTTTTCCTACTCAGAATCTTCTATTTTGACCCATTTCTGGCAGGAAAATATCTCTAAACATAGTTATTTTAGTTCCAAAAGTGAAAATTCACATGCAATAGTAATTTACAGTCAAAAGATTAAACATTATAAATGACCATTTCTGACCATCTGTAGAAAGTTTGACAGCTCCGTGGTCATCGTTTTCCATCAGAAAATAGATTTTTTGTACTGTAGAAAAAATTATTCAAAATGTCAATTGGATTGTGCCTCATGTTGAATAACCACTTTTGAAAGCCTCACAGTGACCAAAATTGCCATTTTTGCAGACTCTTCCTCCTAATGAGAAGCTTCTTTTTCGACCAATTTCGGGCAGGAAAATGACTCTAAACACACTTATTTTAGTTCCTAAAGTGATCATTCACATGCAATGGTCATTTACAGTCCAAAGATTAAATATTAAAAAAAATACAATTTCTGACCATCTGGAGAAAGTTCGACATCGTTCGACATCGTTTTTCATCAGAAAATTGATTTTATGGCCTGTAGAAAAAATGATTTAAAAGTAGGCCTGGGCGGTAAATTCCGTTCCGTTCGCGGAATTTGCGGAATTTGGGTAGTTTCGCGTTCCGCGGAGAACGCGAAATTGCCCAAAAACCTGCGTTCCGCGACTTCGCGAAATTTTTTGCTTGTTCGCGTTCTCAATATGCGTGTTCGCGAGATATTTCACCTCGAGCACGCAAACAGCGATCGCGAACAGGAAAAAAGTATCGCGAACAAGCAATTCCGCGTGTTCGCGGAATTTCTGCGTGTTCGCGGAGATTTTTTACCGTTTCGCGGAGATTTGCGTAACGCGATTACGCAAATTCCGCCCACCCCTATTTAAAAGGTCAATTGCATTGTGCCTCATGTTGAATAACCACTTTTTAAAGGCTCTGAGTGACCAAAATTACCATTTTTATAGACTTTTCGTCCTACTCAGAATCTTCTATTTCGACCAATTTCCGTCAGGAAAATATCTCTAAACATACTTATTTTAGTTCAAAAGTGAAAATTCACATGCGCTAGTCATTTACAGTCAAAAGATTAAACATTAAAGAATTACCATTTTAGACCATCTGGAGAAAGTTTGACAGCTCTGGGGTCATCGTTTTTCATCAGAAAATTGATTTTTTGGACTGTAGAAAAAATGATTTAAAAGGTCAATTGTATTGTGCCTCATGTTGAATAACCACTTTTTAAAGGCTCTGAGTGTCCAAAATTGCCTTTTTTATAGACTTTTCGTCCTACTCAGAATCTTCTATTTTGACCCATTTCGGGCAGGAAAATATCTCCAAACATACTTATTTTAGTTCCAAAAGTGAAAATTCACATGCAATAGTAATTTACAGTCAAAAGATTAAACATTATAAATTACCATTTCTGACCATCTGTAGAAAGTTTGACAGCTCCGTGGTCATCGTTTTCCATCAGAAAATAGATTTTTTGTACTGTAGAAAAAATTATTCAAAATGTCAATTGGATTGTGCCTCATGTTGAATAACCACTTTTGAAAGCCTCACAGTGACCAAAATTGCCATTTTTGCAGACTCTTCCTCCTAATGAGAAGCTTTTTTTTCGAACAATTTCGGGCAGGAAAATGACTCTGAACACACTTATTTTAGTTCCTAAAGTGATCATTCACATGCAATGGTCATTTACAGTCCAAAGAATAAATATTAAAAAAAATACAATTTCTGACCATCTGGAGAAAGTTCGACATCGTTCGACATCGTTTTTCATCAGAAAATTGATTTTTTGGCCTGGAGAAAAAATGATTTAAAAGGTCAATTGCATTGTGCCTCATGTTGAATAACCACTTTTTAAAGGCTCTGAGTGACCAAAATTACCACTTTTTATAGACTTTTCGTCCTACTCAGAATCTTCTATTTCGACCAATTTCCGTCAGGAAAATATCTCTAACCATACTTATTTTAGTTCCAAAAGTGAAAATTCACATGCGCTAGTCATTTACAGTCAAAAGATTAAACATTAAAGAATTACCATTTCAGACCATCTGGAGAAAGTTTGACAGCTCCGGGGTCATCGTTTTTCATCAGAAAATTTATTTTTTGGACTGTAGAAAAAATGATTTAAAAGGTCAATTGTATTGTGCCTCATGTTGAATAACCACTTTTTAAAGGCTCTGAGTGTCCAAAATTGCCTTTTTTATAGACTTTTCGTCCTACTCAGAATCTTCTATTTTGACCCATTTCGGGCAGGAAAATATCTCTAAACATAGTTATTTTAGTTCCAAAAGTGAAAATTCACATGCAATAGTAATTTACAGTCAAAAGATTAAACATTATAAATGACCATTTCTGACCATCTGTAGAAAGTTTGACAGCTCCGTGGTCATCGTTTTCCATCAGAAAATAGATTTTTTGTACTGTAGAAAAAATTATTCAAAATGTCAATTGGATTGTGCCTCATGTTGAATAACCACTTTTGAAAGCCTCACAGTGACCAAAATTCCCATTTTTGCAGACTCTTCCTCCTAATGAGAAGCTTCTTTTTCGACCAATTTCGGGCAGGAAAATGACTCTAAACACACTTATTTTAGTTCCTAAAGTGATCATTCACATGCAATGGTCATTTACAGTCCAAAGATTAAATATTAAAAAAAATACAATTTCTGACCATCTGGAGAAAGTTCGACATCGTTCGACATCGTTTTTCATCAGAAAATTGATTTTTTGGCCTGTAGAAAAAATGATTTAAAAGGTCAATTGCATTGTGCCTCATGTTGAATAACCACTTTTTAAAGGCTCTGAGTGACCAAAATTACCATTTTTATAGACTTTTCGTCCTACTCAGAATCTTCTATTTCGACCAATTTCCGTCAGGAAAATATCTCTAAACATACTTATTTTAGTTCCAAAAGTGAAAATTCACATGCGCTAGTCATTTACAGTCAAAAGATTAAACATTAAAGAATTACCATTTCAGACCATCTGGAGAAAGTTTGACAGCTCCGGGGTCATCATTTTTCATCAGAAAATTGATTTTTTGGACTGTAGAAAAAATGATTTAAAAGGTCAATTGTATTGTGCCTCATGTTGAATAACCACTTTTTAAAGGCTCTGAGTGTCCAAAATTGCCTTTTTTATAGACTTTTCGTCCTACTCAGAATCTTCTATGTTGACCCATTTCGGGCAGGAAAATATCTCTAAACATACTTATTTTAGTTCCAAAAGTGAAAATTCACATGCAATAGTAATTTACAGTCAAAAGATTAAACATTATAAATTACCATTTCTGACCATCTGTAGAAAGTTTGACAGCTCCGTGGTCATCGTTTTCCATCAGAAAATAGATTTTTTGTACTGTAGAAAAAATTATTCAAAATGTCAATTGGATTGTGCCTCATGTTGAATAACCACTTTTGAAAGCCTCACAGTGACCAAAATTGCCATTTTTGCCGACTCTTCCTCCTAATGAGAAGCTTCTTTTTCGACCAATTTCGGGCAGGAAAATGACTCTAAACACACTTATTTTAGTTCCTAAAGTGATCATTCACATGCAATGGTCATTTACAGTCCAAAGATTAAATATTAAAAAAAATACAATTTCTGACCATCTGGAGAAAGTTCGACATCGTTCGACATCGTTTTTCATCAGAAAATTGATTTTATGGCCTGTAGAAAAAATGATTTAAAAGGTCAATTGCATTGTGCCTCATGTTGAATAACCACTTTTTAAAGGCTCTGAGTGACCAAAATTACCATTTTTATAGACTTTTCATCCTACTCAGAATCTTCTATTTCGACCAATTTCCGTCAGGAAAATATCTCTAAACATACTTATTTTAGTTCCAAAAGTGAAAATTCACATGCGCTAGTCATTTACAGTCAAAAGATTAAACATTAAAGAATTACCATTTTAGACCATCTGGAGAAAGTTTGACAGCTCTGGGGTCATCGTTTTTCATCAGAAAATTGATTTTTTGGACTGTAGAAAAAATGATTTAAAAGGTCAATTGTATTGTGCCTCATGTTGAATAACCACTTTTTAAAGGCTCTGAGTGTCCAAAATTGCCTTTTTTATAGACTTTTCGTCCTACTCAGAATCTTCTATTTTGACCCATTTCGGGCAGGAAAATATCTCTAAACATACTTATTTTAGTTCCAAAAGTGAAAATTCACATGCAATAGTAATTTACAGTCAAAAGATTAAACATTATAAATTACCATTTCTGACCATCTGTAGAAAGTTTGACAGCTCCGTGGTCATCGTTTTCCATCAGAAAATAGATTTTTTGTACTGTAGAAAAAATTATTCAAAATGTCAATTGGATTGTGCCTCATGTTGAATAACCACTTTTGAAAGCCTCACAGTGACCAAAATTGCCATTTTTGCAGACTCTTCCTCCTAATGAGAAGCTTCTTTTTCGACCAATTTCGGCCAGGAAAATGACTCTAAACACACTTATTTTAGTTCCTAAAGTGATCATTCACATGCAATGGTCATTTACAGTCCAAAGATTAAATATTAAAAAAAATACAATTTCTGACCATCTGGAGAAAGTTCGACATCGTTCGACATCGTTTTTCATCAGAAAATTGATTTTTTGGCCTGGAGAAAAAATGATTTAAAAGGTCAATTGTATTGTGCCTCATGTTGAATAACCACTTTTTAAAGGCTCTGAGTGTCCAAAATTGCCTTTTTTATAGACTTTTCGTCCTACTCAGAATCTTCTGTTTTGACCCATTTCGGGCAGGAAAATATCTCTAAACATACTTATTTTAGTTCCAAAAGTGAAAATTCACATGCAATAGTAATTTACAGTCAAAAGATTAAACATTATAAATGACCATTTCTGACCATCTGTAGAAAGTTTGACAGCTCCGTGGTCATCGTTTTCCATCAGAAAATAGATTTTTTGTACTGTAGAAAAAATTATTCAAAATTTCAATTGGATTGTGCCTCATGTTGAATAACCACTTTTGAAAGCCTCACAGTGACCAAAATTGATATTTTTGCAGACTCTTCCTCCTAATGAGAAGCTTCTTTTTCGACCAATTTCGGGCAGGAAAATGACTCTAAACACACTTATTTTAGTTCCTAAAGTGATCATTCACATGCAATGGTCATTTACAGTCCAAAGATTAAATATTAAAAAAAAATACAATTTCTGACCATCTGGAGAAAGTTCGACATCGTTCGACATCGTTTTTCATCAGAAAATTGATTTTTTGGCCTGTAGAAAAAATGATTTAAAAGGTCAATTGCATTGTGCCTCATGTTGAATAACCACTTTTTAAAGGCTCTGAGTGACCAAAATTACCATTTTTATAGACTTTTCGTCCTACTCAGAATCTTCTATTTCGACCAATTTCCGTCAGGAAAATATCTCTAAACATACTTATTTTAGTTCCAAAAGTGAAAATTCACATGCGCTAGTCATTTACAGTCAAAAGATTAAACATTAAAGAATTACAATTTCAGACCATCTGGAGAAAGTTTGACAGCTCCGGGGTCATCGTTTTTCATCAGAAAATTTATTTTTTGGACTGTAGAAAAAATGATTTAAAAGGTCAATTGTATTGTGCCTCATGTTGAATAACCACTTTTTAAAGGCTCTGAGTATCCAAAATTGCCTTTTTTACAGACTTTTCTTCCTACTCAGAATCTTCTATTTTGACCCATTTCTGGCAGGAAAATATCTCTAAACATAGTTATTTTAGTTCCAAAAGTGAAAATTCACATGCAATAGTAATTTACAGTCAAAAGATTAAACATTATAAATGACCATTTCTGACCATCTGTAGAAAGTTTGACAGCTCCGTGGTCATCGTTTTCCATCAGAAAATAGATTTTTTGTACTGTAGAAAAAAATATTCAAAATGTCAATTGGATTGTGCCTCATGTTGAATAACCACTTTTGAAAGCCTCACAGTGACCAAAATTGCAATTTTTGCAGACTCTTCCTCCTAATGAGAAGCTTCTTTTTCGACCAATTTCGGGCAGGAAAATGCCTCTGAACACACTTATTTTAGTTCCTAAAGTGATCATTCACATGCAATGGTCATTTACAGTCCAAAGATTAAATATTAAAAAAAATACAATTTCTGACCATCTGGAGAAAGTTCGACATCGTTCGACGTCATTTTTCATCAGAAAATTGATTTTTTGGCCTGGAGAAAAAATGATTTAAAAGGTCAATTGCATTGTGCCTCATGTTGAATAACCACTTTTTAAAGGCTCTGAGTGACCAAAATTACCACTTTTTATAGACTTTTCGTCCTACTCAGAATCTTCTATTTCAACCAATTTCCGTCAGGAAAATATCTCTAACCATACTTATTTTAGTTCCAAAAGTGAAAATTCACATGCGCTAGTCATTTACAGTCAAAAGATTAAACATTAAAGAATTACCATTTCAGACCATCTGGAGAAAGTTTGACAGCTCCGGGGTCATCGTTTTTCATCAGAAAATTGATTTTTTGGACTGTAGAAAAAATGATTTAAAAGGTCAATTGTATTGTGCCTCATGTTGAATAACCACTTTTTAAAGGCTCTGAGTGTCCAAAATTGCCTTTTTTATAGACTTTTTGTCCTACTCAGAATCTTCTATTTTGACCCATTTCGGGCAGGAAAATATCTCTAAACATAGTTATTTTAGTTCCAAAAGTGAAAATTCACATGCAATAGTAATTTACAGTCAAAAGATTAAACATTATAAATGACCATTTCTGACCATCTGTAGAAAGTTTGACAGCTCCGTGGTCATCGTTTTCCATCAGAAAATAGATTTTTTGTACTGTAGAAAAAATTATTCAAAATGTCAATTGGATTGTGCCTCATGTTTAATAACCACTTTTGAAAGCCTCACAGTGACCAAAATTGATATTTTTGCAGACTCTTCCTCGTAATGAGAAGCTTCTTTTTCGACCAATTTTGGGCAGGAAAATGACTCTAAACACACTTATTTTAGTTCCTAAAGTGATCATTCACATGCAATGGTCATTTACAGTCCAAAGATTAAATATTAAAAAAAATACAATTTCTGACCATCTGGAGAAAGTTCGACATCGTTCGACATCGTTTTTCATCAGAAAATTGATTTTTTGGCCTGTAGAAAAAATGATTTAAAAGGTCAATTGCATTGTGCCTCATGTTGAATAACCACTTTTTAAAGGCTCTGAGTGACCAAAATTACCATTTTTATAGACTTTTCGTCCTACTCAGAATCTTCTATTTCGACCAATTTCCGTCAGGAAAATATCTCTAAACATACTTATTTTAGTTCCAAAAGTGAAAATTCACATGCGCTAGTCATTTACAGTCAAAAGATTAAACATTAAAGAATTACAATTTCAGACCATCTGGAGAAAGTTTGACAGCTCCGGGGTCATCGTTTTTCATCAGAAAATTTATTTTTTGGACTGTAGAAAAAATGATTTAAAAGGTCAATTGTATTGTGCCTCATGTTGAATAACCACTTTTTAAAGACTCTGAGTGTCCAAAATTGCCTTTTTTATAGACTTTTCGTCCTACTCAGAATCTTCTATTTTGACCCATTTCGGGCAGGAAAATATCTCTAAACATACTTATTTTAGTTCCAAAAGTGAAAATTCACATGCAATAGTAATTTACAGTCAAAAGATTAAACATTATAAATTACCATTTCTGACCATCTGTAGAAAGTTTGACAGCTCCGTGGTCATCGTTTTCCATCAGAAAATAGATTTTTTGTACTGTAGAAAAAATTATTCAAAATGTCAATTGGATTGTGCCTCATGTTGAATAACCACTTTTGAAAGCCTCACAGTGACCAAAATTGCCATTTTTGCAGACTCTTCCTCCTAATGAGAAGCTTCTTTTTCGAACAATTTCGGGCAGGAAAATGACTCTGAACACACTTATTTTAGTTCCTAAAGTGATCTTTCACATGCAATGGTCATTTACAGTCCAAAGAATAAATATTAAAAAAAATACAATTTCTGACCATCTGGAGAAAGTTCGACATCGTTCGACATCGTTTTTCATCAGAAAATTGATTTTTTGGCCTGGAGAAAAAATGATTTAAAAGGTCAATTGCATTGTGCCTCATGTTGAATAACCACTTTTTAAAGGCTCTGAGTGACCAAAATTACCACTTTTTATAGACTTTTCGTCCTACTCAGAATCTTCTATTTCGACCAATTTCCGTCAGGAAAATATCTCTAACCATACTTATTTTATTTCCAAAAGTGAAAATTCACATGCGCTAGTCATTTACAGTCAAAAGATTAAACATTAAAGAATTACCATTTCAGACCATCTGGAGAAAGTTTGACAGCTCCGGGGTCATCGTTTTTCATCAGAAAATGTATTTTTTGGACTGTAGAAAAAATTATTTAAAAGGTCAATTGTATTGTGCCTCATGTTGAATAACCACTTTTTAAAGGCTCTGAGTGTCCAAAATTGCCTTTTTTATAGACTTTTCGTCCTACTCAGAATCTTCTATTTTGACCCATTTCTGGCAGGAAAATATCTCTAAACATAGTTATTTTAGTTCCAAAAGTGAAAATTCACATGCAATAGTAATTTACAGGCAAGAAATTAAACATTATAAATGACCATTTCTGACCATCTGTAGAAAGTTTGACAGCTCCGTGGTCATCGTTTTCCATCAGAAAATATTTTTTTTGTACTGTAGAAAAAATTATTCAAAATGTCAATTGGATTGTGCCTCATGTTGAATAACCACTTTTGAAAGCCTCACAGTGACCAAAATTGCCATTTTTGCAGACTCTTCCTCCTAATGAGAAGCTTCTTTTTCGACCAATTTCGGGCAGGAAAATGACTCTAAACACACTTATTTTAGTTCCTAAAGTGATCATTCACATGCAATAGTCATTTACAGTCCAAAGATTAAATATTAAAAAAAATACAATTTCTGACCATCTGGAGAAAGTTCGACATCGTTCGACATCGTTTTTCATCAGAAAATTGATTTTATGGCCTGTAGAAAAAATGATTTAAAAGGTCAATTGCATTGTGCCTCATGTTGAATAACCACTTTTTAAAGGCTCTGAGTGACCAAAATTACCATTTTCATAGACTTTTCGTCCTACTCAGAATCTTCTATTTCGACCAATTTCCGTCAGGAAAATATCTCTAAACATACTTATTTTAGTTCCAAAAGTGAAAATTCACATGCGCTAGTCATTTACAGTCAAAAGATTAAACATTAAAGAATTACAATTTCAGACCATCTGGAGAAAGTTTGACAGCTCCGGGGTCATCGTTTTTCATCAGAAAATTTATTTTTTGGACTGTAGAAAAAATGATTTAAAAGGTCAATTGTATTGTGCCTCATGTTGAATAACCACTTTTTAAAGGCTCTGAGTGTCCAAAATTGCCTTTTTTATAGACTTTTCGTCCTACTCAGAATCTTCTATTTTGACCCATTTCTGGCAGGAAAATATCGCTAAACATACTTATTTTAGTTCCAAAAGTGAAAATTCACATGCAATAGTAATTTACAGTCAAAAGATTAAACATTATAAATGACCATTTCTGACCATCTGTAGAAAGTTTGACAGCTCCGTGGTCATCGTTTTCCATCGGAAAATAGATTTTTTGTACTGTAGAAAAAATTATTCAAAATGTCAATTGGATTGTGCCTCATGTTGAATAACCACTTTTGAAAGCCTCACAGTGACCAAAATTGCCGTTTTTGCAGACTCTTCCTCCTAATGAGAAGCTTCTTTTTCGACCAATTTCGGACAGGAAAATGACTCTAAACACACTTATTTTAGTTCCTAAAGTGATCATTCACATGCAATGGTCATTTACAGTCCAAAGATTAAATATTAAAAAAAATACAATTTGTGACCATCTGGAGAAAGTTCGACATCGTTCGACATCGGCCTGTAGAAAAAATGATTTAAAAGGTCAATTGCATTGTGCCTCATGTTGAATAACCACTTTTTAAAGGCTCTGAGTGACCAAAATTACCATTTTTATAGACTTTTCATCCTACTCAGAATCTTCTATTTCGACCAATTTCCGTCAGGAAAATATCTCTAAACATACTTATTTTAGTTCCAAAAGTGAAAATTCACATGCGCTAGTCATTTACAGTCAAAAGATTAAACATTAAAGAATTACCATTTTAGACCATCTGGAGAAAGTTTGACAGCTCTGGGGTCATCGTTTTTCATCAGAAAATTGATTTTTTGGACTGTAGAAAAAATGATTTAAAAGGTCAATTGTATTGTGCCTCATGTTGAATAACCACTTTTTAAAGGCTCTGAGTGTCCAAAATTGCCTTTTTTATAGACTTTTCGTCCTACTCAGAATCTTCTATTTCGACCAATTTCCATCAGGAAAATATCTCTAACCATACTTATTTTAGTTCCAAAAGTGAAAATTCACATGCGCTAGTCATTTACAGTCAAAAGATTAAACATTAAAGAATTACCATTTCAGACCATCTGGAGAAATTTTGACAGCTCCGGGGTCATCGTTTTTCATCAGAAAATTTATTTTTTGGACTGTAGAAAAAATGATTTAAAAGGTCAATTGTATTGTGCCTCATGTTGAATAACCACTTTTTAAAGGCTCTGAGTGTCCAAAATTGCCTTTTTTATAGACTTTTCGTCCTACTCAGAATCTTCTATTTAGACCCATTTTGGGCAGGAAAATATCTCTAAACATACTTATTTTAGTTCCAAAAGTGAAAATTCACATGCAATAGTAATTTACAGTCAAAAGATTAAACATTATAAATGACCATTTCTGACCATCTGTAGAAAGTTTGACAGCTCCGTGGTCATCGTTTTCCATCAGAAAATAGATTTTTTGTACTGTAGAAAAAATTATTCAAAATGTCAATTGGATTATGCCTCATGTTGAATAACCACTTTTGAAAGCCTCACAGTGACCAAAATTGCCATTTTTGCAGACTCTTCCTCCTAATGAGAAGCTTCTTTTTCGACCAATTTCGGGCAGGAAAATGACTCTAAACACACTTATTTTAGTTCCTAAAGTGATCATTCACATGCAATGGTCATTTACAGTCCAAAGATTAAATATTAAAAAAAAAACAAAATTCTGACCATCTGGAGAAAGTTCGACATCGTTCGACATCGTTTTTCATCAGAAAATTGATTTTATGGCCTGTAGAAAAAATGATTTAAAAGGTCAATTGCATTGTGCCTCATGTTGAATAACCACTTTTTAAAGGCTCTGAGTGACAAAAATTACCATTTTTATAGACTTTTCGTCCTACTCAGAATCTTCTATTTCGACCAATTTCTCTCAGGAAAATATCTCTAAACATACTTATTTTAGTTCCAAAAGTGAAAATTCACATGCCCTAGTCATTTACAGTCAAAAGATTAAACATTAAAGAATTACAATTTCAGACCATCTGGAGAAAGTTTGACAGCTCCGGGGTCATCGTTTTTCATCAGAAAATTTATTTTTTGGACTGTAGAAAAAATGATTTAAAAGGTCAATTGTATTGTGCCTCATGTTGAATAACCACTTTTTAAAGGCTCTGAGTGTCCAAAATTGCCTTTTTTATAGACTTTTCGTCCTACTCAGAATCTTCTATTTTGACCCATTTTGGGCAGGAAAATATCTCTAAACATACTTATTTTAGTTCCAAAAGTGAAAATTCACATGCAATAGTAATTTACAGTCAAAAGATTAAACATTATAAATTACCATTTCTGACCATCTGTAGAAAGTTTGACAGCTCCGTGGTCATCGTTTTCCATCAGAAAATAGATTTTTTGTACTGTAGAAAAAATTATTCAAAATGTCAATTGGATTGTGCCTCATGTTGAATAACCACTTTTGAAAGCCTCACAGTGACCAAAATTGCCATTTTTGCAGACTCTTCCTACTAATGAGAAGCTTCTTTTTCGAACAATTTCGGGCAGGAAAATGACTCTGAACACACTTATTTTAGTTCCTAAAGTGATCTTTCACATGCAATGGTCATTTACAGTCCAAAGAATAAATATTAAAAAAAATACAATTTCTGACCATCTGGAGAAAGTTCGACATCGTTCGACATCGTTTTTCATCAGAAAATTGATTTTTTGGCCTGTAGAAAAAATGATTTAAAAGGTCAATTGCATTGTGCCTCATGTTGAATAACCACTTTTTAAAGGCTCTGAGTGACCAAAATTACCATTTTTATAGACTTTTCGTCCTACTCAGAATCTTCTATTTCGACCAATTTCCGTCAGGAAAATATCTCTAAACATACTTATTTTAGTTCCAAAAGTGAAAATTCACATGCCCTAGTCATTTACAGTCAAAAGATTAAACATTAAAGAATTACAATTTCAGACCATCTGGAGAAAGTTTGACAGCTCCGGGGTCATCGTTTTTCATCAGAAAATTTATTTTTTGGACTGTAGAAAAAATGATTTAAAAGGTCAATTGTATTGTGCCTCATGTTGAATAACCACTTTTTAAAGGCTCTGAGTGTCCAAAATTGCCTTTTTTATAGACTTTTCGTCCTACTCAGAATCTTCTATTTTGACCCATTTCAGGCAGGAAAATATCTCTAAACATACTTATTTTAGTTCCAAAAGTGAAAATTCACATGCAATAGTAATTTACAGTCAAAAGATTAAACATTATAAATGACCATTTCTGACCATCTGTAGAAAGTTTGACAGCTCCGTGGTCATCGTTTTCCATCAGAAAATATTTTTTTTGTACTGTAGAAAAAATTATTCAAAATGTCAATTGGATTGTGCCTCATGTTGAATAACCACTTTTGAAAGCCTCACAGTGACCAAAATTGCCATTTTTGCAGACTCTTCCTCCTAATGAGAAGCTTCTTTTTCGACCAATTTCAGGCAGGAAAATGACTCTAAACACACTTATTTTAGTTCCTAAAGTGATCATTCACATGCAATGGTCATTTACAGTCCAAAGATTAAATATTAAAAAAAATACAATTTCTGACCATCTGGAGAAAGTTCGACATCGTTCGACATCGTTTTTCATCAGAAAATTGATTTTATGGCCTGTAGAAAAAATGATTTAAAAGGTCAATTGCATTGTGCCTCATGTTGAATAACCACTTTTTAAAGGCTCTGTGTGACCAAAATTACCATTTTTATAGACTTTTCGTCCTACTCAGAATCTTCTATTTCGACCAATTTCCGTCAGGAAAATATCTCTAAACATACTTATTTTAGTTCCAAAAGTGAAAATTCACATGCGCTAGTCATTTACAGTCAAAAGATTAAACATTAAAGAATTACCATTTCAGACCATCTGGAGAAAGTTTGACAGCTCCGGGGTCATCGTTTTTCATCAGAAAATTGATTTTTTGGACTGTAGAAAAAATGATTTAAAAGGTCAATTGTATTGTGCCTCATGTTGAATAACCACTTTTTAAAGGCTCTGAGTGTCCAAAATTGCCTTTTTTATAGACTTTTCGTCCTACTCAGAATCTTCTATGTTGACCCATTTCGGGCAGGAAAATATCTCTAAACATACTTATTTTAGTTCCAAAAGTGAAAATTCACATGCAATAGTAATTTACAGTCAAAAGATTAAACATTATAAATTACCATTTCTGACCATCTGTAGAAAGTTTGACAGCTCCGTGGTCATCGTTTTCCATCAGAAAATAGATTTTTTGTACTGTAGAAAAAATTATTCAAAATGTCAATTGGATTGTGCCTCATGTTGAATAACCACTTTTGAAAGCCTCACAGTGACCAAAATTGCCATTTTTGCCGACTCTTCCTCCTAATGAGAAGCTTCTTTTTCGACCAATTTCGGGCAGGAAAATGACTCTAAACACACTTATTTTAGTTCCTAAAGTGATCATTCACATGCAATGGTCATTTACAGTCCAAAGATTAAATATTAAAAAAAATACAATTTCTGACCATCTGGAGAAAGTTCGACATCGTTCGACATCGTTTTTCATCAGAAAATTGATTTTATGGCCTGTAGAAAAAATGATTTAAAAGGTCAATTGCATTGTGCCTCATGTTGAATAACCACTTTTTAAAGGCTCTGAGTGACCAAAATTACCATTTTTATAGACTTTTCATCCTACTCAGAATCTTCTATTTCGACCAATTTCCGTCAGGAAAATATCTCTAAACATACTTATTTTAGTTCCAAAAGTGAAAATTCACATGCGCTAGTCATTTACAGTCAAAAGATTAAACATTAAAGAATTACCATTTTAGACCATCTGGAGAAAGTTTGACAGCTCTGGGGTCATCGTTTTTCATCAGAAAATTGATTTTTTGGACTGTAGAAAAAATGATTTAAAAGGTCCATTGTATTGTGCCTCATGTTGAATAACCACTTTTTAAAGGCTCTGAGTGTCCAAAATTGCCTTTTTTATAGACTTTTCGTCCTACTCAGAATCTTCTATTTCGACCAATTTCCATCAGGAAAATATCTCTAACCATACTTATTTTAGTTCCAAAAGTGAAAATTCACATGCGCTAGTCATTTACAGTCAAAAGATTAAACATTAAAGAATTACCATTTCAGACCATCTGGAGAAATTTTGACAGCTCCGGGGTCATCGTTTTTCATCAGAAAATTTATTTTTTGGACTGTAGAAAAAATGATTTAAAAGGTCAATTGTATTGTGCCTCATGTTGAATAACCACTTTTTAAAGGCTCTGAGTGTCCAAAATTGCCTTTTTTATAGACTTTTCGTCCTACTCAGAATCTTCTATTTAGACCCATTTTGGGCAGGAAAATATCTCTAAACATACTTATTTTAGTTCCAAAAGTGAAAATTCACATGCAATAGTAATTTACAGTCAAAAGATTAAACATTATAAATGACCATTTCTGACCATCTGTAGAAAGTTTGACAGCTCCGTGGTCATTGTTTTCCATCAGAAAATAGATTTTTTGTACTGTAGAAAAAATTATTCAAAATGTCA
Organism: Triturus cristatus; assembly: GCF_964204655.1. Classification (NCBI taxonomy): domain Eukaryota; kingdom Metazoa; phylum Chordata; class Amphibia; order Caudata; family Salamandridae; genus Triturus; species Triturus cristatus. The sequence goes on along the minus strand of NC_140584.1, from coordinate 167,748,565 downwards.
ATTGGATTATGCCTCATGTTGAATAACCACTTTGAAAGCCTCACAGTGACCAAAATTGCCATTTTTGCAGACTCTTCCTCCTAATGAGAAGCTTCTTTTTCGACCAATTTCGGGCAGGAAAATGACTCTAAACACACTTATTTTAGTTCCTAAAGTGATCATTCACATGCAATGGTCATTTACAGTCCAAAGATTAAATATTAAAAAAAAAACAAAATTCTGACCATCTGGAGAAAGTTCGACATCGTTCGACATCGTTTTTCATCAGAAAATTGATTTTATGGCCTGTAGAAAAAATGATTTAAAAGGTCAATTGCATTGTGCCTCATGTTGAATAACCACTTTTTAAAGGCTCTGAGTGACCAAAATTACAATTTTTATAGACTTTTCGTCCTACTCAGAATCTTCTATTTTGACCAATTTCCGTCAGGAAAACATCTCTAAACATACTTATTTTAGTTCAAAAGTGAAAATTCACATGCGCTAGTCATTTACAGTCAAAAGATTAAACATTAAAGAATTACCATTTTAGACCATCTGGAGAAAGTTTGACAGCTCTGGGGTCATCGTTTTTCATCAGAAAATTGATTTTTTGGACTGTAGAAAAAATGATTTAAAAGGTCAATTGTATTGTGCCTCATGTTGAATAACCACTTTTTAAAGACTCTGAGTGTCCAAAATTGCCTTTTTTATAGACTTTTCGTCCTACTCAGAATCTTCTATTTTGACCCATTTCGGGCAGGAAAATATCTCTAAACATACTTATTTTAGTTCCAAAAGTGAAAATTCACATGCAATAGTAATTTACAGTCAAAAGATTAAACATTATAAATTACCATTTCTGACCATCTGTAGAAAGTTTGACAGCTCCGTGGTCATCGTTTTCCATCAGAAAATAGATTTTTTGTACTGTAGAAAAAATTATTCAAAATGTCAATTGGATTGTGCCTCATGTTGAATAACCACTTTTGAAAGCCTCACAGTGACCAAAATTGCCATTTTTGCAGACTCTTCCTCCTAATGAGAAGCTTCTTTTTCGAACAATTTCGGGCAGGAAAATGACTCTGAACACACTTATTTTAGTTCCTAAAGTGATCTTTCACATGCAATGGTCATTTACAGTCCAAAGAATAAATATTAAAAAAAATACAATTTCTGACCATCTGGAGAAAGTTCGACATCGTTCGACATCGTTTTTCATCAGAAAATTGATTTTTTTGGCCTGGAGAAAAAATGATTTAAAAGGTCAATTGCATTGTGCCTCATGTTGAATAACCACTTTTTAAAGGCTCTGAGTGACCAAAATTACCACTTTTTATAGACTTTTCGTCCTACTCAGAATCTTCTATTTCGACCAATTTCCGTCAGGAAAATATCTCTAACCATACTTATTTTAGTTCCAAAAGTGAAAATTCACATGCGCTAGTCATTTACAGTCAAAAGATTAAACATTAAAGAATTACCATTTCAGACCATCTGGAGAAAGTTTGACAGCTCCGGGGTCATCGTTTTTCATCAGAAAATTGATTTTTTGGACTGTAGAAAAAATGATTTAAAAGGTCAATTGTATTGTGCCTCATGTTGAATAACCACTTTTTAAAGGCTCTGAGTGTCCAAAATTGCCTTTTTTATAGACTTTTCGTCCTACTCAGAATCTTCTATTTTGACCCATTTCTGGCAGGAAAATATCTCTAAACATAGTTATTTTAGTTCCAAAAGTGAAAATTCACATGCAATAGTAATTTACAGGCAAAAGATTAAACATTATAAATGACCATTTCTGACCATCTGTAGAAAGTTTGACAGCTCCGTGGTCATCGTTTTCCATCAGAAAATATTTTTTTTGTACTGTAGAAAAAATTATTCAAAATGTCAATTGGATTGTGCCTCATGTTGAATAACCACTTTTGAAAGCCTCACAGTGACCAAAATTGCCATTTTTGCAGACTCTTCCTCCTAATGAGAAGCTTCTTTTTCGACCAATTTCGGGCAGGAAAATGACTCTAAACACACTTATTTTAGTTCCTAAAGTGATCATTCACATGCAATGGTCATTTACAGTCCAAAGATTAAATATTAAAAAAAATACAATTTCTGACCATCTGGAGAAAGTTCGACATCGTTCGACATCGTTTTTCATCAGAAAATTGATTTTATGGCCTGTAGAAAAAATGATTTAAAAGGTCAATTGCATTGTGCCTCATGTTGAATAACCACTTTTTAAAGGCTCTGAGTGACCAAAATTACCATTTTTATAGACTTTTCATCCTACTCAGAATCTTCTATTTCGACCAATTTCCGTCAGGAAAATATCTCTAAACATACTTATTTTAGTTCCAAAAGTGAAAATTCACATGCGCTAGTCATTTACAGTCAAAAGATTAAACATTAAAGAATTACCATTTTAGACCATCTGGAGAAAGTTTGACAGCTCTGGGGTCATCGTTTTTCATCAGAAAATTGATTTTTTGGACTGTAGAAAAAATGATTTAAAAGGTCCATTGTATTGTGCCTCATGTTGAATAACCACTTTTTAAAGGCTCTGAGTGTCCAAAATTGCCTTTTTTATAGACTTTTCGTCCTACTCAGAATCTTCTATTTCGACCAATTTCCATCAGGAAAATATCTCTAACCATACTTATTTTAGTTCCAAAAGTGAAAATTCACATGCGCTAGTCATTTACAGTCAAAAGATTAAACATTAAAGAATTACCATTTCAGACCATCTGGAGAAATTTTGACAGCTCCGGGGTCATCGTTTTTCATCAGAAAATTTATTTTTTGGACTGTAGAAAAAATGATTTAAAAGGTCAATTGTATTGTGCCTCATGTTGAATAACCACTTTTTAAAGGCTCTGAGTGTCCAAAATTGCCTTTTTTATAGACTTTTCGTCCTACTCAGAATCTTCTATTTAGACCCATTTTGGGCAGGAAAATATCTCTAAACATACTTATTTTAGTTCCAAAAGTGAAAATTCACATGCAATAGTAATTTACAGTCAAAAGATTAAACATTATAAATGACCATTTCTGACCATCTGTAGAAAGTTTGACAGCTCCGTGGTCATTGTTTTCCATCAGAAAATAGATTTTTTGTACTGTAGAAAAAATTATTCAAAATGTCAATTGGATTATGCCTCATGTTGAATAACCACTTTGAAAGCCTCACAGTGACCAAAATTGCCATTTTTGCAGACTCTTCCTCCTAATGAGAAGCTTCTTTTTCGACCAATTTCGGGCAGGAAAATGACTCTAAACACACTTATTTTAGTTCCTAAAGTGATCATTCACATGCAATGGTCATTTACAGTCCAAAGATTAAATATTAAAAAAAAAACAAAATTCTGACCATCTGGAGAAAGTTCGACATCGTTCGACATCGTTTTTCATCAGAAAATTGATTTTATGGCCTGTAGAAAAAATGATTTAAAAGGTCAATTGCATTGTGCCTCATGTTGAATAACCACTTTTTAAAGGCTCTGAGTGACCAAAATTACAATTTTTATAGACTTTTCGTCCTACTCAGAATCTTCTATTTTGACCAATTTCCGTCAGGAAAACATCTCTAAACATACTTATTTTAGTTCAAAAGTGAAAATTCACATGCGCTAGTCATTTACAGTCAAAAGATTAAACATTAAAGAATTACCATTTTAGACCATCTGGAGAAAGTTTGACAGCTCTGGGGTCATCGTTTTTCATCAGAAAATTGATTTTTTGGACTGTAGAAAAAATGATTTAAAAGGTCAATTGTATTGTGCCTCATGTTGAATAACCACTTTTTAAAGACTCTGAGTGTCCAAAATTGCCTTTTTTATAGACTTTTCGTCCTACTCAGAATCTTCTATTTTGACCCATTTCGGGCAGGAAAATATCTCTAAACATACTTATTTTAGTTCCAAAAGTGAAAATTCACATGCAATAGTAATTTACAGTCAAAAGATTAAACATTATAAATTACCATTTCTGACCATCTGTAGAAAGTTTGACAGCTCCGTGGTCATCGTTTTCCATCAGAAAATAGATTTTTTGTACTGTAGAAAAAATTATTCAAAATGTCAATTGGATTGTGCCTCATGTTGAATAACCACTTTTGAAAGCCTCACAGTGACCAAAATTGCCATTTTTGCAGACTCTTCCTCCTAATGAGAAGCTTCTTTTTCGAACAATTTCGGGCAGGAAAATGACTCTGAACACACTTATTTTAGTTCCTAAAGTGATCTTTCACATGCAATGGTCATTTACAGTCCAAAGAATAAATATTAAAAAAAATACAATTTCTGACCATCTGGAGAAAGTTCGACATCGTTCGACATCGTTTTTCATCAGAAAATTGATTTTTTTGGCCTGGAGAAAAAATGATTTAAAAGGTCAATTGCATTGTGCCTCATGTTGAATAACCACTTTTTAAAGGCTCTGAGTGACCAAAATTACCACTTTTTATAGACTTTTCGTCCTACTCAGAATCTTCTATTTCGACCAATTTCCGTCAGGAAAATATCTCTAACCATACTTATTTTAGTTCCAAAAGTGAAAATTCACATGCGCTAGTCATTTACAGTCAAAAGATTAAACATTAAAGAATTACCATTTCAGACCATCTGGAGAAAGTTTGACAGCTCCGGGGTCATCGTTTTTCATCAGAAAATTGATTTTTTGGACTGTAGAAAAAATGATTTAAAAGGTCAATTGTATTGTGCCTCATGTTGAATAACCACTTTTTAAAGGCTCTGAGTGTCCAAAATTGCCTTTTTTATAGACTTTTCGTCCTACTCAGAATCTTCTATTTTGACCCATTTCTGGCAGGAAAATATCTCTAAACATAGTTATTTTAGTTCCAAAAGTGAAAATTCACATGCAATAGTAATTTACAGGCAAAAGATTAAACATTATAAATGACCATTTCTGACCATCTGTAGAAAGTTTGACAGCTCCGTGGTCATCGTTTTCCATCAGAAAATATTTTTTTTGTACTGTAGAAAAAATTATTCAAAATGTCAATTGGATTGTGCCTCATGTTGAATAACCACTTTTGAAAGCCTCACAGTGACCAAAATTGCCATTTTTGCAGACTCTTCCTCCTAATGAGAAGCTTCTTTTTCGACCAATTTCGGGCAGGAAAATGACTCTAAACACACTTATTTTAGTTCCTAAAGTGATCATTCACATGCAATGGTCATTTACAGTCCAAAGATTAAATATTAAAAAAAATACAATTTCTGACCATCTGGAGAAAGTTCGACATCGTTCGACATCGTTTTTCATCAGAAAATTGATTTTATGGCCTGTAGAAAAAATGATTTAAAAGGTCAATTGCATTGTGCCTCATGTTGAATAACCACTTTTTAAAGGCTCTGAGTGACCAAAATTACCATTTTTATAGACTTTTCGTCCTACTCAGAATCTTCTATTTCGACCAATTTCCGTCAGGAAAATATCTCTAAACATACTTATTTTAGTTCCAAAAGTGAAAATTCACATGCGCTAGTCATTTACAGTCAAAAGATTAAACATTAAAGAATTACCATTTCAGACCATCTGGAGAAAGTTTGACAGCTCCGGGGTCATCGTTTTTCATCAGAAAATTGATTTTTTGGACTGTAGAAAAAATGATTTAAAAGGTCAATTGTATTGTGCCTCATGTTGAATAACCACTTTTTAAAGGCTCTGAGTGTCCAAAATTGCCTTTTTTATAGACTTTTCGTCCTACTCAGAATCTTCTATGTTGACCCATTTCGGGCAGGAAAATATCTCTAAACATACTTATTTTAGTTCCAAAAGTGAAAATTCACATGCAATAGTAATTTACAGTCAAAAGATTAAACATTATAAATTACCATTTCTGACCATCTGTAGAAAGTTTGACAGCTCCGTGGTCATCGTTTTCCATCACAAAAAATTGATTTTTTGTACTGTAGAAAAAATTATTCAAAATGTCAATTGGATTGTGCCTCATGTTGAATAACCACTTTTGAAAGCCTCACAGTGACCAAAATTGCCATTTTTGCCGACTCTTCCTCCTAATGAGAAGCTTCTTTTTCGACCAATTTCGGGCAGGAAAATGACTCTAAACACACTTATTTTAGTTCCTAAAGTGATCATTCACATGCAATGGTCATTTACAGTCCAAAGATTAAATATTAAAAAAAATACAATTTCTGACCATCTGGAGAAAGTTCGACATCGTTCGACATCGTTTTTCATCAGAAAATTGATTTTATGGCCTGTAGAAAAAATGATTTAAAAGGTCAATTGCATTGTGCCTCATGTTGAATAACCACTTTTTAAAGGCTCTGAGTGACCAAAATTACCATTTTTATAGACTTTTCATCCTACTCAGAATCTTCTATTTCGACCAATTTCCGTCAGGAAAATATCACTAAACATACTTATTTTAGTTCCAAAAGTGAAAATTCACATGCGCTAGTCATTTACAGTCAAAAGATTAAACATTAAAGAATTACCATTTTAGACCATCTGGAGAAAGTTTGACAGCTCTGGGGTCATCGTTTTTCATCAGAAAATTTATTTTTTGGACTGTAGAAAAAATGATTTAAAAGGTCAATTGTATTGTGCCTCATGTTGAATAACCACTTTTTAAAGGCTCTGAGTGTCCAAAATTGCCTTTTTTATAGACTTTTCGTCCTACTCAGAATCTTCTATTTCGACCAATTTCCATCAGGAAAATATCTCTAACCATACTTATTTTAGTTCCAAAAGTGAAAATTCACATGCGCTAGTCATTTACAGTCAAAAGATTAAACATTAAAGAATTACCATTTCAGACCATCTGGAGAAATTTTGACAGCTCCGTGGTCATCGTTTTCCATCAGAAAATAGATTTTTTGTACTGTAGAAAAAATTATTCAAAATGTCAATTGGATTATGCCTCATGTTGAATAACCACTTTTGAAAGCCTCACAGTGACCAAAATTGCCATTTTTGCAGACTCTTCCTCCTAATGAGAAGCTTCTTTTTCGACCAATTTCGGGCAGGAAAATGACTCTAAACACACTTATTTTAGTTCCTAAAGTGATCATTCACATGCAATCGTTATTTACAGTCCAAAGATTAAATATTAAAAAAAAAACAAAATTCTGACCATCTGGAGAAAGTTCGACATCGTTCGACATCGTTTTTCATCAGAAAATTGATTTTATGGCCTGTAGAAAAAATGATTTAAAAGGTCAATTGCATTGTGCCTCATGTTGAATAACCACTTTTTAAAGGCTCTGAGTGACCAAAATTACAATTTTTATAGACTTTTCGTCCTACTCAGAATCTTCTATTTTGACCAATTTCCGTCAGGAAAACATCTCTAAACATACTTATTTTAGTTCAAAAGTGAAAATTCACATGCGCTAGTCATTTACAGTCAAAAGATTAAACATTAAAGAATTACCATTTTAGACCATCTGGAGAAAGTTTGACAGCTCTGGGGTCATCGTTTTTCATCAGAAAATTGATTTTTTGGACTGTAGAAAAAATGATTTAAAAGGTCAATTGTATTGTGCCTCATGTTGAATAACCACTTTTTAAAGGCTCTGAGTGTCCAAAATTGCCTTTTTTATAGACTTTTCGTCCTACTCAGAATCTTCTATTTTGACCCATTTCGGGCAGGAAAATATCTCTAAACATACTTATTTTAGTTCCAAAAGTGAAAATTCACATGCAATAGTAATTTACAGTCAAAAGATTAAACATTATAAATTACCATTTCTGACCATCTGTAGAAAGTTTGACAGCGCCGTGGTCATCGTTTTCCATCAGAAAATAGATTTTTTGTACTGTAGAAAAAATTATTCAAAATGTCAATTGGATTGTGCCTCATGTTGAATAACCACTTTTGAAAGCCTCACAGTGACCAAAATTGCCATTTTTGCAGACTCTTCCTCCTAATGAGAAGCTTCTTTTTCGAACAATTTCGGCAGGAAAATGACTCTGAACACACTTATTTTAGTTCCTAAAGTGATCTTTCACATGCAATGGTCATTTACAGTCCAAAGAATAAATATTAAAAAAAATACAATTTCTGACCATCTGGAGAAAGTTCGACATCGTTCGACATCGTTTTTCATCAGAAAATTGATTTTTTGGCCTGGAGAAAAAATGATTTAAAAGGTCAATTGCATTGTGCCTCATGTTGAATAACCACTTTTTAAAGGCTCTGAGTGACCAAAATTACCACTTTTTATAGACTTTTCGTCCTACTCAGAATCTTCTATTTCGACCAATTTCCGTCAGGAAAATATCTCTAACCATACTTATTTTAGTTCCAAAAGTAAAAATTCACATGCGCTAGTCATTTACAGTCAAAAGATTAAACATTAAAGAATTACCATTTCAGACCATCTAGAGAAAGTTTGACAGCTCCGGGGTCATCGTTTTTCATCAGAAAATGTATTTTTTGGACTGTAGAAAAAATGATTTAAAAGGTCAATTGTATTGTGCCTCATGTTGAATAACCACTTTTTAAAGGCTCTGAGTGTCCAAAATTGCCTTTTTTATAGACTTTTCGTCCTACTCAGAATCTTCTATTTTGACCCATTTCGGGCAGGAAAATATCTCTAAACATAGTTATTTTAGTTCCAAAAGTGAAAATTCACATGCAATAGTAATTTACAGTCAAAAGATTAAACATTATAAATTACCATTTCTGACCATCTGTAGAAAGTTTGACAGCTCCGTGGTCATCGTTTTCCATCAGAAAATAGATTTTTTGTACTGTAGAAAAAATTATTCAAAATGTCAATTGGATTGTGCCTCATGTTGAATAACCACTTTTGAAAGCCTCACAGTGACCAAAATTGCCATTTTTGCAGACTCTTCCTCCTAATGAGAAGCTTCTTTTTCGACCAATTTCGGGCAGGAAAATGACTCTAAACACACTTATTTTAGTTCCTAAAGTGATCATTCACATGCAATGGTCATTTACAGTCCAAAGATTAAATATTAAAAAAAATACAATTTCTGACCATCTGGAGAAAGTTCGACATCGTTCGACATCGTTTTTCATCAGAAAATTGATTTTTTGGCCTGTAGAAAAAATGATTTAAAAGGTCAATTGCATTGTGCCTCATGTTGAATAACCACTTTTTAAAGGCTCTGAGTGACCAAAATTACCATTTTTATAGACTTTTCGTCCTACTCAGAATCTTCTATTTCGACCAATTTCCGTCAGGAAAATATCTCTAAACATACTTATTTTAGTTCCAAAAGTGAAAATTCACATGCCCTAGTCATTTACAGTCAAAAGATTAAACATTAAAGAATTACAATTTCAGACCATCTGGAGAAAGTTTGACAGCTCCGGGGTCATCGTTTTTCATCAGAAAATTTATTTTTTGGACTGTAGAAAAAATGATTTAAAAGGTCAATTGTATTGTGCCTCATGTTGAATAACCACTTTTTAAAGGCTCTGAGTGTCCAAAATTGCCTTTTTTATAGACTTTTCGTCCTACTCAGAATCTTCTATTTTGACCCATTTCTGGCAGGAAAATATCTCTAAACATACTTATTTTAGTTCCAAAAGTGAAAATTCACATGCAATAGTAATTTACAGTCAAAAGATTAAACATTATAAATGACCATTTCTGACCATCTGTAGAAAGTTTGACAGCTCCGTGGTCATCGTTTTCCATCAGAAAATATTTTTTTTGTACTGTAGAAAAAATTATTCAAAATGTCAATTGGATTGTGCCTCATGTTGAATAACCACTTTTGAAAGCCTCACAGTGACCAAAATTGCCATTTTTGCAGACTCTTCCTCCTAATCAAAAGCTTCTTTTTCGACCAATTTCGGGCAGGAAAATGACTCTAAACACACTTATTTTAGTTCCTAAAGTGATCATTCACATGCAATGGTCATTTACAGTCCAAAGATTAAATATTAAAAAAAATACAATTTCTGACCATCTGGAGAAAGTTCGACATCGTTCGACATCGTTTTTCATCAGAAAATTGATTTTATGGCCTGTAGAAAAAATGATTTAAAAGGTCAATTGCATTGTGCCTCATGTTGAATAACCACTTTTTAAAGGCTCTGAGTGACCAAAATTACCATTTTTATAGACTTTTCGTCCTACTCAGAATCTTCTATTTCGACCAATTTCCGTCAGGAAAATATCTCTAAACATACTTATTTTAGTTCCAAAAGTGAAAATTCACATGCGCTAGTCATTTACAGTCAAAAGATTAAACATTAAAGAATTACCATTTCAGACCATCTGGAGAAAGTTTGACAGCTCCGGGGTCATCGTTTTTCATCAGAAAATTGATTTTTTGGACTGTAGAAAAAATGATTTAAAAGGTCAATTGTATTGTGCCTCATGTTGAATAACCACTTTTTAAAGGCTCTGAGTGTCCAAAATTGCCTTTTTTATAGACTTTTCGTCCTACTCAGAATCTTCTATTTCGACCAATTTCCATCAGGAAAATATCTCTAAACATACTTATTTTAGTTCCAAAAGTGAAAATTCACATGCAATAGTAATTTACAGTCAAAAGATTAAACATTATAAATTACCATTTCTGACCATCTGTAGAAAGTTTGACAGCGCCGTGGTCATCGTTTTCCATCAGAAAATAGATTTTTTGTACTGTAGAAAAAATTATTCAAAATGTCAATTGGATTGTGCCTCATGTTGAATAACCACTTTTGAAAGCCTCACAGTGACCAAAATTGCCATTTTTGCAGACTCTTCCTCCTAATGAGAAGCTTCTTTTTCGAACAATTTCGGGCAGGAAAATGACTCTGAACACACTTATTTTAGTTCCTAAAGTGATCTTTCACATGCAATGGTCATTTACAGTCCAAAGAATAAATATTAAAAAAAATACAATTTCTGACCATCTGGAGAAAGTTCGACATCGTTCGACATCGTTTTTCATCAGAAAATTGATTTTTTGGCCTGGAGAAAAAATGATTTAAAAGGTCAATTGCATTGTGCCTCATGTTGAATAACCACTTTTTAAAGGCTCTGAGTGACCAAAATTACCACTTTTTATAGACTTTTCGTCCTACTCAGAATCTTCTATTTCGACCAATTTCCGTCAGGAAAATATCTCTAACCATACTTATTTTAGTTCCAAAAGTGAAAATTCACATGCGCTAGTCATTTACAGTCAAAAGATTAAACATTAAAGAATTACCATTTCAGACCATCTGGAGAAAGTTTGACAGCTCCGGGGTCATCGTTTTTCATCAGAAAATTTATTTTTTGGACTGTAGAAAAAATGATTTAAAAGGTCAATTGTATTGTGCCTCATGTTGAATAACCACTTTTTAAAGGCTCTGAGTGTCCAAAATTGCCTTTTTTATAGACTTTTCGTCCTACTCAGAATCTTCTATTTTGACCCATTTCGGGCAGGAAAATATCTCTAAACATAGTTATTTTAGTTCCAAAAGTGAAAATTCACATGCAATAGTAATTTACAGTCAAAAGATTAAACATTATAAATTACCATTTCTGACCATCTGTAGAAAGTTTGACAGCTCCGTGGTCATCGTTTTCCATCAGAAAATAGATTTTTTGTACTGTAGAAAAAATTATTCAAAATGTCAATTGGATTGTGCCTCATGTTGAATAACCACTTTTGAAAGCCTCACAGTGACCAAAATTGCCATTTTTGCAGACTCTTCCTCCTAATGAGAAGCTTCTTTTTCGACCAATTTCGGGCAGGAAAATGACTCTAAACACACTTATTTTAGTTCCTAAAGTGATCATTCACATGCAATGGTCATTTACAGTCCAAAGATTAAATATTAAAAAAAATACAATTTCTGACCATCTGGAGAAAGTTCGACATCGTTCGACATCGTTTTTCATCAGAAAATTGATTTTTTGGCCTGGAGAAAAAATGATTTAAAAGGTCAATTGCATTGTGCCTCATGTTGAATAACCACTTTTTAAAGGCTCTGAGTGACCAAAATTACCACTTTTTATAGACTTTTCGTCCTACTCAGAATCTTCTATTTCGACCAATTTCCGTCAGGAAAATATCTCTAACCATACTTATTTTAGTTCCAAAAGTGAAAATTCACATGCGCTAGTCATTTACAGTCAAAAGATTAAACATTAAAGAATTACCATTTCAGACCATCTGGAGAAAGTTTGACAGCTCCGGGGTCATCGTTTTTCATCAGAAAATTTATTTTTTGGACTGTAGAAAAAATGATTTAAAAGGTCAATTGTATTGTGCCTCATGTTGAATAACCACTTTTTAAAGGCTCTGAGTGTCCAAAATTGCCTTTTTTATAGACTTTTCGTCCTACTCAGAATCTTCTATTTTGACCCATTTCGGGCAGGAAAATATCTCTAAACATAGTTATTTTAGTTCCAAAAGTGAAAATTCACATGCAATAGTAATTTACAGTCAAAAGATTAAACATTATAAATTACCATTTCTGACCATCTGTAGAAAGTTTGACAGCTCCGTGGTCATCGTTTTCCATCAGAAAATAGATTTTTTGTACTGTAGAAAAAATTATTCAAAATGTCAATTGGATTGTGCCTCATGTTGAATAACCACTTTTGAAAGCCTCACAGTGACCAAAATTGCCATTTTTGCAGACTCTTCCTCCTAATGAGAAGCTTCTTTTTCGACCAATTTCGGGCAGGAAAATGACTCTAAACACACTTATTTTAGTTCCTAAAGTGATCATTCACATGCAATGGTCATTTACAGTCCAAAGATTAAATATTAAAAAAAATACAATTTCTGACCATCTGGAGAAAGTTCGACATCGTTCGACATCGTTTTTCATCAGAAAATTTATTTTTTGGCCTGTAGAAAAAATGATTTAAAAGGTCAATTGCATTGTGCCTCATGTTGAATAACCACTTTTTAAAGGCTCTGAGTGACCAAAATTACCATTTTTATAGACTTTTCGTCCTACTCAGAATCTTCTATTTCGACCAATTTCCGTCAGGAAAATATCTCTAAACATACTTATTTTAGTTCCAAAAGTGAAAATTCACATGCCCTAGTCATTTACAGTCAAAAGATTAAACATTAAAGAATTACAATTTCAGACCATCTGGAGAAAGTTTGACAGCTCCGGGGTCATCGTTTTTCATCAGAAAATTTATTTTTTGGACTGTAGAAAAAATGATTTAAAAGGTCAATTGTATTGTGCCTCATGTTGAATAACCACTTTTTAAAGGCTCTGAGTGTCCAAAATTGCCTTTTTTAGAGACTTTTCGTCCTACTCAGAATCTTCTATTTTGACCCATTTCTGGCAGGAAAATATCTCTAAACATACTTATTTTAGTTCCAAAAGTGAAAATTCACATGCAATAGTAATTTACAGTCAAAAGATTAAACATTATAAATGACCATTTCTGACCATCTGTAGAAAGTTTGACAGCTCCGTGGTCATCGTTTTCCATCAGAAAATATTTTTTTGTACTGTAGAAAAAATTATTCAAAATGTCAATTGGATTGTGCCTCATGTTGAATAACAACTTTTGAAAGCCTCACAGTGACCAAAATTGCCATTTTTGCAGACTCTTCCTCCTAATGAGAAGCTTCTTTTTCGACCAATTTCGGGCAGGAAAATGACTCTAAACACACTTATTTTAGTTCCTAAAGTGATCATTCACATGCAATGGTCATTTACAGTCCAAAGATTAAATATTTAAAAAAATACAATTTCTGACCATCTGTAGAAAGTTCGACATCGTTCGACATCGTTTTTCATCAGAAAATTGATTTTATGGCCTGTAGAAAAAATGATTTAAAAGGTCAATTGCATTGTGCCTCATGTTGAATAACCACTTTTTAAAGGCTCTGAGTGACCAAAATTACCATTTTTATAGACTTTTCGTCCTACTCAGAATCTTCTATTTCGACCAATTTCCGTCAGGAAAATATCTCTAAACATACTTATTTTAGTTCCAAAAGTGAAAATTCACATGCGCTAGTCATTTACAGTCAAAAGATTAAACATTAAAGAATTACCATTTCAGACCATCTGGAGAAAGTTTGACAGCTCCGGGGTCATCGTTTTTCATCAGAAAATTGATTTTTTGGACTGTAGAAAAAATGATTTAAAAGGTCAATTGTATTGTGCCTCATGTTGAATAACCACTTTTTAAAGGCTCTGAGTGTCCAAAATTGCCTTTTTTATAGACTTTTCGTCCTACTCAGAATCTTCTATGTTGACCCATTTCGGGCAGGAAAATATCTCTAAACATACTTATTTTAGTTCCAAAAGTGAAAATTCACATGCAATAGTAATTTACAGTCAAAAGATTAAACATTATAAATTACCATTTCTGACCATCTGTAGAAAGTTTGACAGCTCCGTGGTCATCGTTTTCCATCAGAAAATAGATTTTTTGTACTGTAGAAAAAATTATTCAAAATGTCAATTGGATTGTGCCTCATGTTGAATAACCACTTTTGAAAGCCTCACAGTGACCAAAATTGCCATTTTTGCCGACTCTTCCTCCTAATGAGAAGCTTCTTTTTCGACCAATTTCGGGCAGGAAAATGACTCTAAACACACTTATTTTAGTTCCTAAAGTGATCATTCACATGCAATGGTCATTTACAGTCCAAAGATTAAATATTAAAAAAAATACAATTTCTGACCATCTGGAGAAAGTTCGACATCGTTCGACATCGTTTTTCATCAGAAAATTGATTTTATGGCCTGTAGAAAAAATGATTTAAAAGGTCAATTGCATTGTGCCTCATGTTGAATAACCACTTTTTAAAGGCTCTGAGTGACCAAAATTACCATTTTTATAGACTTTTCATCCTACTCAGAATCTTCTATTTCGACCAATTTCCGTCAGGAAAATATCTCTAAACATACTTATTTTAGTTCCAAAAGTGAAAATTCACATGCGCTAGTCATTTACAGTCAAAAGATTAAACATTAAAGAATTACCATTTTAGACCATCTGTAGAAAGTTTGACAGCTCCGTGGTCATCGTTTTTCATCAGAAAATTGATTTTTTGTACTGTAGAAAAAATTATTCAAAATGTCAATTGGATTGTGCCTCATGTTGAATAACCACTTTTGAAAGCCTCACAGTGACCAAAATTGATATTTTTGCAGACTCTTCCTCCTAATGAGAAGCTTCTTTTTCGACCAATTTCGGGCAGGAAAATGACTCTAAACACACTTATTTTAGTTCCTAAAGTGATCATTCACATGCAATGGTCATTTACAGTCCAAAGATTAAATATTTAAAAAAATACAATTTCTGACCATCTGGAGAAAGTTCGACATCGTTCGACATCGTTTTTCATCAGAAAATTGATTTTTTGGCCTGTAGAAAAAATGATTTAAAAGGTCAATTGCATTGTGCCTCATGTTGAATAACCACTTTTTAAAGGCTCTGAGTGACCAAAATTACCATTTTTATAGACTTTTCGTCCTACTCAGAATCTTCTATTTCGACCAATTTCCGTCAGGAAAATATCTCTAAACATACTTATTTTAGTTCCAAAAGTGAAAATTCACATGCGCTAGTCATTTACAGTCAAAAGATTAAACATTAAAGAATTACAATTTCAGACCATCTGGAGAAAGTTTGACAGCTCCGGGGTCATCGTTTTTCATCAGAAAATTTATTTTTTGGACTGTAGAAAAAATGATTTAAAAGGTCAATTGTATTGTGCCTCATGTTGAATAACCACTTTTTAAAGACTCTGAGTGTCCAAAATTGCCTTTTTTATAGACTTTTCGTCCTACTCAGAATCTTCTATTTTGACCCATTTCGGGCAGGAAAATATCTCTAAACATACCTATTTTAGTTCCAAAAGTGAAAATTCACATGCAATAGTAATTTACAGTCAAAAGATTAAACATTATAAATTACCATTTCTGACCATCTGTAGAAAGTTTGACAGCTCCGTGGTCATCGTTTTCCATCAGAAAATAGATTTTTTGTACTGTAGAAAAAATTATTCAAAATGTCAATTGGATTGTGCCTCATGTTGAATAACCACTTTTGAAAGCCTCACAGTGACCAAAATTGCCATTTTTGCAGACTCTTCCTCCTAATGAGAAGCTTCTTTTTCGAACAATTTCGGGCAGGAAAATGACTCTGAACACACTTATTTTAGTTCCTAAAGTGATCTTTCACATGCAATGGTCATTTACAGTCCAAAGAATAAATATTAAAAAAAATACAATTTCTGACCATCTGGAGAAAGTTCGACATCGTTCGACATCGTTTTTCATCAGAAAATTGATTTTTTGGCCTGGAGAAAAAATGATTTAAAAGGTCAATTGCATTGTGCCTCATGTTGAATAACCACTTTTTAAAGGCTCTGAGTGACCAAAATTACCACTTTTTATAGACTTTTCGTCCTACTCAGAATCTTCTATTTCGACCAATTTCCGTCAGGAAAATATCTCTAACCATACTTATTTTATTTCCAAAAGTGAAAATTCACATGCGCTAGTCATTTACAGTCAAAAGATTAAACATTAAAGAATTACCATTTCAGACCATCTGGAGAAAGTTTGACAGCTCCGGGGTCATCGTTTTTCATCAGAAAATGTATTTTTTGGACTGTAGAAAAAATTATTTAAAAGGTCAATTGTATTGTGCCTCATGTTGAATAACCACTTTTTAAAGGCTCTGAGTGTCCAAAATTGCCTTTTTTATAGACTTTTCGTCCTACTCAGAATCTTCTATTTTGACCCATTTCTGGCAGGAAAATATCTCTAAACATAGTTATTTTAGTTCCAAAAGTGAAAATTCACATGCAATAGTAATTTACAGGCAAAAAATTAAACATTATAAATGACCATTTCTGACCATCTGTAGAAAGTTTGACAGCTCCGTGGTCATCGTTTTCCATCAGAAAATATTTTTTTTGTACTGTAGAAAAAATTATTCAAAATGTCAATTGGATTGTGCCTCATGTTGAATAACCACTTTTGAAAGCCTCACAGTGACCAAAATTGCCATTTTTGCAGACTCTTCCTCCTAATGAGAAGCTTCTTTTTCGACCAATTTCGGGCAGGAAAATGACTCTAAACACACTTATTTTAGTTCCTAAAGTGATCATTCACATGCAATGGTCATTTACAGTCCAAAGATTAAATATTAAAAAAAATACAATTTCTGACCATCTGGAGAAAGTTCGACATCGTTCGACATCGTTTTTCATCAGAAAATTGATTTTATGGCCTGTAGAAAAAATGATTTAAAAGGTCAATTGCATTGTGCCTCATGTTGAATAACCACTTTTTAAAGGCTCTGAGTGACCAAAATTACCATTTTCATAGACTTTTCGTCCTACTCAGAATCTTCTATTTCGACCAATTTCCGTCAGGAAAATATCTCTAAACATACTTATTTTAGTTCCAAAAGTGAAAATTCACATGCGCTAGTCATTTACAGTCAAAAGATTAAACATTAAAGAATTACAATTTCAGACCATCTGGAGAAAGTTTGACAGCTCCGGGGTCATCGTTTTTCATCAGAAAATTTATTTTTTGGACTGTAGAAAAAATGATTTAAAAGGTCAATTGTATTGTGCCTCATGTTGAATAACCACTTTTTAAAGGCTCTGAGTGTCCAAAATTGCCTTTTTTATAGACTTTTCGTCCTACTCAGAATCTTCTATTTTGACCCATTTCTGGCAGGAAAATATCGCTAAACATACTTATTTTAGTTCCAAAAGTGAAAATTCACATGCAATAGTAATTTACAGTCAAAAGATTAAACATTATAAATGACCATTTCTGACCATCTGTAGAAAGTTTGACAGCTCCGTGGTCATCGTTTTCCATCGGAAAATAGATTTTTTGTACTGTAGAAAAAATTATTCAAAATGTCAATTGGATTGTGCCTCATGTTGAATAACCACTTTTGAAAGCCTCACAGTGACCAAAATTGCCGTTTTTGCAGACTCTTCCTCCTAATGAGAAGCTTCTTTTTCGACCAATTTCGGACAGGAAAATGACTCTAAACACACTTATTTTAGTCCCTAAAGTGATCATTCACATGCAATGGTCATTTACAGTCCAAAGATTAAATATTAAAAAAAATACAATTTGTGACCATCTGGAGAAAGTTCGACATCGTTCGACATCGGCCTGTAGAAAAAATGATTTAAAAGGTCAATTGCATTGTGCCTCATGTTGAATAACCACTTTTTAAAGGCTCTGAGTGACCAAAATTACCATTTTTATAGACTTTTCATCCTACTCAGAATCTTCTATTTCGACCAATTTCCGTCAGGAAAATATCTCTAAACATACTTATTTTAGTTCCAAAAGTGAAAATTCACATGCGCTAGTCATTTACAGTCAAAAGATTAAACATTAAAGAATTACCATTTTAGACCATCTGGAGAAAGTTTGACAGCTCTGGGGTCATCGTTTTTCATCAGAAAATTGATTTTTTGGACTGTAGAAAAAATGATTTAAAAGGTCAATTGTATTGTGCCTCATGTTGAATAACCACTTTTTAAAGGCTCTGAGTGTCCAAAATTGCCTTTTTTATAGACTTTTCGTCCTACTCAGAATCTTCTATTTCGACCAATTTCCATCAGGAAAATATCTCTAACCATACTTATTTTAGTTCCAAAAGTGAAAATTCACATGCGCTAGTCATTTACAGTCAAAAGATTAAACATTAAAGAATTACCATTTCAGACCATCTGGAGAAATTTTGACAGCTCCGGGGTCATTGTTTTTCATCAGAAAATTTATTTTTTGGACTGTAGAAAAAATGATTTAAAAGGTCAATTGTATTGTGCCTCATGTTGAATAACCACTTTTTAAAGGCTCTGAGTGACAAAAATTACCATTTTTAAAGACTTTTCGTCCTACTCAGAATCTTCTATTTCGACCAATTTCTGTCAGGAAAATATCTCTAAACATACTTATTTTAGTTCCAAAAGTGAAAATTCACATGCCCTAGTCATTTACAGTCAAAAGATTAAACATTAAAGAATTACAATTTCAGACCATCTGGAGAAAGTTTGACAGCTCCGGGGTCATCGTTTTTCATCAGAAAATTTATTTTTTGGACTGTAGAAAAAATGATTTAAAAGGTCAATTGTATTGTGCCTCATGTTGAATAACCACTTTTTAAAGGCTCTGAGTGTCCAAAATTGCCTTTTTTATAGACTTTTCGTCCTACTCAGAATCTTCTATTTTGACCCATTTTGGGCAGGAAAATATCTCTAAACATACTTATTTTAGTTCCAAAAGTGAAAATTCACATGCAATAGTAATTTACAGTCAAAAGATTAAACATTATAAATTACCATTTCTGACCATCTGTAGAAAGTTTGACAGCTCCGTGGTCATCGTTTTCCATCAGAAAATAGATTTTTTGTACTGTAGAAAAAATTATTCAAAATGTCAATTGGATTGTGCCTCATGTTGAATAACCACTTTTGAAAGCCTCACAGTGACCAAAATTGCCATTTTTGCAGACTCTTCCTCCTAATGAGAAGCTTCTTTTTCGAACAATTTCGGGCAGGAAAATGACTCTGAACACACTTATTTTAGTTCCTAAAGTGATCTTTCACATGCAATGGTCATTTACAGTCCAAAGAATAAATATTAAAAAAAATACAATTTCTGACCATCTGGAGAAAGTTCGACATCGTTCGACATCGTTTTTCATCAGAAAATTGATTTTTTAGCCTGTAGAAAAAATGATTTAAAAGGTCAATTGCATTGTGCCTCATGTTGAATAACCACTTTTTAAAGGCTCTGAGTGACCAAAATTACCATTTTTATAGACTTTTCGTCCTACTCAGAATCTTCTATTTCGACCAATTTCCGTCAGGAAAATATCTCTAAACATACTTATTTTAGTTCCAAAAGTGAAAATTCACATGCCCTAGTCATTTACAGTCAAAAGATTAAACATTAAAGAATTACAATTTCAGACCATCTGGAGAAAGTTTGACAGCTCCGGGGTCATCGTTTTTCATCAGAAAATTTATTTTTTGGACTGTAGAAAAAATGATTTAAAAGGTCAATTGTATTGTGCCTCATGTTGAATAACCACTTTTTAAAGGCTCTGAGTGTCCAAAATTGCCTTTTTTATAGACTTTTCGTCCTACTCAGAATCTTCTATTTTGACCCATTTCTGGCAGGAAAATATCTCTAAACATACTTATTTTAGTTCCAAAAGTGAAAATTCACATGCAATAGTAATTTACAGTCAAAAGATTAAACATTATAAATGACCATTTCTGACCATCTGTAGAAAGTTTGACAGCTCCGTGGTCATCGTTTTCCATCAGAAAATATTTTTTTTGTACTGTAGAAAAAATTATTCAAAATGTCAATTGGATTGTGCCTCATGTTGAATAACCACTTTTGAAAGCCTCACAGTGACCAAAATTGCCATTTTTGCAGACTCTTCCTCCTAATGAGAAGCTTCTTTTTCGACCAATTTCGGGCAGGAAAATGACTCTAAACACACTTATTTTAGTTCCTAAAGTGATCATTCACATGCAATGGTCATTTACAGTCCAAAGATTAAATATTAAAAAAAATACAATTTCTGACCATCTGGAGAAAGTTCGACATCGTTCGACATCGTTTTTCATCAGAAAATTGATTTTATGGCCTGTAGAAAAAATGATTTAAAAGGTCAATTGCATTGTGCCTCATGTTGAATAACCACTTTTTAAAGGCTCTGAGTGACCAAAATTACCATTTTTATAGACTTTTCGTCCTACTCAGAATCTTCTATTTCGACCAATTTCCGTCAGGAAAATATCTCTAAACATACTTATTTTAGTTCCAAAAGTGAAAATTCACATGCGCTAGTCATTTACAGTCAAAAGATTAAACATTAAAGAATTACCATTTCAGACCATCTGGAGAAAGTTTGACAGCTCCGGGGTCATCGTTTTTCATCAGAAAATTGATTTTTTGGACTGTAGAAAAAATGATTTAAAAGGTCAATTGTATTGTGCCTCATGTTGAATAACCACTTTTTAAAGGCTCTGAGTGTCCAAAATTGCCTTTTTTATAGACTTTTCGTCCTACTCAGAATCTTCTATGTTGACCCATTTCGGGCAGGAAAATATCTCTAAACATACTTATTTTAGTTCCAAAAGTGAAAATTCACATGCAATAGTAATTTACAGTCAAAAGATTAAACATTATAAATTACCATTTCTGACCATCTGTAGAAAGTTTGACAGCTCCGTGGTCATCGTTTTCCATCAGAAAATAGATTTTTTGTACTGTAGAAAAAATTATTCAAAATGTCAATTGGATTGTGCCTCATGTTGAATAACCACTTTTGAAAGCCTCACAGTGACCAAAATTGCCATTTTTGCCGACTCTTCCTCCTAATGAGAAGCTTCTTTTTCGACCAATTTCGGGCAGGAAAATGACTCTAAACACACTTATTTTAGTTCCTAAAGTGATCATTCACATGCAATGGTCATTTACAGTCCAAAGATTAAATATTAAAAAAAATACAATTTCTGACCATCTGGAGAAAGTTCGACATCGTTCGACATCGTTTTTCATCAGAAAATTGATTTTATGGCCTGTAGAAAAAATGATTTAAAAGGTCAATTGCATTGTGCCTCATGTTGAATAACCACTTTTTAAAGGCTCTGAGTGACCAAAATTACCATTTTTATAGACTTTTCATCCTACTCAGAATCTTCTATTTCGACCAATTTCCGTCAGGAAAATATCTCTAAACATACTTATTTTAGTTCCAAAAGTGAAAATTCACATGCGCTAGTCATTTACAGTCAAAAGATTAAACATTAAAGAATTACCATTTTAGACCATCTGGAGAAAGTTTGACAGCTCTGGGGTCATCGTTTTTCATCAGAAAATTGATTTTTTGGACTGTAGAAAAAATGATTTAAAAGGTCAATTGTATTGTGCCTCATGTTGAATAACCACTTTTTAAAGGCTCTGAGTGTCCAAAATTGCCTTTTTTATAGACTTTTCGTCCTACTCAGAATCTTCTATTTCGACCAATTTCCATCAGGAAAATATCTCTAACCATACTTATTTTAGTTCCAAAAGTGAAAATTCACATGCGCTAGTCATTTACAGTCAAAAGATTAAACATTAAAGAATTACCATTTCAGACCATCTGGAGAAATTTTGACAGCTCCGGGGTCATCGTTTTTCATCAGAAAATTTATTTTTTGGACTGTAGAAAAAATGATTTAAAAGGTCAATTGTATTGTGCCTCATGTTGAATAACCACTTTTTAAAGGCTCTGAGTGTCCAAAATTGCCTTTTTTATAGACTTTTCGTCCTACTCAGAATCTTCTATTTAGACCCATTTTGGGCAGGAAAATATCTCTAAACATACTTATTTTAGTTCCAAAAGTGAAAATTCACATGCAATAGTAATTTACAGTCAAAAGATTAAACATTATAAATGACCATTTCTGACCATCTGTAGAAAGTTTGACAGCTCCGTGGTCATTGTTTTCCATCAGAAAATAGATTTTTTGTACTGTAGAAAAAATTATTCAAAATGTCAATTGGATTATGCCTCATGTTGAATAACCACTTTGAAAGCCTCACAGTGACCAAAATTGCCATTTTTGCAGACTCTTCCTCCTAATGAGAAGCTTCTTTTTCGACCAATTTCGGGCAGGAAAATGACTCTAAACACACTTATTTTAGTTCCTAAAGTGATCATTCACATGCAATGGTCATTTACAGTCCAAAGATTAAATATTAAAAAAAAAACAAAATTCTGACCATCTGGAGAAAGTTCGACATCGTTCGACATCGTTTTTCATCAGAAAATTGATTTTATGGCCTGTAGAAAAAATGATTTAAAAGGTCAATTGCATTGTGCCTCATGTTGAATAACCACTTTTTAAAGGCTCTGAGTGACCAAAATTACAATTTTTATAGACTTTTCGTCCTACTCAGAATCTTCTATTTTGACCAATTTCCGTCAGGAAAACATCTCTAAACATACTTATTTTAGTTCAAAAGTGAAAATTCACATGCGCTAGTCATTTACAGTCAAAAGATTAAACATTAAAGAATTACCATTTTAGACCATCTGGAGAAAGTTTGACAGCTCTGGGGTCATCGTTTTTCATCAGAAAATTGATTTTTTGGACTGTAGAAAAAATGATTTAAAAGGTCAATTGTATTGTGCCTCATGTTGAATAACCACTTTTTAAAGACTCTGAGTGTCCAAAATTGCCTTTTTTATAGACTTTTCGTCCTACTCAGAATCTTCTATTTTGACCCATTTCGGGCAGGAAAATATCTCTAAACATACTTATTTTAGTTCCAAAAGTGAAAATTCACATGCAATAGTAATTTACAGTCAAAAGATTAAACATTATAAATTACCATTTCTGACCATCTGTAGAAAGTTTGACAGCTCCGTGGTCATCGTTTTCCATCAGAAAATAGATTTTTTGTACTGTAGAAAAAATTATTCAAAATGTCAATTGGATTGTGCCTCATGTTGAATAACCACTTTTGAAAGCCTCACAGTGACCAAAATTGCCATTTTTGCAGACTCTTCCTCCTAATGAGAAGCTTCTTTTTCGAACAATTTCGGGCAGGAAAATGACTCTGAACACACTTATTTTAGTTCCTAAAGTGATCTTTCACATGCAATGGTCATTTACAGTCCAAAGAATAAATATAAAAAAAAATACAATTTCTGACCATCTGGAGAAAGTTCGACATCGTTCGACATCGTTTTTCATCAGAAAATTGATTTTTTGGCCTGGAGAAAAAATGATTTAAAAGGTCAATTGCATTGTGCCTCATGTTGAATAACCACTTTTTAAAGGCTCTGAGTGACCAAAATTACCACTTTTTATAGACTTTTCGTCCTACTCAGAATCTTCTATTTCGACCAATTTCCGTCAGGAAAATATCTCTAACCATACTTATTTTAGTTCCAAAAGTGAAAATTCACATGCGCTAGTCATTTACAGTCAAAAGATTAAACATTAAAGAATTACCATTTCAGACCATCTGGAGAAAGTTTGACAGCTCCGGGGTCATCGTTTTTCATCAGAAAATTGATTTTTTGGACTGTAGAAAAAATGATTTAAAAGGTCAATTGTATTGTGCCTCATGTTGAATAACCACTTTTTAAAGGCTCTGAGTGTCCAAAATTGCCTTTTTTATAGACTTTTCGTCCTACTCAGAATCTTCTATTTTGACCCATTTCTGGCAGGAAAATATCTCTAAACATAGTTATTTTAGTTCCAAAAGTGAAAATTCACATGCAATAGTAATTTACAGGCAAAAGATTAAACATTATAAATGACCATTTCTGACCATCTGTAGAAAGTTTGACAGCTCCGTGGTCATCGTTTTCCATCAGAAAATATTTTTTTTGTACTGTAGAAAAAATTATTCAAAATGTCAATTGGATTGTGCCTCATGTTGAATAACCACTTTTGAAAGCCTCACAGTGACCAAAATTGCCATTTTTGCAGACTCTTCCTCCTAATGAGAAGCTTCTTTTTCGACCAATTTCGGGCAGGAAAATGACTCTAAACACACTTATTTTAGTTCCTAAAGTGATCATTCACATGCAATGGTCATTTACAGTCCAAAGATTAAATATTAAAAAAAATACAATTTCTGACCATCTGGAGAAAGTTCGACATCGTTCGACATCGTTTTTCATCAGAAAATTGATTTTATGGCCTGTAGAAAAAATGATTTAAAAGGTCAATTGCATTGTGCCTCATGTTGAATAACCACTTTTTAAAGGCTCTGAGTGACCAAAATTACCATTTTTATAGACTTTTCGTCCTACTCAGAATCTTCTATTTCGACCAATTTCCGTCAGGAAAATATCTCTAAACATACTTATTTTAGTTCCAAAAGTGAAAATTCACATGCGCTAGTCATTTACAGTCAAAAGATTAAACATTAAAGAATTACCATTTCAGACCATCTGGAGAAAGTTTGACAGCTCCGGGGTCATCGTTTTTCATCAGAAAATTGATTTTTTGGACTGTAGAAAAAATGATTTAAAAGGTCAATTGTATTGTGCCTCATGTTGAATAACCACTTTTTAAAGGCTCTGAGTGTCCAAAATTGCCTTTTTTATAGACTTTTCGTCCTACTCAGAATCTTCTATGTTGACCCATTTCGGGCAGGAAAATATCTCTAAACATACTTATTTTAGTTCCAAAAGTGAAAATTCACATGCAATAGTAATTTACAGTCAAAAGATTAAACATTATAAATTACCATTTCTGACCATCTGTAGAAAGTTTGACAGCTCCGTGGTCATCGTTTTCCATCAGAAAATAGATTTTTTGTACTGTAGAAAAAATTATTCAAAATGTCAATTGGATTGTGCCTCATGTTGAATAACCACTTTTGAAAGCCTCACAGTGACCAAAATTGCCATTTTTGCCGACTCTTCCTCCTAATGAGAAGCTTCTTTTTCGACCAATTTCGGGCAGGAAAATGACTCTAAACACACTTATTTTAGTTCCTAAAGTGATCATTCACATGCAATGGTCATTTACAGTCCAAAGATTAAATATTAAAAAAAATACAATTTCTGACCATCTGGAGAAAGTTCGACATCGTTCGACATCGTTTTTCATCAGAAAATTGATTTTATGGCCTGTAGAAAAAATGATTTAAAAGGTCAATTGCATTGTGCCTCATGTTGAATAACCACTTTTTAAAGGCTCTGAGTGACCAAAATTACCATTTTTATAGACTTTTCATCCTACTCAGAATCTTCTATTTCGACCAATTTCCGTCAGGAAAATATCTCTAAACATACTTATTTTAGTTCCAAAAGTGAAAATTCACATGCGCTAGTCATTTACAGTCAAAAGATTAAACATTAAAGAATTACCATTTTAGACCATCTGGAGAAAGTTTGACAGCTCTGGGGTCATCGTTTTTCATCAGAAAATTTATTTTTTGGACTGTAGAAAAAATGATTTAAAAGGTCAATTGTATTGTGCCTCATGTTGAATAACCACTTTTTAAAGGCTCTGAGTGTCCAAAATTGCCTTTTTTATAGACTTTTCGTCCTACTCAGAATCTTCTATTTCGACCAATTTCCATCAGGAAAATATCTCTAACCATACTTATTTTAGTTCCAAAAGTGAAAATTCACATGCGCTAGTCATTTACAGTCAAAAGATTAAACATTAAAGAATTACCATTTCAGACCATCTGGAGAAATTTTGACAGCTCCGTGGTCATCGTTTTCCATCAGAAAATAGATTTTTTGTACTGTAGAAAAAATTATTCAAAATGTCAATTGGATTATGCCTCATGTTGAATAACCACTTTTGAAAGCCTCACAGTGACCAAAATTGCCATTTTTGCAGACTCTTCCTCCTAATGAGAAGCTTCTTTTTCGACCAATTTCGGGCAGGAAAATGACTCTAAACACACTTATTTTAGTTCCTAAAGTGATCATTCACATGCAATCGTTATTTACAGTCCAAAGATTAAATATTAAAAAAAAAACAAAATTCTGACCATCTGGAGAAAGTTCGACATCGTTCGACATCGTTTTTCATCAGAAAATTGATTTTATGGCCTGTAGAAAAAATGATTTAAAAGGTCAAATGCATTGTGCCTCATGTTGAATAACCACTTTTTAAAGGCTCTGAGTGACCAAAATTACAATTTTTATAGACTTTTCGTCCTACTCAGAATCTTCTATTTTGACCAATTTCCGTCAGGAAAACATCTCTAAACATACTTATTTTAGTTCAAAAGTGAAAATTCACATGCGCTAGTCATTTACAGTCAAAAGATTAAACATTAAAGAATTACCATTTTAGACCATCTGGAGAAAGTTTGACAGCTCTGGGGTCATCGTTTTTCATCAGAAAATTGATTTTTTGGACTGTAGAAAAAATGATTTAAAAGGTCAATTGTATTGTGCCTCATGTTGAATAACCACTTTTTAAAGGCTCTGAGTGTCCAAAATTGCCTTTTTTATAGACTTTTCGTCCTACTCAGAATCTTCTATTTTGACCCATTTCGGGCAGGAAAATATCTCTAAACATACTTATTTTAGTTCCAAAAGTGAAAATTCCCATGCAATAGTAATTTACAGTCAAAAGATTAAACATTATAAATTACCATTTCTGACCATCTGTAGAAAGTTTGACAGCGCCGTGGTCATCGTTTTCCATCAGAAAATAGATTTTTTGTACTGTAGAAAAAATTATTCAAAATGTCAATTGGATTGTGCCTCATGTTGAATAACCACTTTTGAAAGCCTCACAGTGACCAAAATTGCCATTTTTGCAGACTCTTCCTCCTAATGAGAAGCTTCTTTTTCGAACAATTTCGGCAGGAAAATGACTCTGAACACACTTATTTTAGTTCCTAAAGTGATCTTTCACATGCAATGGTCATTTACAGTCCAAAGAATAAATATTAAAAAAAATACAATTTCTGACCATCTGGAGAAAGTTCGACATCGTTCGACATCGTTTTTCATCAGAAAATTGATTTTTTGGCCTGGAGAAAAAATGATTTAAAAGGTCAATTGCATTGTGCCTCATGTTGAATAACCACTTTTTAAAGGCTCTGAGTGACCAAAATTACCACTTTTTATAGACTTTTCGTCCTACTCAGAATCTTCTATTTCGACCAATTTCCGTCAGGAAAATATCTCTAACCATACTTATTTTAGTTCCAAAAGTGAAAATTCACATGCGCTAGTCATTTACAGTCAAAAGATTAAACATTAAAGAATTACCATTTCAGACCATCTGGAGAAAGTTTGACAGCTCCGGGGTCATCGTTTTTCATCAGAAAATGTATTTTTTGGACTGTAGAAAAAATGATTTAAAAGGTCAATTGTATTGTGCCTCATGTTGAATAACCACTTTTTAAAGGCTCTGAGTGTCCAAAATTGCCTTTTTTATAGACTTTTCGTCCTACTCAGAATCTTCTATTTTGACCCATTTCGGGCAGGAAAATATCTCTAAACATAGTTATTTTAGTTCCAAAAGTGAAAATTCACATGCAATAGTAATTTACAGTCAAAAGATTAAACATTATAAATTACCATTTCTGACCATCTGTAGAAAGTTTGACAGCTCCGTGGTCATCGTTTTCCATCAGAAAATAGATTTTTTGTACTGTAGAAAAAATTATTCAAAATGTCAATTGGATTGTGCCTCATGTTGAATAACCACTTTTGAAAGCCTCACAGTGACCAAAATTGCCATTTTTTCAGACTCTTCCTCCTAATGAGAAGCTTCTTTTTCGACCAATTTCGGGCAGGAAAATGACTCTAAACACACTTATTTTAGTTCCTAAAGTGATCATTCACATGCAATGGTCATTTACAGTCCAAAGATTAAATATTAAAAAAAATACAGTTTCTGACCATCTGGAGAAAGTTCGACATCGTTCGACATCGTTTTTCATCAGAAAATTGATTTTTTGGCCTGTAGAAAAAATGATTTAAAAGGTCAATTGCATTGTGCCTCATGTTGAATAACCACTTTTTAAAGGCTCTGAGTGACCAAAATTACCATTTTTATAGACTTTTCGTCCTACTCAGAATCTTCTATTTCGACCAATTTCCGTCAGGAAAATATCTCTAAACATACTTATTTTAGTTCCAAAAGTGAAAATTCACATGCCCTAGTCATTTACAGTCAAAAGATTAAACATTAAAGAATTACAATTTCAGACCATCTGGAGAAAGTTTGACAGCTCCGGGGTCATCGTTTTTCATCAGAAAATTTATTTTTTGGACTGTAGAAAAAATGATTTAAAAGGTCAATTGTATTGTGCCTCATGTTGAATAACCACTTTTTAAAGGCTCTGAGTGTCCAAAATTGCCTTTTTTATAGACTTTTCGTCCTACTCAGAATCTTCTATTTTGACCCATTTCTGGCAGGAAAATATCTCTAAACATACTTATTTTAGTTCCAAAAGTGAAAATTCACATGCAATAGTAATTTACAGTCAAAAGATTAAACATTATAAATGACCATTTCTGACCATCTGTAGAAAGTTTGACAGCTCCGTGGTCATCGTTTTCCATCAGAAAATATTTTTTTTGTACTGTAGAAAAAATTATTCAAAATGTCAATTGGATTGTGCCTCATGTTGAATAACCACTTTTGAAAGCCTCACAGTGACCAAAATTGCCATTTTTGCAGACTCTTCCTCCTAATGAGAAGCTTCTTTTTCGACCAATTTCGGGCAGGAAAATGACTCTAAACACACTTATTTTAGTTCCTAAAGTGATCATTCACATGCAATGGTCATTTACAGTCCAAAGATTAAATATTAAAAAAAATACAATTTCTGACCATCTGGAGAAAGTTCGACAACGTTCGACATCGTTTTTCATCAGAAAATTGATTTTATGGCCTGTAGAAAAAATGATTTAAAAGGTCAATTGCATTGTGCCTCATGTTGAATAACCACTTTTTAAAGGCTCTGAGTGACCAAAATTACCATTTTTATAGACTTTTCGTCCTACTCAGAATCTTCTATTTCGACCAATTTCCGTCAGGAAAATATCTCTAAACATACTTATTTTAGTTCCAAAAGTGAAAATTCACATGCGCTAGTCATTTACAGTCAAAAGATTAAACATTAAAGAATTACCATTTCAGACCATCTGGAGAAAGTTTGACAGCTCCGGGGTCATCGTTTTTCATCAGAAAATTGATTTTTTGGACTGTAGAAAAAATGATTTAAAAGGTCAATTGTATTGTGCCTCATGTTGAATAACCACTTTTTAAAGGCTCTGAGTGTCCAAAATTGCCTTTTTTATAGACTTTTCGTCCTACTCAGAATCTTCTATGTTGACCCATTTCGGGCAGGAAAATATCTCTAAACATACTTATTTTAGTTCCAAAAGTGAAAATTCACATGCAATAGTAATTTACAGTCAAAAGATTAAACATTATAAATTACCATTTCTGACCATTCTGTAGAAAGTTTGACAGCTCCGTGGTCATCGTTTTCCATCAGAAAATAGATTTTTTGTACTGTAGAAAAAATTATTCAAAATGTCAATTGGATTGTGCCTCATGTTGAATAACCACTTTTGAAAGCCTCACAGTGACCAAAATTGCCATTTTTGCCGACTCTTCCTCCTAATGAGAAGCTTCTTTTTCGACCAATTTCGGGCAGGAAAATGACTCTAAACACACTTATTTTAGTTCCTAAAGTGATCATTCACATGCAATGGTCATTTACAGTCCAAAGAATAAATATTAAAAAAAATACAATTTCTGACCATCTGGAGAAAGTTCGACATCGTTCGACATCGTTTTTCATCAGAAAATTGATTTTTTGGCCTGGAGAAAAAATGATTTAAAAGGTCAATTGCATTGTGCCTCATGTTGAATAACCACTTTTTAAAGGCTCTGAGTGACCAAAATTACCACTTTTTATAGACTTTTCGTCCTACTCAGAATCTTCTATTTCGACCAATTTCCGTCAGGAAAATATCTCTAACCATACTTATTTTAGGGGCATATGTATCAAGCAAATTTTTAGTCGCAAACGCTGCGATTCGCAAAATACAGCGTTTGCGATTAAAAATTCGCAAAACGGGATGTATGAGCAACATCCCAACGCAAATTTAAGGAATCGCTAATTTAGCGATTTCTTAAGTTTGCGTAGGCATTTAAGAAATCGCAAATTGCGATTTCTTAAATGAAATGTAACACTCACCAAAGGATTGCGATTAATCCTTAAGAAATCGCAAATTACCACCAACTACTAGTTGGTGTTAATTTGCGATTTCTTTTAAAAATGCATGTTTTGTAATTTTACAAAGTGCCACGTGACGCACATACATGCCCTTAGGGCATGTGTGTGCGCCATATGACCACACATGCTAATTTCAGGGGTGTATCAGGGTGTCATCTTGACACCCTTGCACCTTTGAAATTATTCTCAAATAGCGATTAGCAAATTGCGATTCGCTATTTGAGAATTACTTCCCATTCATTCCTATGGGTCTCCTGGCCCATAGAAATGAATGGGCAGGTATTCCTTAATTGCGATTTCGCAATTTGCTAATCGCAATTAAGGAATTTTAAGAAATCGCAAAAAGTTTGCAATTTTTTAAATACATCCCGTTTTGCAATTCTCAAATAGCGATTCCTTAACAATCGCTATTTGAGAATCGCAAATGGTGATGTTGATACATATGCCCCCTGGTTCCAAAAGTGAAAATTCACATGCGCTAGTCATTTACAGTCAAAAGATTAAACATTAAAGAATTACCATTTCAGACCATCTGGAGAAAGTTTGACAGCTCCGGGGTCATCGTTTTTCATCAGAAAATTTATTTTTTGGACTGTAGAAAAAATGATTTAAAAGGTCAATTGTATTGTGCCTCATGTTGAATAACCACTTTTTAAAGGCTCTGAGTGTCCAAAATTGCCTTTTTTATAGACTTTTCGTCCTACTCAGAATCTTCTATTTTGACCCATTTCGGGCAGGAAAATATCTCTAAACATAGTTATTTTAGTTCCAAAAGTGAAAATTCACATGCAATAGTAATTTACAGTCAAAAGATTAAACATTATAAATTACCATTTCTGACCATCTGTAGAAAGTTTGACAGCTCCGTGGTCATCGTTTTCCATCAGAAAATAGATTTTTTGTACTGTAGAAAAAATTATTCAAAATGTCAATTGGATTGTGCCTCATGTTGAATAACCACTTTTGAAAGCCTCACAGTGACCAAAATTGCCATTTTTGCAGACTCTTCCTCCTAATGAGAAGCTTCTTTTTCGACCAATTTCGGGCAGGAAAATGACTCTAAACACACTTATTTTAGTTCCTAAAGTGATCATTCACATGCAATGGTCATTTACAGTCCAAAGATTAAATATTAAAAAAAATACAATTTCTGACCATCTGGAGAAAGTTCGACATCGTTCGACATCGTTTTTCATCAGAAAATTGATTTTTTGGCCTGTAGAAAAAATGATTTAAAAGGTCAATTGCATTGTGCCTCATGTTGAATAACCACTTTTTAAAGGCTCTGAGTGACCAAAATTACCATTTTTATAGACTTTTCGTCCTACTCAGAATCTTCTATTTCGACCAATTTCCGTCAGGAAAATATCTCTAAACATACTTATTTTAGTTCCAAAAGTGAAAATTCACATGCCCTAGTCATTTACAGTCAAAAGATTAAACATTAAAGAATTACAATTTCAGACCATCTGGAGAAAGTTTGACAGCTCCGGGGTCATCGTTTTTCATCAGAAAATTTATTTTTTGGACTGTAGAAAAAATGATTTAAAAGGTCAATTGTATTGTGCCTCATGTTGAATAACCACTTTTTAAAGGCTCTGAGTGTCCAAAATTGCCTTTTTTTAAAGAATTTTCGTCCTACTCAGAATCTTCTATTTTGACCCATTTCTGGCAGGAAAATATCTCTAAACATACCTATTTTAGTTCCAAAAGTGAAAATTCACATGCAATAGTAATTTACAGTCAAAAGATTAAACATTATAAATGACCATTTCTGACCATCTGTAGAAAGTTTGACAGCTCCGTGGTCATCGTTTTCCATCAGAAAATATTTTTTTGTACTGTACAAAAAATTATTCAAAATGTCAATTGGATTGTGCCTCATGTTGAATAACAACTTTTGAAAGCCTCACAGTGACCAAAATTGCCATTTTTGCAGACTCTTCCTCCTAATGAGAAGCTTCTTTTTCGACCAATTTCGGGCAGGAAAATGACTCTAAACACACTTATTTTAGTTCCTAAAGTGATCATTCACATGCAATGGTCATTTACAGTCCAAAGATTAAATATTTAAAAAAATACAATTTCTGACCATCTGGAGAAAGTTCGACATCGTTCGACATCGTTTTTCATCAGAAAATTGATTTTATGGCCTGTAGAAAAAATGATTTAAAAGGTCAATTGCATTGTGCCTCATGTTGAATAACCACTTTTTAAAGGCTCTGAGTGACCAAAATTACCATTTTTATAGACTTTTCGTCCTACTCAGAATCTTCTATTTCGACCAATTTCCGTCAGGAAAATATCTCTAAACATACTTATTTTAGTTCCAAAAGTGAAAATTCACATGCGCTAGTCATTTACAGTCAAAAGATTAAACATTAAAGAATTACCATTTCAGACCATCTGGAGAAAGTTTGACAGCTCCGGGGTCATCGTTTTTCATCAGAAAATTGATTTTTTGGACTGTAGAAAAAATGATTTAAAAGGTCAATTGTATTGTGCCTCATGTTGAATAACCACTTTTTAAAGGCTCTGAGTGTCCAAAATTGCCTTTTTTATAGACTTTTCGTCCTACTCAGAATCTTCTATGTTGACCCATTTCGGGCAGGAAAATATCTCTAAACATACTTATTTTAGTTCCAAAAGTGAAAATTCACATGCAATAGTAATTTACAGTCAAAAGATTAAACATTATAAATTACCATTTCTGACCATCTGTAGAAAGTTTGACAGCTCCGTGGTCATCGTTTTCCATCAGAAAATAGATTTTTTGTACTGTAGAAAAAATTATTCAAAATGTCAATTGGATTGTGCCTCATGTTGAATAACCACTTTTGAAAGCCTCACAGTGACCAAAATTGCCATTTTTGCCGACTCTTCCTCCTAATGAGAAGCTTCTTTTTCGACCAATTTCGGGCAGGAAAATGACTCTAAACACACTTATTTTAGTTCCTAAAGTGATCATTCACATGCAATGGTCATTTACAGTCCAAAGATTAAATATTAAAAAAAATACAATTTCTGACCATCTGGAGAAAGTTCGACATCGTTCGACATCGTTTTTCATCAGAAAATTAATTTTATGGCCTGTAGAAAAAATGATTTAAAAGGTCAATTGCATTGTGCCTCATGTTGAATAACCACTTTTTAAAGGCTCTGAGTGACCAAAATTACCATTTTTATAGACTTTTCATCCTACTCAGAATCTTCTATTTCGACCAATTTCCGTCAGGAAAATATCTCTAAACATACTTATTTTAGTTCCAAAAGTGAAAATTCACATGCGCTAGTCATTTACAGTCAAAAGATTAAACATTAAAGAATTACCATTTTAGACCATCTGGAGAAAGTTTGACAGCTCTGGGGTCATCGTTTTTCATCAGAAAATTGATTTTTTGGACTGTAGAAAAAATGATTTAAAAGGTCAATTGTATTGTGCCTCATGTTGAATAACCACTTTTTAAAGGCTCTGAGTGTCCAAAATTGCCTTTTTTATAGACTTTTCGTCCTACTCAGAATCTTCTATTTTGACCCATTTCGGGCAGGAAAATATCTCTAAACATACTTATTTTAGTTCCAAAAGTGAAAATTCACATGCAATAGTAATTTACAGTCAAAAGATTAAACGTTATAAATGACCATTTCTGACCATCTGTAGAAAGTTTGACAGCTCCGTGGTCATCGTTTTCCATCAGAAAATAGATTTTTTGTACTGTAGAAAAAATTATTCAAAATGTCAATTGGATTGTGCCTCATGTTGAATAACCACTTTTGAAAGCCTCACAGTGACCAAAATTGATATTTTTGCAGACTCTTCCTCCTAATGAGAAGCTACTTTTTCGACCAATTTCGGGCAGGAAAATGACTCTAAACACACTTATTTTAGTTCCTAAAGTGATCATTCACATGCAATGGTCATTTACAGTCCAAAGATTAAATATTTAAAAAAATACAATTTCTGACCATCTGGAGAAAGTTCGACATCGTTCGACATCGTTTTTCATCAGAAAATTGATTTTTTGGCCTGTAGAAAAAATGATTTAAAAGGTCAATTGCATTGTGCCTCATGTTGAATAACCACTTTTTAAAGGCTCTGAGTGACCAAAATTACCATTTTTATAGACTTTTCGTCCTACTCAGAATCTTCTATTTCGACCAATTTCCGTCAGGAAAATATCTCTAAACATACTTATTTTAGTTCCAAAAGTGAAAATTCACATGCGCTAGTCATTTACAGTCAAAAGATTAAACATTAAAGAATTACAATTTCAGACCATCTGGAGAAAGTTTGACAGCTCCGGGGTCATCGTTTTTCATCAGAAAATTTATATTTTGGACTGTAGAAAAAATGATTTAAAAGGTCAATTGTATTGTGCCTCATGTTGAATAACCACTTTTTAAAGGCTCTGAGTGTCCAAAATTGCCTTTTTTATAGACTTTTCTTCCTACTCAGAATCTTCTATTTTGACCCATTTCTGGCAGGAAAATATCTCTAAACATACTTATTTTAGTTCCAAAAGTGAAAATTCACATGCAATAGTAATTTACAGTCAAAAGATTAAACATTATAAATGACCATTTCTGACCATCTGTAGAAAGTTTGACAGCTCCGTGGTCATCGTTTTCCATCAGAAAATAGATTTTTTGTACTGTAGAAAAAATTATTCAAAATGTCAATTGGATTGTGCCTCATGTTGAATAACCACTTTTGAAAGCCTCACAGTGACCAAAATTGCCATTTTTGCAGACTCTTCCTCCTAATGAGAAGCTTCTTTTTCGACCAATTTCGGGCAGGAAAATGACTCTAAACACACTTATTTTAGTTCCTAAAGTGATCATTCACATGCAATAGTCATTTACAGTCAAAAGATTAAACATTAAAAATGACCATTTCTGACCATCTGTAGAAAGTTTGACAGCTCCGTGGTCATCGTTTTCCATCAGAAAATAGATTTTTTGTACTGTAGAAAAAATTATTCAAAATGTCAATTGGATTGTGCCTCATGTTGAATAACCACTTTTGAAAGCCTCACAGTGACCAAAATTGCCATTTTTGCAGACTCTTCCTCCTAATGAGAAGCTTCTTTTTCGACCAATTTCGGGCAGGAAAATGACTCTAAACACACTTATTTTAGTTCCTAAAGTGATCATTCACATGCAATGGTCATTTACAGTCCAAAGATTAAATATTAAAAAAATACAATTTCTGACCATCTGGAGAAAGTTCGACATCGTTCGACATCGTTTTTCATCAGAAAATTGATTTTATGGCCTGTAGAAAAAATGATTTAAAAGGTCAATTGTATTGTGCCTCATGTTGAATAACCACTTTTTAAAGGCTCTGAGTGTCCAAAATTGCCTTTTTTAGAGACTTTTCGTCCTACTCAGAATCTTCTATTTTGACCTATTTCGGGCAGGAAAATATCTCTAAACATACTTATTTTAGTTCCAAAAGTGAAAATTCACATGCAATAGTAATTTACAGTCAAAAGATTAAACATTATAAATTACCATTTCTGACCATCTGTAGAAAGTTTGACAGCTCCGTGGTCATCGTTTTCCATCAGAAAATAGATTTTTTGTACTGTAGAAAAAATTATTCAAAATGTCAATTGGATTGTGCCTCATGTTGAATAACCACTTTTGAAAGCCTCACAGTGACCAAAATTGCCATTTTTGCAGACTCTTCCTCCTAATGAGAAGCTTCTTTTTCGACCAATTTCGGGCAGGAAAATGACTCTGAACACACTTATTTTAGTTCCTAAAGTGATCATTCACATGCAATGGTCATTTACAGTCCAAAGAATAAATATTAAAAAAAATACAATTTCTGACCATCTGGAGAAAGTTCGACATCGTTCGACATCGTTTTTCATCAGAAAATTGATTTTTTGGCCTGGAGAAAAAATGATTTAAAAGGTCAATTGCATTGTGCCTCATGTTGAATAACCACTTTTTAAAGGCTCTGAGTGACCAAAATTACCACTTTTTATAGACTTTTCGTCCTACTCAGAATCTTCTATTTCGACCAATTTCCGTCAGGAAAATATCTCTAACCATACTTATTTTAGTTCCAAAAGTGAAAATTCACATGCGCTAGTCATTTACAGTCAAAAGATTAAACATTAAAGAATTACCATTTCAGACCATCTGGAGAAAGTTTGACAGCTCTGGGGTCATCGTTTTTCATCAGAAAATTGATTTTTTGGACTGTAGAAAAAATTATTTAAAAGGTCAATTGTATTGTGCCTCATGTTGAATAACCACTTTTTAAAGGCTCTGAGTGTCCAAAATTGCCTTTTTTATAGACTTTTCGTCCTACTCAGAATCTTCTATTTTGACCCATTTCGGGCAGGAAAATATCTCTAAACATACTTATTTTAGTTCCAAAAGTGAAAATTCACATGCAATAGTAATTTACAGTCAAAAGATTAAACATTATAAATTACCATTTCTGACCATCTGTAGAAAGTTTGACAGCGCCGTGGTCATCGTTTTCCATCAGAAAATAGATTTTTTGTACTGTAGAAAAAATTATTCAAAATGTCAATTGGATTGTGCCTCATGTTGAATAACCACTTTTGAAAGCCTCACAGTGACCAAAATTGCCATTTTTGCAGACTCTTCCTCCTAATGAGAAGCTTCTTTTTCGAACAATTTCGGGCAGGAAAATGACTCTGAACACACTTATTTTAGTTCCTAAAGTGATCTTTCACATGCAATGGTCATTTACAGTCCAAAGAATAAATATTAAAAAAAATACAATTTCTGACCATCTGGAGAAAGTTCGACATCGTTCGACATCGTTTTTCATCAGAAAATTGATTTTTTGGCCTGGAGAAAAAATGATTTAAAAGGTCAATTGCATTGTGCCTCATGTTGAATAACCACTTTTTAAAGGCTCTGAGTGACCAAAATTACCACTTTTTATAGACTTTTCGTCCTACTCAGAATCTTCTATTTCGACCAATTTCCGTCAGGAAAATATCTCTAACCATACTTATTTTAGTTCCAAAAGTGAAAATTCACATGCGCTAGTCATTTACAGTCAAAAGATTAAACATTAAAGAATTACCATTTCAGACCATCTGGAGAAAGTTTGACAGCTCCGGGGTCATCGTTTTTCATCAGAAAATTTATTTTTTGGACTGTAGAAAAAATGATTTAAAAGGTCAATTGTATTGTGCCTCATGTTGAATAACCACTTTTTAAAGGCTCTGAGTGTCCAAAATTGCCTTTTTTATAGACTTTTCGTCCTACTCAGAATCTTCTATTTTGACCCATTTCGGGCAGGAAAATATCTCTAAACATAGTTATTTTAGTTCCAAAAGTGAAAATTCACATGCAATAGTAATTTACAGTCAAAAGATTAAACATTATAAATTACCATTTCTGACCATCTGTAGAAAGTTTGACAGCTCCGTGGTCATCGTTTTCCATCAGAAAATAGATTTTTTGTACTGTAGAAAAAATTATTCAAAATGTCAATTGGATTGTGCCTCATGTTGAATAACCACTTTTGAAAGCCTCACAGTGACCAAAATTGCCATTTTTGCAGACTCTTCCTCCTAATGAGAAGCTTCTTTTTCGACCAATTTCGGGCAGGAAAATGACTCTAAACACACTTATTTTAGTTCCTAAAGTGATCATTCACATGCAATGGTCATTTACAGTCCAAAGATTAAATATTAAAAAAAATACAATTTCTGACCATCTGGAGAAAGTTCGACATCGTTCGACATCGTTTTTCATCAGAAAATTGATTTTTTGGCCTGTAGAAAAAATGATTTAAAAGGTCAATTGCATTGTGCCTCATGTTGAATAACCACTTTTTAAAGGCTCTGAGTGACCAAAATTACCATTTTTATAGACTTTTCGTCCTACTCAGAATCTTCTATTTCGACCAATTTCCGTCAGGAAAATATCTCTAAACATACTTATTTTAGTTCCAAAAGTGAAAATTCACATGCCCTAGTCATTTACAGTCAAAAGATTAAACATTAAAGAATTACAATTTCAGACCATCTGGAGAAAGTTTGACAGCTCCGGGGTCATCGTTTTTCATCAGAAAATTTATTTTTTGGACTGTAGAAAAAATGATTTAAAAGGTCAATTGTATTGTGCCTCATGTTGAATAACCACTTTTTAAAGGCTCTGAGTGTCCAAAATTGCCTTTTTTAGAGACTTTTCGTCCTACTCAGAATCTTCTATTTTGACCCATTTCTGGCAGGAAAATATCTCTAAACATACTTATTTTAGTTCCAAAAGTGAAAATTCACATGCAATAGTAATTTACAGTCAAAAGATTAAACATTATAAATGACCATTTCTGACCATCTGTAGAAAGTTTGACAGCTCCGTGGTCATCGTTTTCCATCAGAAAATATTTTTTTGTACTGTACAAAAAATTATTCAAAATGTCAATTGGATTGTGCCTCATGTTGAATAACAACTTTTGAAAGCCTCACAGTGACCAAAATTGCCATTTTTGCAGACTCTTCCTCCTAATGAGAAGCTTCTTTTTCGACCAATTTCGGGCAGGAAAATGACTCTAAACACACTTATTTTAGTTCCTAAAGTGATCATTCACATGCAATGGTCATTTACAGTCCAAAGATTAAATATTTAAAAAAATACAATTTCTGACCATCTGGAGAAAGTTCGACATCGTTCGACATCGTTTTTCATCAGAAAATTGATTTTATGGCCTGTAGAAAAAATGATTTAAAAGGTCAATTGCATTGTGCCTCATGTTGAATAACCACTTTTTAAAGGCTCTGAGTGACCAAAATTACCATTTTTATAGACTTTTCGTCCTACTCAGAATCTTCTATTTCGACCAATTTCCGTCAGGAAAATATCTCTAAACATACTTATTTTAGTTCCAAAAGTGAAAATTCACATGCGCTAGTCATTTACAGTCAAAAGATTAAACATTAAAGAATTACCATTTCAGACCATCTGGAGAAAGTTTGACAGCTCCGGGGTCATCGTTTTTCATCAGAAAATTGATTTTTTGGACTGTAGAAAAAATGATTTAAAAGGTCAATTGTATTGTGCCTCATGTTGAATAACCACTTTTTAAAGGCTCTGAGTGTCCAAAATTGCCTTTTTTATAGACTTTTCGTCCTACTCAGAATCTTCTATGTTGACCCATTTCGGGCAGGAAAATATCTCTAAACATACTTAT
The DNA here is from genome assembly GCF_964204655.1 of Triturus cristatus. NCBI lineage: Eukaryota > Metazoa > Chordata > Amphibia > Caudata > Salamandridae > Triturus > Triturus cristatus. Next base: position 167,708,699 of record NC_140584.1, on the reverse strand, counting down.
TTTAGTTCCAAAAGTGAAAATTCACATGCAATAGTAATTTACAGTCAAAAGATTAAACATTATAAATTACCATTTCTGACCATCTGTAGAAAGTTTGACAGCTCCGTGGTCATCGTTTTCCATCAGAAAATAGATTTTTTGTACTGTAGAAAAAATTATTCAAAATGTCAATTGGATTGTGCCTCATGTTGAATAACCACTTTTGAAAGCCTCACAGTGACCAAAATTGCCATTTTTGCCGACTCTTCCTCCTAATGAGAAGCTTCTTTTTCGACCAATTTCGGGCAGGAAAATGACTCTAAACACACTTATTTTAGTTCCTAAAGTGATCATTCACATGCAATGGTCATTTACAGTCCAAAGATTAAATATTAAAAAAAATACAATTTCTGACCATCTGGAGAAAGTTCGACATCGTTCGACATCGTTTTTCATCAGAAAATTAATTTTATGGCCTGTAGAAAAAATGATTTAAAAGGTCAATTGCATTGTGCCTCATGTTGAATAACCACTTTTTAAAGGCTCTGAGTGACCAAAATTACCATTTTTATAGACTTTTCATCCTACTCAGAATCTTCTATTTCGACCAATTTCCGTCAGGAAAATATCTCTAAACATACTTATTTTAGTTCCAAAAGTGAAAATTCACATGCGCTAGTCATTTACAGTCAAAAGATTAAACATTAAAGAATTACCATTTTAGACCATCTGGAGAAAGTTTGACAGCTCTGGGGTCATCGTTTTTCATCAGAAAATTGATTTTTTGGACTGTAGAAAAAATGATTTAAAAGGTCAATTGTATTGTGCCTCATGTTGAATAACCACTTTTTAAAGGCTCTGAGTGTCCAAAATTGCCTTTTTTATAGACTTTTCGTCCTACTCAGAATCTTCTATTTTGACCCATTTCGGGCAGGAAAATATCTCTAAACATACTTATTTTAGTTCCAAAAGTGAAAATTCACATGCAATAGTAATTTACAGTCAAAAGATTAAACGTTATAAATGACCATTTCTGACCATCTGTAGAAAGTTTGACAGCTCCGTGGTCATCGTTTTCCATCAGAAAATAGATTTTTTGTACTGTAGAAAAAATTATTCAAAATGTCAATTGGATTGTGCCTCATGTTGAATAACCACTTTTGAAAGCCTCACAGTGACCAAAATTGATATTTTTGCAGACTCTTCCTCCTAATGAGAAGCTACTTTTTCGACCAATTTCGGGCAGGAAAATGACTCTAAACACACTTATTTTAGTTCCTAAAGTGATCATTCACATGCAATGGTCATTTACAGTCCAAAGATTAAATATTTAAAAAAATACAATTTCTGACCATCTGGAGAAAGTTCGACATCGTTCGACATCGTTTTTCATCAGAAAATTGATTTTTTGGCCTGTAGAAAAAATGATTTAAAAGGTCAATTGCATTGTGCCTCATGTTGAATAACCACTTTTTAAAGGCTCTGAGTGACCAAAATTACCATTTTTATAGACTTTTCGTCCTACTCAGAATCTTCTATTTCGACCAATTTCCGTCAGGAAAATATCTCTAAACATACTTATTTTAGTTCCAAAAGTGAAAATTCACATGCGCTAGTCATTTACAGTCAAAAGATTAAACATTAAAGAATTACAATTTCAGACCATCTGGAGAAAGTTTGACAGCTCCGGGGTCATCGTTTTTCATCAGAAAATTTATATTTTGGACTGTAGAAAAAATGATTTAAAAGGTCAATTGTATTGTGCCTCATGTTGAATAACCACTTTTTAAAGGCTCTGAGTGTCCAAAATTGCCTTTTTTATAGACTTTTCTTCCTACTCAGAATCTTCTATTTTGACCCATTTCTGGCAGGAAAATATCTCTAAACATACTTATTTTAGTTCCAAAAGTGAAAATTCACATGCAATAGTAATTTACAGTCAAAAGATTAAACATTATAAATGACCATTTCTGACCATCTGTAGAAAGTTTGACAGCTCCGTGGTCATCGTTTTCCATCAGAAAATAGATTTTTTGTACTGTAGAAAAAATTATTCAAAATGTCAATTGGATTGTGCCTCATGTTGAATAACCACTTTTGAAAGCCTCACAGTGACCAAAATTGCCATTTTTGCAGACTCTTCCTCCTAATGAGAAGCTTCTTTTTCGACCAATTTCGGGCAGGAAAATGACTCTAAACACACTTATTTTAGTTCCTAAAGTGATCATTCACATGCAATAGTCATTTACAGTCAAAAGATTAAACATTAAAAATGACCATTTCTGACCATCTGTAGAAAGTTTGACAGCTCCGTGGTCATCGTTTTCCATCAGAAAATAGATTTTTTGTACTGTAGAAAAAATTATTCAAAATGTCAATTGGATTGTGCCTCATGTTGAATAACCACTTTTGAAAGCCTCACAGTGACCAAAATTGCCATTTTTGCAGACTCTTCCTCCTAATGAGAAGCTTCTTTTTCGACCAATTTCGGGCAGGAAAATGACTCTAAACACACTTATTTTAGTTCCTAAAGTGATCATTCACATGCAATGGTCATTTACAGTCCAAAGATTAAATATTAAAAAAATACAATTTCTGACCATCTGGAGAAAGTTCGACATCGTTCGACATCGTTTTTCATCAGAAAATTGATTTTATGGCCTGTAGAAAAAATGATTTAAAAGGTCAATTGTATTGTGCCTCATGTTGAATAACCACTTTTTAAAGGCTCTGAGTGTCCAAAATTGCCTTTTTTAGAGACTTTTCGTCCTACTCAGAATCTTCTATTTTGACCTATTTCGGGCAGGAAAATATCTCTAAACATACTTATTTTAGTTCCAAAAGTGAAAATTCACATGCAATAGTAATTTACAGTCAAAAGATTAAACATTATAAATTACCATTTCTGACCATCTGTAGAAAGTTTGACAGCTCCGTGGTCATCGTTTTCCATCAGAAAATAGATTTTTTGTACTGTAGAAAAAATTATTCAAAATGTCAATTGGATTGTGCCTCATGTTGAATAACCACTTTTGAAAGCCTCACAGTGACCAAAATTGCCATTTTTGCAGACTCTTCCTCCTAATGAGAAGCTTCTTTTTCGACCAATTTCGGGCAGGAAAATGACTCTGAACACACTTATTTTAGTTCCTAAAGTGATCATTCACATGCAATGGTCATTTACAGTCCAAAGAATAAATATTAAAAAAAATACAATTTCTGACCATCTGGAGAAAGTTCGACATCGTTCGACATCGTTTTTCATCAGAAAATTGATTTTTTGGCCTGGAGAAAAAATGATTTAAAAGGTCAATTGCATTGTGCCTCATGTTGAATAACCACTTTTTAAAGGCTCTGAGTGACCAAAATTACCACTTTTTATAGACTTTTCGTCCTACTCAGAATCTTCTATTTCGACCAATTTCCGTCAGGAAAATATCTCTAACCATACTTATTTTAGTTCCAAAAGTGAAAATTCACATGCGCTAGTCATTTACAGTCAAAAGATTAAACATTAAAGAATTACCATTTCAGACCATCTGGAGAAAGTTTGACAGCTCCGGGGTCATCGTTTTTCATCAGAAAATTTATTTTTTGGACTGTAGAAAAAATGATTTAAAAGGTCAATTGTATTGTGCCTCATGTTGAATAACCACTTTTTAAAGGCTCTGAGTGTCCAAAATTGCCTTTTTTATAGACTTTTCGTCCTACTCAGAATCTTCTATTTTGACCCATTTCGGGCAGGAAAATATCTCTAAACATAGTTATTTTAGTTCCAAAAGTGAAAATTCACATGCAATAGTAATTTACAGTCAAAAGATTAAACATTATAAATGACCATTTCTGACCATCTGTAGAAAGTTTGACAGCTCCGTGGTCATCGTTTTCTATCAGAAAATAGATTTTTTGTACTGTAGAAAAAATTATTCAAAATGTCAATTGGATTGTGCCTCATGTTGAATAACCACTTTTGAAAGCCTCACAGTGACCAAAATTGCCATTTTTGCAGACTCTTCCTCCTAATGAGAAGCTTCTTTTTCGACCAATTTCGGGCAGGAAAATGACTCTAAACACACTTATTTTAGTTCCTAAAGTGATCATTCACATGCAATGGTCATTTACAGTCCAAAGATTAAATATTAAAAAAAATACAATTTCTGACCATCTGGAGAAAGTTCGACATCGTTCGACATCGTTTTTCATCAGAAAATTGATTTTTTGGCCTGTAGAAAAAATGATTTAAAAGGTCAATTGCATTGTGCCTCATGTTGAATAACCACTTTTTAAAGGCTCTGAGTGACAAAAATTACCATTTTTATAGACTTTTCGTCCTACTCAGAATCTTCTATTTCGACCAATTTCTGTCAGGAAAATATCTCTAAACATACTTATTTTAGTTCCAAAAGTGAAAATTCACATGCCCTAGTCATTTACAGTCAAAAGATTAAACATTAAAGAATTACAATTTCAGACCATCTGGAGAAAGTTTGACAGCTCCGGGGTCATCGTTTTTCATCAGAAAATTTATTTTTTGGACTGTAGAAAAAATGATTTAAAAGGTCAATTGTATTGTGCCTCATGTTGAATAACCACTTTTTAAAGGCTCTGAGTGTCCAAAATTGCCTTTTTTTAAAGAATTTTCGTCCTACTCAGAATCTTCTATTTTGACCCATTTCTGGCAGGAAAATATCTCTAAACATACCTATTTTAGTTCCAAAAGTGAAAATTCACATGCAATAGTAATTTACAGTCAAAAGATTAAACATTATAAATGACCATTTCTGACCATCTGTAGAAAGTTTGACAGCTCCGTGGTCATCGTTTTCCATCAGAAAATAGTTTTTTTGTACTGTAGAAAAAATTATTCAAAATGTCAATTGGATTGTGCCTCATGTTGAATAACCACTTTTGAAAGCCTCACAGTGACCAAAATTGCCATTTTTGCAGACTCTTCCTCCTAATGAGAAGCTTCTTTTTCGACCAATTTCGGGCAGGAAAATGACTCTAAACACACTTATTTTAGTTCCTAAAGTGATCATTCACATGCAATGGTCATTTACAGTCCAAAGATTAAATATTAAAAAAAATACAATTTCTGACCATCTGGAGAAAGTTCGACATCGTTCGACATCGTTTTTCATCAGAAAATTGATTTTTTGGCCTGTAGAAAAAATGATTTAAAAGGTCAATTGCATTGTGCCTCATGTTGAATAACCACTTTTTAAAGGCTCTGAGTGACAAAAATTACCATTTTTATAGACTTTTCGTCCTACTCAGAATCTTCTATTTCGACCAATTTCTGTCAGGAAAATATCTCTAAACATACTTATTTTAGTTCCAAAAGTGAAAATTCACATGCCCTAGTCATTTACAGTCAAAAGATTAAACATTAAAGAATTACAATTTCAGACCATCTGGAGAAAGTTTGACAGCTCCGGGGTCATCGTTTTTCATCAGAAAATTTATTTTTTGGACTGTAGAAAAAATGATTTAAAAGGTCAATTGTATTGTGCCTCATGTTGAATAACCACTTTTTAAAGGCTCTGAGTGTCCAAAATTGCCTTTTTTTATAGACTTTTCGTCCTACTCAGAATCTTCTATTTTGACCCATTTCTGGCAGGAAAATATCTCTAAACATACTTATTTTAGTTCCAAAAGTGAAAATTCACATGCAATAGTAATTTACAGTCAAAAGATTAAACATTATAAATGACCATTTCTGACCATCTGTAGAAAGTTTGACAGCTCCGTGGTCATCGTTTTCCATCAGAAAATAGTTTTTTTGTACTGTAGAAAAAATTATTCAAAATGTCAATTGGATTGTGCCTCATGTTGAATAACCACTTTTGAAAGCCTCACAGTGACCAAAATTGCCATTTTTGCAGACTCTTCCTCCTAATGAGAAGCTTCTTTTTCGACCAATTTCGGGCAGGAAAATGACTCTAAACACACTTATTTTAGTTCGTAAAGTGATCATTCACATGCAATGGTCATTTACAGTCCAAAGATTAAATATTAAAAAAAATACAATTTCTGACCATCTGGAGAAAGTTCGACATCGTTCGACATCGTTTTTCATCAGAAAATTGATTTTTTGGCCTGTAGAAAAAATGATTTAAAAGGTCTATTGCATTGTGCCTCATGTTGAATAACCACTTTTTAAAGGCTCTGAGTGACCAAAATTACCATTTTTATAGACTTTTCGTCCTACTCAGAATTTTCTATTTCGACCAATTTCCGTCAGGAAAATATCTCTAAACATACTTATTTTAGTTCCAAAAGTGAAAATTCACATGCGCTAGTCATTTACAGTCAAAAGATTAAACATTAAAGAATTACCATTTCAGACCATCTGGAGAAAGTTTGACAGCTCCGGGGTCATCGTTTTTCATCAGAAAATTGATTTTTTGGACTGTAGAAAAAATGATTTAAAAGGTCAATTGTATTGTGCCTCATGTTGAATAACCACTTTTTAAAGTCTCTGAGTGTCCAAAATTGCCTTTTTTTATAGACTTTTCGTCCTACTCAGAATCTTCTATTTTGACCCATTTCTGGCAGGAAAATATCTCTAAACATACTTATTTTAGTTCCAAAAGTGAAAATTCACATGCAATAGTAATTTACAGTCAAAAGATTAAACATTATAAATGACCATTTCTGACCATCTGTAGAAAGTTTGACAGCTCCGTGGTCATCGTTTTCCATCAGAAAATAGTTTTTTTGTACTGTAGAAAAAATTATTCAAAATGTCAATTGGATTGTGCCTCATGTTGAATAACCACTTTTGAAAGCCTCACAGTGACCAAAATTGCCATTTTTGCAGACTCTTCCTCCTAATGAGAAGCTTCTTTTTCGACCAATTTCGGGCAGGAAAATGACTCTAAACACACTTATTTTAGATCCTAAAGTGATCATTCACATGCAATGGTCATTTACAGTCCAAAGATTAAATATTAAAAAAAATACAATTTCTGACCATCTGGAGAAAGTTCGACATCGTTCGGCATCGTTTTTCATCAGAAAATTGATTTTATGGCCTGTAGAAAAAATGATTTAAAAGGTCAATTGCATTGTGCCTCATGTTGAATAACCACTTTTTAAAGGCTCTGAGTGACCAAAATTACCATTTTTATAGACTTTTCGTCCTACTCAGAATCTTCTATTTCGACCAATTTCCGTCAGGAAAATATCTCTAAACATACTTATTTTAGTTCCAAAAGTGAAAATTCACATGCGCTAGTCATTTACAGTCAAAAGATTAAACATTAAAGAATTACCATTTCAGACCATCTGGAGAAAGTTTGACAGCTCCGGGGTCATCGTTTTTCATCAGAAAATTGATTTTTTGGACTGTAGAAAAAATGATTTAAAAGGTCAATTGTATTGTGCCTCATGTTGAATAACCACTTTTTAAAGGCTCTGAGTGACCAAAATTATCACTTTTTATAGACTTTTCGTCCTACTCAGAATCTTCTTTTTCGACCAATTTCCGTCAGGAAAATATCTCTAACCATACTTATTTTAGTTCCAAAAGTGAAAATTCACATGCCCTAGTCATTTACAGTCAAAAGATTAAACATTAAAGAATTACAATTTCAGACCATCTGGAGAAAGTTTGACAGCTCCGGGGTCATCGTTTTTCATCAGAAAATTTATTTTTTGGACTGTAGAAAAAATGATTTAAAAGGTCAATTGTATTGTGCCTCATGTTGAATAACCACTTTTTAAAGGCTCTGAGTGTCCAAAATTGCCTTTTTTATAGACTTTTCGTCCTACTCAGAATCTTCTATTTTGACCCATTTCGGGCAGGAAAATATCTCTAAACATACTTATTTTAGTTCCAAAAGTGAAAATTCACATGCAATAGTAATTTACAGTCAAAAGATTAAACATTATAAATTACCATTTCTGAGCATCTGTAGAAAGTTTGACAGCTCCGTGGTCATCGTTTTCCATCAGAAAATAGATTTTTTGTAC